>NC_056737.1:1110937754-1111249004 GCF_019279795.1 Protopterus annectens | reverse complement strand
AAAAGCAAAATCGTACTGACGCTTAATAGTGCGTTGGTTAAATCTAGCACAAAACCTGCAATTAGCAACGTCGTGATCAGGGCCTAGGCAAGGAATACAATAAGAATGGACCTTATGAGGTATTTGCTTCCCACAAGAAATACAATTATTAACTTTTTCTGACATCGGTCTGGAGCAAGAAAAAAGTTTCCCCAATGGGGTACTTAGCTTTAAATGAAGACTTTGGATCTGAAATTCGTACACGAAAATCTCAGGAGTCGGCCGACCGGCACTTGCGAACTGCTTTTGCTTCGGGCACCGCGCGGCAAGAAAGACTAAATGGCGTCGGCTGCATCTTTTATACCCCTGGCACACTGATGTCAGGGAAGAGGCGACAGCAACCGATGCCGGACCTAGACTTTGGAATTCAGGCCGACTGCGGGTAGCCTGCCAGAAGGATAACCCAAGTGTAATGACTGCAACAGTGAAACACGATGAACATCCCCCACATAGAATCAGAAACTGGAGGAGAAAACCATGTTTATCCATTCATCTTTCGGTCCAGATTCAGAATCTTGTTGTTTTCAGAAAAACAGGCACCCTCTTTCTTTTACCAGGAAACCACATTATAAGCTGGATTAATAGCCTGTATTCAACCCTGAGCCAGACCCAGTAAACTACTCCTGTCTAATGAAATTTGAGGAGGTGTAGACATATGTTTAGTTTTCAGTTTCTTTTTGACAGGAAAAACGGGGCCAAATGAATTATTAGTGGCAGCATCAGCTTCCGTACGGATGGGCACAACATTCTGTTTAAAAAGGGTAGTCTTCCCTAGTCCCTCTCCAGGGCCAACAAGAGTGAGTCTCCCTTACCCACTGAGGGGCCCCAACAGCTGCAGGGGACATGGCTAACCCCCAGTCTACAGTGGCTGTAGGTGCTACACCAAAGGGACCTGGGTAAAAGATGAGTGGTCTAAAGAACAAGCTATAGACACAGCAGAGTCACACATCTGCAGATGAGGCAAATTGCTAGCCTGTTGTGGTGGCAGAGGATGTTTTGATTAACTTTTTCTTTGTGTGGCTGGAAGAAGAATCAACTGTGGGACAGGTAGCTTGTTCATTGGTCAAGCTGAAAATGGTGCCTCTTTCCTGAGGAAAACAAGCCGCAAGAACTTGTAATGTCCTTAAACGTCAATTTTTTTTTCACAGTAAAAAAGCAATTTAAAACACTGTTCCAACCTCCCAAAATAAACACAATTTCTCCACAGGAAAAAAATGTTTTTCAATTACTTTAAACAACTTTTAAACTGACAGGCAAAACGTGTCCTGTTTAAAAGAACAGTTAAGTCTCGTGACAGTCCATCAAAACATAGACTCCTAATTTAAAAATAACTTTTCTAAACAGGAAAGTACAATAAAACAACTTTTTTTTTTTTTTTTAACGAGGAAGGTTCTTCCCCAAAGGGAACTTATCTGCCCAGCAAAGGAACAGCTTAAGCTGACCAACGATCTTCAAAAGCAGTAAAGCTCTGAAGGGCTTGGTGCCCAAACTGGTCTTTTTCATCCTATCAGCTTGAACTAACCGTTTGGGCAAGTGGAAGGTGCCGTGAAGCTTTGGAAGCTGGCTGGTTGTTATATCCATGGCAGGATACAACCTATATAGCTAAGGCTACCGCAGCAGTGATCAACACAATGAATATCTCATATTTCAGTGTATACCTCATCTCACTCACATGCCTACATTAAGCTAATTTATTTCCTGCTTAAACACTGCGTGTGCAGACATACGCCATGACACAACTAATTACTTCAGTTTAAGCACTATTCATAGTTTCATAGTATAGTACTAGGCTATCTGCCCTGGGGCATTTGTAAGCCTAGCCATAGTGATGTGGCTTTTTCCACCCCATGAAATGGTACAAAAATGTACAGAATAAATCTAGAATACTGTGCCTCTGTCTAGTAGTGACACAATGAAGGTCCCCTTATATAATATAATTAGTTTACTGTGCCCCTGTCTAGCAGTGACACAGATGTGACCCCTGGGGTAAACTTACGATCTCCCATCCACTCATCAAGATTTCTCTTGAAGAGAGTCAGTGAGGGGCTCTGCCTAATACGAACTGGGATCCTGTTCCAAAGCATGGGAAGCCTCTGGGTTATGAATCTATCCCCACATGAACAATGGGTGGGGGTACACTTCCAGATTCTTCAGTATCCATGAAGACACTAGCCAGTCCCACAGTTTTAGTATAAACACTGCCCACGCAGAGATCAGCTGCACTAACACGGAGCATCATGAAGACAATGGTTGGTCTGCAGCTGCGGTTTTCACACTGACCTTGCAGACATAAGGAGGATCCCCAGACCAGCACACCTGTCACCATTTCAACACTTTAGCTGGAGCTATTATTCTGTTTCTCAAAAATAGGTGTACCCAAAAGAAAATAACTTTTATGAACCGTGCACAGAGTGAATATGACTGTGTCACTTGGAGGTCTGCTTCCAGCAGAATAAGGTATATTAATTACTTACACTAAACATACAAGTGTTGAATTTAAGAGCCGCAAGTCAAGACATCTATGGAATACACCTTAAGACCATACATCTCAACATCTTAGAGCAAGAAATCTGTACAATGCCAAAAATAAAAGTGGGACAAAGGGCCAAAAGTAGGGACAATTTTTAAATATTGCTCTTACAAATTTAGAAAGTTGACAGAATAACAGGTCTTGCATTAGCCTGAATTTTTCTGAAGGATATGAAGTCTGAAACTCAAATATATTTCATTACTTTCTAACATCAATCTTTAATGATCTGCCACTAATTTGCCTGAAAACCACAATTTTATGAAAAAAGGACCAAAAATATGAAGCAGAAATCTGGACATTCTGTAAAAATCTGTACAGTTGAAAGGTATGCTAAGGACTATGGTCATGCCTAAAAAGGTCAAGTTTTCGTTATTTAGCCCTATACCAGCAAATGACCACTCTTGACAATTAGTTCTGAAGCAGGTGACAAGAAGAGGTTGCACAGGACAGTTCTATCATAATTCAGCATAGCAGTATCGATCTTTCAGCCTGTCCACCACAAGCTTCTTGGCAAGCAATGGCCTCAATGTAGGCTGGAACTCACAGTACAGTATATGTGCCTCACCTCACTCATGCCTACTTTAAGCTTATTATTAGAATGCTTTTTATTGAAATTGCCTTTGTGGCTCTGTCTCTCTGTGGTTCTGTCATGCTCCTCGATGCACTCAACTATCCAGGGTACTGAAGTACTGTCTATTGCATAACCATCACTTCTCACTCAATGTAGGTGCTGTCTGTATTGCTGACTTCCCATCTTTTTTAGTTTTTAACTAAAAATGTAAGCAAAAAAAGGATTTTTTTAAAATAAGATTGCCTTTTATTTAGTCATTCTAAAAAGTAAAAAAATAAGGAGGAAAACTGAAAACTGTGCAAAGGAAATACAGACAAGCTGATTTCAGATTCTATTCTAGGTCTGTGGGATCTGTGGTGTGGGTAATTGTGGACTGAGGTGCCTCAAAGGGCGTCCCATGGTTTTGACTGCTTCTGCTCACCATGAAATCTCTTCTGACGCATGGAAGCATCATAGGAGTTAACAAGACAACTGAATCTCAATGCCATTTCTGCCTTACAGTACCTACCCCCTTAAGACTTGCCTCTCATTTCAAGGAAGGCCAGGCCTGTCATACCACAGGTGAATTTGTGATCACCAATCCAGTTGTCCACCTTATTTTTAAAGGCAGTGTGTCACACTGCTTAATTTGAATATGGAATTTGTTCGAGAGAACAGGTAGGCACTGCAAGACAAATCCATCCTCTTAGTCTTACTTATTTTGCAGGAGTAGATTTAGATATCTTGCCCTGGTATTAGCCGGACTGTCTGCTCTTTTGGAGTATGAGAGTTCTTGGACTGCTGATGCCCTTATGTTCTTATAAGAAAGGTATAGATCTCTTCTAAGGAGTCTATAAGAAAATGATTAAAGAAATAAAGCATCCAGTTAATCTTTGCAGCTCAGATCTTTTAAGCCCCTAATCTTTTTACTTAAAACTTTTGGGTCTTTCCAATTGCTCGATGTGCTTAGAAACTTTTATCTCAAAGGGAGAATTGTACTTAAATAAAAGTTACATACTTGCAATAACAACAGATCTGTGTTGCCTAATTTTTGTCTGGTTCAAAGTTTGGGTTGTCAGATCTGGCCTCAGAGCCTTATACCAGAGTACTAGATCCAAGAGCTCTGATGCCCCTATCCATAATTCCCTTCTTCCAACAGATTTACCTCAGTTTGAGTTTGATGACTATTCTAATTATACAGACCAAATATTACATAATGGAAAAATAATCTGAAAGTGTTCCATGCTTAAGAACAGACAGACAAGGTCTTGGTCGAGGTTTGTCCAAGTCCCGGAAGACATAAATAGCAATTTGAAAGAGGGAATGAGGGAGGTATGTTGTATCAGACGAAAATAAGACAACACGGATCTACTGTTATGGTAAGTACATAACTTTCATATGTGATGTTGTCCTACTTTTGTCTGATTCAATGTTTGGGACAGATTCCCAAGCCTAAAAAAAGTCAGGGTGGACTTGAGGAAGGACATTCCCAGGAATGGCAGAGCCAAAGGATGGGCAAGCTCTAGACTGCACATCCAATTTATAATGAGTTACAAAAGTGCGAGCTGATGGCTAAGTTGCTGCTGCACAGATGTCATTAAGAGGGACTCTTTTTGCAAATGCTGTCAATGTGGCCATTGCTCTAAAGAAGTAAGCCTTAGTCTTTGAATGCAAAGGCAACCCTCATGTTTTATAAACAAATGAAATCCAATCTGCCAACCACTGAGAAAGTGAGACTTTTGATACACTGTCCTAGTTTTATTTTGGAAAAGGAGACAAATAGCTAGTCTGATTTTCTGATGTCTTTGGTACAACACAATTAAAATATGAGCTGTCTGTGAATGTCTAACGTATGAAGGACGTACTCACCTTTAATAGAAAAATTTTGAAAAAATACAGGTAAGTCAATGCATTAGATTTAAATTTGTTTCAGATGACACCTTTGAGAGGAAAGGAAGGATTTGTTCTTAGTGATACCCTATCCTTGTGAAATATGAGAAATGGTGGCTTGCATGAAAGCACTTGTAACTCCGAAATACTTCTAGCGGAAGTGATGGAAATCAGAAAAATGGTCTTCCAAGAAAGGAACCTTAAGTTAGCTATCACCATAGGCTTAAAAGGTTTTTGAATCAATGAAGCAATAATGGGAATATCCCAAGGGGGACTGAATATCGAATGGGAGATCTCAACATGAAAGTTCTTCTGAGGAAAGCTTTAGCTATTCTGAGAGAAGGAATAAATCAATCATTATGTCCTATGAAAAAATTTGCAATGGCAGCCATCTGCCAACTTTTATAGTTCAGTAACTGGAACCCTGCCAAAACAGTTCTGAAAGAAATCCCAGTATCGATGGAAGAGGGGATGAGAAAGGGTCCGAACAGAAAATCTTTTCAGTTTGCTCTTGTAAGTCTTTTTTGTCCAGTCCTTCTGAGAAGAAGGTATTATACGAATATAACAAAGCTACCTTCCTAAAAGGATAAAAGACCTAAACATGTCCTGCATGGACCAACTCAAAGCCCTGTCACTACACTCAGTATCCTACAGACTGCTAAGAGGTGACCTGTGTTTGGCATACAAAGTATCCTCCAACTCATTACTGATGGATTTACTGCACATCAGCAAGTCAATTGGCATCAGAAAAACTCAGTCTAGGGATCTTTATATAACATTATGCAATATAAAAAAAAAACAGATTGGAGGGACAGGTATATTTCGCAGAGATACCACTGTTATGGAATGGACTCCACTTCCACAAAAAACAAAGCTCAATCCTGTCCATTTTCAAATGCAACTTAGACCTATGGAGGGTAAACATAAAATTTATCACAGGATTGCCCCCTGTACTACTAATCAACAAATGCATATCCTAAATGCTTTATCACATGCAAGGATCAATCCTTTAAAATTATCCATGGTATAATCCTAGTTATTCTCATTAGGGTTAATATATAATTATCGACCAAGGGATGGGTAAGACTAATCTATAACCAAATGGGATAGATTATTTTGAACACAAAAAAAGAAACCTGGCTATGCTTACAATGGCCTGTAAGGGCAGCTAGCCTAGTACATACTTGTGAACCTCTGAATTTCTCTGGCTATTGTTAAAATTTGAGAAACAATGGGGTTAATTTTAGAAACAGAAGATTCCAGGATGGGATCCAGTACCCATAGTGGGTGCAGGAAACGAGGCCAAAGGAAGGGGAACCATACTTGTCGGGGCCAGAATGGGGCAATAAGGATCACCCTGGTCTTGTACCTTGTGACTGTCTGAATGAATTTTGTTAGGAGAGGTATAAGTGGAAGGGCACAGAGGAGACCTTGGGTACAAATATGGACTACAGCATCTAGGTGAATGTCCTTGTGGAGGGATAAGGGCAAAGTAACTGCTGCATTTGTTGTTCAGGTGGGAGGTAAAGAGGTTGCAGCAAGGTTGGCCTTAGTAGCTGAAGTTCTCTGTTGCCACTGTTTGTTTGAGAGACCACTCATGAGGTAGAAGGATACACCTGCTCAGCCCGTCTGCTAGTATATTTGATGCCCCAGGAATGTGTGTTGCTACCAGAAAGTGATGGGAAGAATCGCCCATTGCCAGACTCGCATGGCTTCCTGGCAAAGAGGATATGAACATGTGCCACACTGCTTGCTGATGTAGCACACCACTGGCATATTCTCAGTCTGAATGCAAATCACACCCTTGGGTAGCAAGCCCTGAAAAGACTGCAATGCTAGGACGACTGCTCTCATCTCCAAGAGACTGATGGGAAGTTTGGCCTCCATAGATGCTGAAGTCCCTTGAACCGTCCTCCCGTCTATATGCTTCTCCACCTTAGAAGAGAAATGTCCGTAGTTACTGTGGCCTGAGTCACAGGTGGGCAGAAAGGTCTGCCCTCTGCTGCTGACAAAGAAGTTACCCACTAACTTACATGGTTTCTGCATACTTGAGTAACACAGATTCTGGTGTTTAGAGGGTGAATGCTCTGTGACCACTGGACAGACAGTGTCTATTGCAGTACTCTCATGTGGTATCTTGCTAACAGAACTAATGTAATAATACAACCACTAGACCTAACAGAAAGAGAATCAGTCTTGCCTGTGGGAGGGGATGCTGAATCATGTGCAAAGCTACAAGTCTCAACAACTGGACCCTTTTATTGGGGAATTTGGCAAATTGGTTGAACTGTGCCTGACATCATATAAATTCTATTTGCTGCATGGGTGGCAGCTTGCTCTTCATGTGACTGATTGCTACTCATAATTGGTCTGTAAGACTGAGAAGGAAGGTTTGGTGTTGCAATTGAAGATTCTTGGAGGTAGCAGTTAGAAGCCAATTATCTTGGTATGGAAAGACTTGGATCCCCTGCAGTTACAGATGAGCTACCACCACTGCCATAATCCCGGTGAACATTGGGGGGGGGGTTGGCTGTGGTGAGATTGAATGTAGTGGTGAAAACCCTGTGATATTTTGAACCACATTTTCTTCCCTCCCTTTTGATTCCTGGAAAAGGATCTTTATGGAGTGGAGAAATTGATTCCTATGTCAGAAAGGGCTCTACCATCTTAGCATTTCTTTTAACTTAAAACAGAGTGGAACCATTAAAGGGGACAATTATAAAGGATGCCTTGAAGCATTCTGCAAAATCGCAGTCTCATCCAAGCATGGCACCGCATGGTAATGTTTGTACAAGCTGCTCTTGATGTGGCATCTGCTTCATACGATAACAGTTAAATGGCAACACTGGAGGTAGACTGCAGGGTAGACATTTGGACATCCACCTTTTTTTGGGACATCTGATTTAAGTTAGCCAAAAGAGAATTTCATACCTCTTTGATCAAGTCCTTTTGGAAACGAGTCAAAGGTGTACTAGGAGTGCAAAAGTTACTGAAATGCAAGTCTGTTTCCCTAGTCTGTCCAATTCCCTGGAGACTCTGTTAAGAGGACGGACATAAGAACTTTCTTCAGACAGTTCTTTCTTTGTGGATGCTGCTACCACTGTGGCATCTACTTGAGGGCCTTTGGACCAACACTTCCCATTCTTCAGTGATACAAGAATTTTTTCCAGTTTCTTAAGAATGGGCTCTGCCAAGTCAGGTTCCTTCCGAGCCTTCTGCACAATAAGGTCTATCAAGGCATCAAGAGGTGGGACCACCCAGGAAGCAGATGGGTTAGACACAAAGGCTTCAAGAAAAATGGACTCATCAGAAGGAGGAGCTTCAGTGCCCCCACTCCATTCTAGTTTGTTTCCAAAAGGTGACAACCTTTCGGGGAGACCTTCAAAATCCTTCTCCTTCACCTAAGTCAATGTCTTCAGTGACAAACTCAGGTGAGGAGGCCATGTGCTTCAATTTACATGTTCCCTTTTATGGAACATGTCTCAGGGGCTCTGATGGGACACACGTCGAATTGGATGGGGAACTCTAGCACTGAGCTGCCTCGAAGCCAGCTGGGTCTGTCCCTGTCGATTTGAATGAGAAGAATGAGACACAGGATCCACTGGTAGTCACAGGATCCACTGGTAGTCACAGGATCCACTGGTAGTCAGGACAGATCTGAACTCCATTCATGACACTCTGCTCCTGGAACACAGGAAAAACTTCCTCTGTCAGCTAACTCGGGGAGCTTCCCAACTCCAACACAGGTCAATTCCGAGGAGGACCTCAGAGCTAAGATGTCAAGTATTTAAGCACAGAGGGGAAAGAATGGCTCCGAAAATTTCTCTGTTGATTCCACAGTTGGTACTCCGATCATGACACTTCAGCTCCAGGACTTCTCTTGACCCGAAAGCACTGGAGTCAAGAGAGTAAGGAAAAAAGTCAAAGCCAAAGTCTCCAGGACTATCGGATCTGATGAAGGAGCACTGGAAGGGTTTAGATCCTTAAGTGTCAGCTCTGAGAAGTGAGCCATTGTCGGGACGGGGTCGATGGGCCTGTTCCCAGCCCTCCTCTGGGGGATCGTGCAGGGAGGACCACCCCCCAACTGAATCAGTGTCTCCAAGAATTTTCTCATTTGGTCAACGTCCATCTCAGTAAGACTTTTAGTGGAATTTCCAGACCATGATAATGAAGCTGCAGATGCAGGTCTTGATGGTAGCTTGTGCTGAAGTACTGGAGAATGTAACCTGGGACTTACAGGTCCTAGGGAAAAAGTAGATTTAGGTGAGGGAGTTTGGATCCGAACTGCAGATGGATTCAACTGCCACGAAGACTTAGGTGATGGACCCAGAAGACTGGTTGAATCTGGCGACCTTTTCCTAGACTTCTTGGTGTTTTTCTCTTCCTGCCTCTTTTCAACAGTGTTCTTCTCTGCTGATGTCTCCTTAGGTTTTTTCCTCATGTCTGTCTTTATCCTTCTCCTTGCTCTTCTCGGAAGTGTGAGATGCAGAAAACTGTCTAACTTCCAACGACATTGTGATAAACCTTATCT
Organism: Protopterus annectens; assembly: GCF_019279795.1. Lineage (NCBI taxonomy): Eukaryota > Metazoa > Chordata > Ceratodontiformes > Protopteridae > Protopterus > Protopterus annectens. The sequence continues at coordinate 1,111,239,464 of NC_056737.1, read as the reverse complement.
GTGGGGGAACAATCCTTTCTTTAAGTATTAATTTTTCTTTCCTTCCTTGGAAGGCTCTGGATCCAAAGACAACACAAATATTACAACTACTTTGAAGGTGAGGAGCACCCAAACAACAGACACAAAGGGAATGGAGATCTTGAGGACATATTGTGTCCACAGGCTTAACACTTTCTAAAACCAGCAGATATTAGAAAGAAGAACACACAAGAGAATATATAACACTACGTAACTGCAAAAAACTGTACGTATGGTATCTGTATATTTCTAAGTATCTAACTATATAGATAAATATATTTTATCTAAGTAGATATATACATTTTATCTATATAAATATATACAGCTATATATCCATATACATAAATATCAATACAAGCAGAAAAAAGAGCCTTATTATTAACGGTTAAGTTTTAAGAAACACCATTTGTACTACAATGTTCGACAATTGAAAAACACTCAAAGGATTTAAACTTTAAAAACTACCTAAACACTTACATAATTTTACAAATAACTACTCTAATTTAATATGCGATAAAGAAAAAGAGAAGCACGGAAATAAACAAATTTTGCTTTCACTTATCGTGAACGCTAGAAGAACTCTCAGAGAACACATCTGGTTGAACATGTGGCAAACAAGCTCTGAGTTAAGTCAGTTAGAAAGAGGGAATTATAGGTAGGGGAGGCATCAGAGCTGCTGGATCCAATACTCTGGTATAGCACACCGAGGTCAGATCTAATCAAAGTGGAGTGCAAGGAGGGAAGACTTCTTATGATCTGGAAGAAATACTTTCTGCTATGAGCTGTGCAAGGTAAAAGGATTTCCAAAGCACGGCTGCAACCTGATAGTCAAATATTATAGAGCTGTCCATGTGTGTGTCCGGGGCTCTCACAATCTTTTCATTGCTTCAGGAATCTGGATCTCATAGTCAACAGAGCCAAATCTAAACTGACATCCTCAAAGAACCTGCTGTCTTTGGTGGGCTCACCTGGACACTACCCTCAACACAGAAGGATATCTGTTCTCTAGGGAATAAGTACGTTGATATCATCTGTTTGTCAAGTATAACTGAAGTGTCTGAAAACACTGAAGGAGACATTATTTCATTCTTAACAACCTGGATTCCTGAATTTTTAGACTTGAAAGAGGGACTTTCATTTGGAATTGAAAGGGCGCATAGAGCACTGAGGAAACCTCCTTCTAACTCAACAAATACTCCACCTAGATCCATAGTTATAAAATGTATTTCATTTCTGGACAAGGAACTAATATTAAAATCTGCTTGGAGAAAATCACTCTTAAAATGCAATCAAAGCCTGATAAGGTTTGACCATGATTATTCTTCCAGAATACTAGAACAAAGGAAAAAGTCTGGCCAATAATAAAACTGTTGAAACAAAACAACATTAAAGCACAGCTGGCCTTTCCAGCCAAGATAAAAATACTTTTTGCCAATGCGATGAGAACCTTTAATGACTTAGAAGAAGCTACTATATTCATCAAAAACAACATAGTGTCTATCCCAGAAGAAATGGAATGGATGACCCTACTCTTAAAAGAATAAAAGAAACAAATACTTGGACTGATGCAAGAGTGGACAATGTCCTTGCCAATAACTGAAACCCGAGAGGAGACAAAAAAACAAGTGTGAAGTCTGAGGTATGAGCAGAGGAAGGAAAGATGAACGACCTTGTTAGTACTAAAGATGGGTTTTTGAATGGACTGTTGGTCAGGGGGAATCAAGCTGGGTGAAAGGGAGGTTTGGAAATTAGTAATGGGTAGGAAGTACTATGGGAGACGTTTGAAATTAGTACTACTACCCAGTTTAGAAATAGCAAGAACTGATCTAAGTGCATGTAAGTAAGGGAAACAACTGTCAGCCCTTCATACCAACAGAAGAGTGACTAAAGTTAATGTTTTTTTCTCAGAATCATCAGAGCCTATTCTAAATGAACACAGTGCTTATCTGCCCTTTTAGATATGGTGCTTGTTTAGAAAAGTTTGCTTAAATATGTCCATAAAAGTTTTTTCAACCCAGCAGTTCCACCTAATGTAGATGGACTATTGCACACCCCACAGGAAGACAAAAAAGGATTACAATGAAGATCCGTCTGAAGGGTGCCACCAAGTCAAGGCAGATGAGGCACAGAAATTGTACAAATGCAAATGTGAGAAGCCAGTGTTGAAAATATTTGCTCTTTTAAGGAAACAGCAAAACTGGAGTGTAGTGCTTCTTAAAGCTAGATCCACCCATGCATCCAAAACCCCTTTTTCCCATTTCTTCATGGGGTCAGGGTGTCACATCAGTTGTGACAATCATCTACAGCCAATGTTTACATCACTGGGGGGTTAGCCCTGCCGTGGTTGTTCCCTCATCACACACACACACACACACACAGACACACACACACAGACACACACACACAGACACACACACACAGACACACACACACAGACACACACACACACCTCCCTATGGCCAGTTTACGGTGTCCAATCCACCTACTTCATGTCTCAGGAATATGGGAAGAAACCGGAAAACCCATGCAAACAAAGGGGGGACATGCAGACTCCACAGAGAAGGTACCCCAGCTGAGAACTGAACCAGAGAACATCTGGCTGTGAGGTGACAATGCTACTCACCACACTGATGTGACTTCTCTGGCAAGAGCTGATTTTAAATTTAATGCTGGCTTGTAGATTTCCCAGTTAGGTTTTACAACTTGACTATATATAGCCTCATTGTGGAAATCCCCTCAAGACTTATCCCAGGTTTCTCAAAAAGTGTTTTTATCTGTTATAAACAGACATTAATAATTAGATAGGTTGCATGTCTACACTACAGATCAATACAGACTAAGGTGAGTTTTCCTGTTATCGAACAATGACTGTGCTTACAAATAATTCCTACTGGCTACTTGTTTGACTTGATTGGTTAAGACTGTGTAATTTGCAAATCTAGCCTGGAAAAGCTGGGTAAAGGAAAATTGTCAGTATTATGATTGTTATTTAAGTTTAGTAAGGCTATCCCTGATTGTTATACTTCACTAATCTTCATTCACTGTTAAATGGTTAATATGCTGGTATCTTGTTTCATCATTCTTCTTGGTTGTTTATCACTGCTAGTTGTACTGATCTAGAAAAAAATATGAAAAATATGTCCTTGAATACAGAGATAAAAAGAAAGATAGCTCAATGACAAAGGCTGGTGCGATCTGAAAAAGTTATAAAATAAAGTGTATAAAATGTAATCTGTATACTTTTAAAAAATGCCCCTGCAGTCATCTAGCTGTTTGCCATTTTCTACTTATATAACATCTGTATAATGACTAAATGTAATCTGTATACACCGGAGCTTTTCTCCCTGGGCCACTGCTGAAAAAGGGCTTCGGCTCATTCAGACATTCCCGGTCAACAAATGTAAAATAAATAAAATAAATAATAAATAAAATCTTTGGTCTTTGAATATCATTTCCTTTTCTGTCCCTCTAAAAGTATTCTTTTATTAGGCTTACTGTCTTCACAGTGGTGGTAGGGGTCAAGAATGTTACCTGTATCAAGCGTAGGTTCTGCATAAGAGTTTAGCTTCTCCATATAATACTGCACACCTCTTCCTCTGACTCCTGTGGTGAAGGTGTCCTTTTCCTTTCAGAGAGGTGCATTTCTGTTCTGTCTTGAATATCTACACGTGTGTTAGACTAGCTGACAAAACTTATTTTATCATCGGGTGTATTATGAACTTTATCCCTCACCTGAGCACACTGATAAAGTTTTACAAGGCAGTTAAATGGTGCTTAACTAATGCAGTCTGTGCAATGATGCCCGCTGTACCAAAAAGTGCATCTGCAGGGGTGTAGACGTGTGCATTTTGTGCGCCAGTGAATCATGCTCACTAAGGCGGTCGCTCTGCACATAATGGCAGGAGCACAGAAGGTACGCAGTACCAGAGGCAGCACTGTAAGCCTTGCATCACATGGACGGACTGCTATAAAGATGCACACAGTAACAGGTTGTGTGACAGAGCACAGGGACATGAGGCCGGGTACTAAATGTACTGACTTTATTCTGTGCAGTTAACAGATAGGCATTCAAGTATGACACCACAAAAACAATATCAAACTTGAAAAAAATTATTCCTGCATACCACTGCTTACCTGATTATTATTATGGGTTCCAACGCTAACAAAACGCCTCACCCTCTAATGTTACACAATCCCAGTGCTTCATGCAATGACATAGACAAGACACTCCTGGTTGGCAGGAATTCTGAGGTTCTGCTTATAAAGTGCAGCACTGGAGACAACTCAGTGGTTGTATAGTGGGCTTGCATGTGCCAGGGTACACTATCTTTGTCTGTATATGTATGTATGCAAATCTCTGTCTATACAAATATATGCACTTAACAGACTCTGGTATGTTTGGCCATATTTGCATATATCTGTGTCTGGGTAATCTCTGTGTGATCGGAGGATGACAGGCGAGGAGCAATATCAACGAATGTTACCTGTATTACAGGTGGTACTGAACCAGATTGTGACCTTTGGGCCAGCTGGTAACAGTATGTATCTGTGTCATAATGTAGTGTCTATATCAGTGATGGTACTTCCATTTCCCCAGTGGATTGTTTGTGCTATGAATCTTTTCTGCAGATGTTCACAAAACACACTGTGGCTCTGCTGTCCAGTTATATACTTGCAAATAAGCACAACTCCTCTATTTACTTAAAATTGCACACAGGCTTCCTCTACACTTCCTTCCACACAAGACATCCACCTGGGACTATACTGTCTACTCCACTAAGACTCAACATACATAAGACGTTACATCAAAAAGTTTCTTCATAGAAACAAAGTGAATTAAGACAACACACACAGCAAAGGAGAAAGATTACAGTCCATCAGAATGATTCCTTGTCTCACAATCAGTACTTGGTAAGCTGGGCCACAGATCACAGTGTCTACCCAGAAGCAATCACTTAGTGCTGCAAAACTGCACAACAAATGTGAAAAGCCACTTTAGCCTAAGAGTTATATTCTGAAGAATTAGGATGAGGTAAGCCCCCCTGTAAAACCATACCAATACAATTAAAAACATTTAATATTTTAGGAAATCTTTAACGAAGCTTATTATTATTATTATTATGTGAACCATTAAGAATATGTTTGCATTTGCTTAACTGAGCATCACAATCTCCGAAAATGAAATTCACAAGATTTCATCCCAACATTTTGGCAGGTATCATTTCTGGACATGCCTTCAGTTCAATGTGCTCATATAACCAGGAAGCGTTGATGAACAGCATTTGTATTTTGCATTTAAACAGTAGAAGACAAACAGAGCAGCTACACATCAAAACCCTTTGTGAAATAATATCCAATTATTATAAGTACATTATATATTTAATATTTATATACATCTGAATATTAATACCTTGATATTAATATATATGCATATACATATATGTACACATACAGACACACACAAAGTATTATTATTAAATCTGTGAGTTCTGTGCTAATCATATTAATGGCAATTAGAAAGCTACTCCAAACATTTTGTTAAGAGTTGATAAGTAGAAAAGGTTTCATAAGAAACACACATTACCTTTCTACAGAGAAAATGCACTCTTAAAAGGGCACATCCTATACCCACTTTAAGTATGCTTGCTACAAACAACCACCGGTTTTCTGCCACATCACTGTAATCTTTATTTAATAGATTTAACATCCATCTTCACTGAAGTGGTCTCTAGAGGGAGGGGGCTTCAGCAGGCTGTCTCCACCCCCCCTACAGCTGATGATCCTGTTTGTGTTCAAAATTCAATTACCTCCTTATTGATACCTCACTGTGATGTCTGAGCTGCCAACATGCTGCTCTGATTTCCCAAAGGGCTTCACTTCTCTCTATTTCATTGCATCCCTCCCCCTGGGGTGAATTCCTAAGGCGTCCATATTAATAGGTAATCAGTCACAATTCATTTATTAAACAGCCAGGAAGGTATATCAGACTACTCTGATTAGCCAGAAAACACCAGTGAAATTCTAATTTATTTATGTAAATGTAAAAGTCATTCTGAATTATTTTCAGAAAATAAGGGAGGGCTGTGGGTTCAAACTTGGGCAGAATTGAAGCTAATGTCTCCAAGAGTTAGACAAATATATGCTACTCAAACAGAAAAAAACAGCACTTGCATGTCAGTGACTTACAGTCACATGTCCTACATTGTGCTACTTGGTTTCGGAGTTTACTCACAAGTCTCGCATACTGATACTCTGCAATGTACTAGTTCTACTTTTCTGGGTCTTCAGTACATGAAATGTTATTCTTCTCAGAACTGTATTTACAACCTACATCTTGTAATGTTTTTTTAAGTGATCTTTACTTTTAAAAACTAAAGTTGCTCTACCAGTACTGGTTAAAGACACACACCCCATCCCCAGTGCCACATTAGTACTAACACTAATAAAACAATTACTATAAATTATGCACTGATGTTTCAGGCCATGAACTGTTGCACTGAATTTACTGGATAATTACTAAAGCAAAGTATATTCCCTCTTGCAAATTCACTACTAAAGCAAATCAACTGATTATTTACTGTCAATTTAGTCAATATCACCATTATTGGTTTGTGTGTATATATTCCAAACAGTTTGCAAATGTTTATGAATGTGAGATGACATCAAAGAAAAAAAACAGCATTGGCCTGTCAAATAAGTATTCCAGAGATGTTCATTCCATCCCATCGAAGATAGCCTTAAACTGTTGATCTAAACTTCATTTAACTCTTGTAAGTTTTAAACCATTCTTCAACAAACTAACATATTTGCCCTGTCTACGTCACTCTTTGACAATATAATGCTCCACGATTAAACAATGCATCCATATTTTACCTACACACAGCTCCAGATTCTGCCCCATTGTTAACCAGTAATGTATATGGTGCTTCAAACTGCATACGACTCTTAGGCTATGTGTACAGCATCACTGATCCTGTATCCTTTCCCAAACTCTGCACAAGCATTACAATATCACTGACATATTTGTTAATGAGATGTGTTTCCTTTCCCAAACTCTGCACACAAGCATTACTAATGTGCATATTTGGTCCTCTACTTTGGCATCATTACACTTTTACCTTTCAAAAATATTATACAACTTTTTTTTAGAGATGGACCTTGGAGTGTGTTTTTGCTGCCAAATCAGCCCAGGATGTGTGCACATGCTGAAAATCAGCTTCTGTTAATAATGCACAAGAAATCTATACAACCAGTACTGGCTGAGTGGGCTAGCATCAGCATTCATGGACTGTGGCTTGCATCTCCAGCCCCCTTAAAAGCAGAAAACTGCTGACTGAATCTAGGGAGAGGAATGTAGAGCACAATACACTTCTCCACTCCACTGTTTACTTGTGTATTAACCACTTTAGTCGGATAGTAGCAATGATTAAACCCACAGCCACGTTACTTTTTCATTTTCAAAATTAACTTCCAGTGCTGTAACTAAATTCTAATGTATTTCCCTTCTGCAAGTCTAAATATGGTGGATGCCCATTAAACCAGTATCTACACAAGCAGTAAACAACTGCTGAGTTTTCATTCACTCAACTCTGTTTCTTAACCAGCACTTCATCTTTATTTATGTACATACGTATGTTTGCTGCACAAGTTCAACTGGGCACAGCCCATCTACAGTGAAGGACAGCAGGAAAGCAGCAGACACATACGATTTACTGACATACAAGTCTATACGATAATCATAAAGTCCATAAACAAACAAAACGTGTACAGCTATAGAAACACACAGAAAGCACTTTGGCAATAATGGAAACAGATATAGACATCAACAATGAGTCCTTAATTCTCTCTCTAAGACCAAGAACACTGCATCAATGGGCCCACACAATATCTCAGGATACCTTCTAAACAGCATGAAACATGACTTGAAACATGACCTATCAGAGCCTCTGGAATTACTACTTAACTATAGCTTCCAAACAGGCTTCATGCCTCATGAATGGAGAACAGCAACAGTCATCCCTCTGCATAAAGGTGGGCCATCTACAGACCCAGGAAACTACAAACCCATAAGTCTCACAAGTCTTGTAGGAAAAGCCATGGAATGAATTATCAGGAAATGGTCAACAGAGAAATGCAAGGGCAGATCATGCCGATTCAATGTGGTGGACTTCTTTGAGAAGGTGACCAAAGCAATGAATGAGGGAAAAATGGTTCACAGTGCCTACTTTGACTTGGCCAAGGCATTTGACACACTATCCAACTTGGGCATTGTTGACAAACTCAAGAGGTTAGGTACAAATTCATATGTCACCCGGTGGACAGCCAGCTGGCTCAGAGACAAGACCCAGGAAGTTAGAATTGGGGAGTCCACCTCTACAAAGAGACCACTCACAAGTGGATTCCATCAGGGATCAGTCCTTGGGCCACTCCTTTTTGGTATTTACTTCTCAGAAGTCAAGACCAATGTCAGTGGTCTCTTGGTGACTAAATTTCCAGATGATTGCAAATTAGGAGCAGTCACTGAATCCCACACTGACACAAATGTTCTTCAGGAGGGGCTGACATAGAAGCAACTGGTGCCAGAGCCATGGACTAAAAGTAGTAATCAAGAAATGCATAATAGTATCCTTTGGGAAGTTATGCATCCCTGGTAACTATCATATCGATGACACACACCTTAGAACTGACCCAGTAGTCAGGGACTTAGGGACACACACAGAAAGTAATCTAGCCTTTGACCATCATGTCTACAGTAGTGAGGAAATAATTTTATGTTGCGCAGCTAATAAACAAAGTTATGGCATCTAAGTCCAAGGAAATCATTGTTCCACTGTATTCGACATTCATCAGACCTATCATTGAGTACAATGCCCCCTTTGGTATGTACCTAATCAGGCATATCCAACAATTGGAACATCCACACAGGTTCCTCACTAAAAGAATACAGGCCATACGTAAAATGTCCTATGCAGACCACCTAAAGGCCATATCCCTGTCTTCTGTCTCCTACAGGCTTTTGAGGGGAGATCTATACCTGGCATACACGGCATTGTCAGACCCCACTCTGACGGACCTCCTAAATATCCACAAAACAAACAGCACCAGAATTACCGATTCGAAAGACTTAAACCTTGCCTGTGATACAAACACAACCTGCTGGACAGACAGGTATGTCTCCCAGAGACTACCCCATCTGTGGAACAGGCTCTCCATCCATGTGAAGCAGAGTTCCTCCCTAACCCAACTCAAGTGCATCTTGGACAATTGGATGGGGAACAGGAAAATTCATCCCTAGTATGGCACCTATGTCTCTAATGGGCACAGGCAACCTGTAAATGCTTCATCTCTCAGGCTCTTGCTTACACCTATCAAGGGTATCAGAACTTGCCAGAGATTTGGGATGCATGGCTAGGCTTACAAAGGCCCTTGTGATCTTTAGCCTAGTAAACACCTATGACGTACAACATCAACTCACAACTGACAACTGCACTATGATCTTTATTACATAGTGACTGATATTAGACCTAAGGAAAAACAAAATTGTGATAGGAACATTAAATACTGAACAAGTATACAAGTTCACAGCATTGGTAAATGAAAAGAACAAATGACAAATGTACCTGCAGTAAACCTGGAATGTCACTTGATAAATCAGAGTAAAATCCAAAAAAACAAAGCATGTTCTGTGACACTAGAATATAGGTACGGAATACATCACTGACTTTCACTGTAGCTACAGTTTGCCCAAGATTCTGTGAGAAAGTTAAGCTTAACCATCTCTATGAATGCATTTTCACTGCACTTGCTGAACTAGCTAGCTTAAAGATGAAAATAGTTCTGCATTTATGTACTTCTTAAAACATTGCTGCATCCTACATCAAAATTACATTGTTATTCAGTAAAACTCATCTTTCATAATGCAGCCAGAATGCTAATTTTCACTAAAATGGCTTTTCTTGGATGCCTGTTGTGGTGGCCATGTCAATAACAACACTGTGTATTACTGAAGTTAACTGTGATGAGAAGTGTGGTGTGTGTGTGTGTGTGTGTGTGTGTGTGTGTGTGTGTGCTAATTAAATATACTAACTGCAAGACTGCACAAACACAGGGAAACGGCAAATTCCTCGACCCCCTGAATTTGTGCGATCTCGCACACCTGCTTAGTCAACCATATGCAGCTGACTAGACTTCATCACTAATATCTATATACAAATAAATAAATACACACACGCACATTTTTTATTTACTGTGTACCAAAGGATGGAAGTTTAGAAAACTAATTGGCTATCTTGGAGTGGGGAGGGGGGATGGATGCAGGCTGTACTTTGAGTGATCTTTGATGGTGGTGCCAGTACAGCAGTAGTATTGTCTGCGAGTAACAGGATGAAAGACATTACTGTGGTCACAAATATTTACAGATCTCATCACTAGCATATATCACTGGTGTACAGAATTGTTTTTATTACCATAAAAGGCTCAATGATGTGGCTTGTATGTGTGTATTGGGGAAGGTTTGCAATGAATCTGGCTGACAGTGATTTGAAACACGGTACTGTGGCCAAAATCTTTGCTTTTCACCACAATCAAACCTCAGTTGTGTAAACAGAAACTAGCAATCATTATGGGGGGTTGGATTTGCATGAAAGCAAATATTCAATAATCCGGCTTAGTAGGAACACTGTGTTTTTGCAAAAAACAACAAACAAAAAAACATATTACAGTTACAAATATGCAGTTGTTAATGAAATGATTACAAAATTGCATTTGGTTACAGCAGATGAACTGTACAAGTTTTCTCAACGCCACGATAGCTTCTGTAGGTTTCTCCACCACAAAGTCACTGTTTTGGGGCCTCTGTTGTTTGGCATATACTTTTCTGAGGTGCAGGCCAAAGCCAGTGGGCTATGGGTAACGAAGTTTGCAGATGACAGCAAGCTGGGTGTGGTCATCAATTCCCCTAGTGATGTGGACATCTACCAAGAGGGTCTCAGCCAAACAAATGACTGGTGCCAGAAACATGGCCTCAAACTGAATGCCAAAAAATGCATCATCATCTCCTTTGGGGAAAGTGACGTCCCCACAAATTATCACATTAATAATACGGTCCTAAGCATGCAATCAGTCGTGAGGGACTTGGGCACCCAGGTTGATAGCAAACTGACTTTTGACCACCATATTGCTTCCGTTGTATGGAAAGCTTTCTACATGGCCCACCTTATTAGTAAGGGTATTTCATCCAGGGACAAGGAGGTCATAACATCCTTGTATTCTTCCCTTATAAGACCTATTACTGAGTACAGTGCTCCTTTTGTCAGGTACCTCACAAAGCACATGCAGCAGCTGGAGAGACCACAGAGGTTCCTCACCAGGAGAATCTAGGGCCTCAAACATCTACCCTACACAGATAGGCTAAAAGCCATTGCCATCTACTCAAAGATGACCTCTGTCTGGCATATAAAGCAATCTCAGACCACGCCTTGATGGGACTGCCGAATATCCGCAAGTCAAGCTCCACTCGAGTAACCCACATGCGTGACCTCAACCTGGTCTATGACATCAATAAGACTTGTTTGTGGGACAGATTTGTGTCCCAGAGACTCCTCCTTATGTTGAATAGGCTCCCTCTCCATGTCAAGCAGAGTACTTCATTAACCCTTTTTAAGCGCAACCTGGATAACTGGATGGAGAACAGAAAATACACCACTGGGATAACATCTGTGTCCCTGGTGTACAGGGGCATTGGGTGCTGACTTGTCAAAACATGGGCTAAATTCTTGGCTAGGCTTGTAAGGGCCTCAGGGCCAAAAGACTAGCAACTTCCTATGAACATATGATCCTAGAAAGTTTGAAAGTTACTACACAGAGTAATAGAAGACAGAAACTATATATGGTATACTAGCATGCAACAGGAGTTTAAACACGGCAGAATGACCTCATATCAACTTATATCACATCCAGAATCTTTACAGAATAAAAAGACACAGGAAGAGGAGGAGTATGACAGAAGGCAGCAAGGTATATAAATAAACAGCAGGAAGGCAGGACAGTAAGACTGGGAGAGAAGAACATTTTTCAGGAAGTCTCACAGTGACAAGAACATGCATAGTGAAAGTCAGAAGGGAAACAGCAAGTGAATGTAGTGGAGAGGTTATGGTGAACAATGCAAAATAGGCAGAGGAATAGAAGCTGCTGACAGAAGATGGTGTGGAAGTTTAACAGCAGAGATGCAAACTTTGGAAACTTATTGAGAGGAATACATTTTTTAAAACATCTTAAGTCATCATGTTTTAATAACTGACATAAATACAACTATATTAAAAATAAAATAAATCATAGTAACATCTTCCATTGTAACTTTCATGCATTCTGCATGTTTTCTTTTTAATAATTTTCATTCACTCCAACATTATATAAACTGTTCCAATTCCAGCCTTCCCTTAAATATCACTCCTTCTCCTTATGCACATTAACATGCACTTAACAGATCTCATAAATGTCATTTAGTTCTATGTAATTTGCTCCTTCCCTTTTCTAAAGATCCATCCAGCTCTTTTATCTCCTGTACAATATTCACTGTCTCAATTACAATCGGTTTACATTTTTTTCTACTTTCTTGTATCACGTTTTTGTCAGCCAACAGCATTAAACCTAGTAATGCCTTACTATTATTTACTCAAATAAGACCATCTAACCCAGCTCAAAAGAATCATTTTCTTAGTGACAACCATTTGCTCCCCTAACATGTCTGGCAAAATATTAAATTATATTACATTATATTTGATTTTTATTAGTGAACTAGGTGCATAAAAAGAAGTTATGTACTCATCATAACGGTCCATCTGAGTAGGTAACTTCATTTGTCTGCAACCTGTGGAACCTGTGGGTATCGGATCCGTCCTCGGATCCGAGCCGGCAGCTTTACCTAGCTAAAAGATCTGAGCTCCTAGCTCCTTCCCCTACCCATAATCCCCTGCTACACATCCCCCATCCTCAGATCGAGTTTGCCTATAAAGACTCCACAAGACCCTCGAAAGAGGCCAGCAACCTACTGCCTAACAGAATGAGCAATCCTATCCCATGGTTAAGAAGCACGAAACTGGTTAGGGGGAATGGAGGGGGGGTCAGTTGCAGACAAATGAAGTTACCTACTCAGATGGAATGTTATGGTGAGTACATAACTTCTTTATCTGAAGTAGTTAACTTAATTTGGTCTGCAACCTGTAGGACAGAGTCCCCAGCTACCTAGAAACCTTGGGTGGCCCTCAAGGAAGAATATTCCGGAGCACAGCGGAGCCAAAGGAAGCCCTACTCCTGGATATCATATCCAATTTATAATGAGAAATGAATGTATGAGAGGAGGACCAAGTAGCTGCTGAACATATGTCGTCTATAGGGACTCTAGACCAGAACGCTGCAGAGGTAGCTATGGATCGGTTTGAATGAGCATGGATTCCCAAAGGCACCGGTTTGTTTGAAGCTAAATAGGCCTGAATGATGCATTGTGAAATCCAGTTGGCTAATGTAACTTTGGTAATAGGTTTACCTAAAGAAGACTTGGCAAAGGACACAAACAATTGATCAGATTTGCGGCTGGTTGCTGTCCTGTGCAAATAAAAACGCAGTTGTCTATGTACATCCAATTTGTGCAATGTGTATTCCCCTTTGTTCTGGAAATTGGGGAAAAACACTGGCAAATTAATAGACTGATTAATATTCGACTCAGAGGCTACTTTAGGGAGGAAGGAAGGATTAGTCCTGAGAGAAACTCTGTCCTTATGAAATATTAGGTAAGGGGGTTTCATACAGAGGGCTTGAAGCTCAGACACTCTCCTGGCTGAAGTTATTGCAATCAGGAAGGCTGTTTTCCAAGATAAAAATTTCAACTGAGCAGAAGCAGCCGGTTCGAAAGGAGGGCTCGTCAAAGCCTGTAGGACCAATGTTAAGTCCAATGGTGGGACCGCAGGCTTAACTGGGGGTTTTAACAGAAAGGCGCCTTTTAAAAAAGTTTTGCAAATCCTGGTGGAAGCCAGTGATCCTACATCATCTCCAACATGAAAATGAGAGATGGCTGCCAACTGTACTTTAACCATAGATGCACTGGCTCCCTGATGAAAGATATGGGACAGAAAATCAAGAATCGTCGGAATAGGGACAGTAAAGGGGTCTAAGCCCCTGTCTTTGGCCCAGATGGAAAAACGTTTCCATTTACTACTGTAGATTTTTCTGGTAGATGGTTTGTGTGCTGCTACCAGAATAGCTTTCACTGGTGACAAGATACCGGGAGTCCTTGCTATCAGCGGAACTGGATCAACCAAGCCGTGAGCTTGAGGTCGCCCAGGTTTGGGGGTTGTAATCCCGCAGGATGAGAAATTAGATCCGGAATGGGATCGAAGATCCAAGGAGGAACTACACTGTGAGACCGCAAGTAAGGGAACCAGATCTGGCGAGGCCAGAATGGGGCTATGAGGATTATCTTGCTCCCCAACCAATGGGCTTTCTGCAGGAACTTCATCATGAGCGGAAGCGGGGGATAAGCATAAAGGAGACCGGGGGGCCAAGCATGAACCAGAGCATCTCTGGGACTCTCCCCTATTGGGGGAATTAGAGTGAAAAATTTGCTGCACTTTGTGTTTGACGGAGAAGCAAAAAGATCGCAGCAAGGTAGACCCCATTTGAGGAAGATTTGTTTCGCTACTAACAGGTTTAGAGACCACTCGTACGGTGTGAGGATCAAGCGACTTAGCTTGTCCGCTAGGATGTTGGTCCGGCCCGGAATGTGCACTGCTATCAGAAAGCGGTTGGTGGAGATCACCCATTCCCAAACTCTCATAGCCTCTCGGCAAAGTGGATAAGATCTGGTTCCTCCCTGTTTGTTGATGTACCAGACTACAGCCATGTTGTCTGTTTGAATTGCAATAGTTCCCGGAGGAAGAAGGTATTGTAGGGCTTGCAACGCCAGAAGCACCGCCCTCATCTCCAGAGCATTGATATGCAGAACGGTCTCTGAGGGAGTCCACGTGCCTTGGACGGTTCTGCCCATAGCATGCCCCCCCACCCGAGGCGAGAAGCATCCGTGATCAACGTGGCTTGGGGCTGAGGCATGACAAACGGTCTCCACACTCGCAGCTCCTGGGAGTGAAGCCACCAGAAAAGGGAGTCCTTGCAAACCCTGCTCAAGGGAATCGGGGTGTTCAAGGGGTGCAGTAAAAGTGACCATTTGACCTGAAGAGTCCACTGAAGAGTCCACTGAAGAATTCTCATGCGCAGTCGCTCAAAGGGCAACAGACCGATGGCTGCCACCATGGAGCCCAAAGCTCTCAGGACTAATTCCGCAGGTGGGGCTGGGGACTGGAGAATTGCCAAAACATGAAGAGACAAGCTGCGCAACCTGTCTGTTGTTAGAAAGGCCTTGGAGTGGCGTGTATCTATCTTGGCCCCTATAAATTCCAGAACCTGCACAGGATGAAGGAACAATTTTTGAAGGTTTACAGTAATACCCAGACGCTGAGTAAGAGCTAGGGTATAATCCCTGGCAGAACAGAGTTGATGCCTGGTGGAGGCGGTGAGGAGCCAGTCGTCCAAGTACAGAAAGACCCGAATGCCCTGAAGTCTCAGGTGGGCTGCGACCATTGCCATGACCTTGGTGAACACCCTGGGGGCTGAGGTGAGGCCGAACGGAAGATCTCTGAACTGATAGTGACTGGCTCCCAGCCGAAAGCGGAGGAACCTCCTGGATCGGCTGTCCATTAGAATGTGGTAGTACGCATCCTTGAGGTCTATGGAGCACATCCAGTCGTTCTCCCGTAGGAAGGGGAGAATAGATTGCAGAGTGACCATCCAGAATTTCTATTTGGGAATGAACAGGTTTAGAGATGAGAGGTCTAGGATAGGCCTCAAGTCCCCCGTCTTTTTTGGCACTAAAAAGAACCTGGAGTAATTTCCCAATCCAGACTGGCCTGGGGGACGTGCTGGATGGCTCTTTTTTCTAATAGCTTCGAAATTTCTGAAGCTGCCGCCTCCCTTTGATTGGGTGGGACATCGGGGAGGCGTTTCATAGGAGGGGGAAGACTCAGAAAGGGAATGGAATAACCTCTGGATATAATTCGGAGACCCACCGATCCGTAGTAATGGACTCCCAAATTTGGAGGTGCTCCGACAAACGCCCCCCGACTGCCTCCAGAGAGGGACAGTCGGGTAAGCCCTCAGGGCTGTTGCGCGGGCCTCTCAGAGAAAGATTCTCGAGACCCGAGATTCCTCGGCCCCCATCTGCCTCTGGGCCGGCGTCCACCTTGTCCTCCTCTGCCTCTGAAGGACGAGGGGTCCGAAGCGGGACGGGACTGCTGTGATTTCCAGAACCACATCTTCTTTTGCCCCTCTGGTTCCTTGAGAAGGACGGTTGGGGACTAGAGAAGCGGATCATGATGGCAGACAGTGTCTTTCCGTCTTTCTTGCTTTGGACCAGCGTGTCGCGGACGGTCTTGCCAAAGAGCGCAGAACTGTCAAAGGGCGCATTCGTGAAGGACACCTTGAAGGGTTCTGCAAAATCGCAAAGGCGGAGCCAGGCATGGTGCTGCAGAGCGATGCCTGCTCCGCTGGCTCTAGCCGCTCCCTCCGTAGCGTGGGAGAGTAGCTGCATAGATGTGTTAGTAATAGATTTCAGAGTGGCCATGCGAGCCGAGAAGGTGCGTTTGTCCTCGGCCGCCATGGACTCCGGGGGGGCTCCAGCGTATTCCTTACTCAAGTCTCGTTGGAGTCTGATGACGTAAGCCATATAGTTCAGCGCCCTTACAGAGAAGGTAGCTGATGCAAACATCCGCTTTCCAATGCGGTCCAACGTCCGAGATTCCTTATCTGGAGGATGGACCAAGGAACTCTCCTGCGCTAGCTCCTTCTTGGTGGCAGCCGCCACCACCATGGCATCCACTGGAGAACCTTTAGACCATGCCAGCCTATAAGAAGGGGGACTAAGTATCTTGTCTGGTCTTCTGGGAATTGGCTCCACTGTGTCCGGTTCCTTCCAAGCCCTGGTGGTAATTAAGTCCACCAGGGGGTCAGCCGGGGGACACACCCAAGAAGTAGACGGGCCTGCATCAAACGCCTCCAGGAACACAGACTCATCCGAAGAAGGTTTTTGGGCAGACCACCCTCCTCTGATTCGCAACATCTCCATGATGTCTCCAAAGGAGACATCCTCAGGGGGTGAACTTGGGGAACCTTCCCCTTCCTCCAAGTATGTGTCCTCTGTGAGGTACTTAGGGGAGTCCAGGTGCCTCCTTTTGCACTTCCGTTTGTGAGGAACCTCCTCGGTGGGGCTATCCGAGGAGGGCTCACCCACGGGGTCTTGTTCCTCTAAGGGAACCAACTGGAGCGTCAATGCAGGCTGTCCCTGTGGCCGGATGACGAAGGACAGGCCCAAATGTGCAGGGGTGACGGATGGATCCGCAGCCCGGACCGGGGATCTGGAAGTCCTCGACAGCACCCTCTCCACTACATTAAACGCCGAGGGCGAACCGCTCTCCCCAGGCTCCAAGAGCAGCCCCCTCGGCTCCGATGCAGGGATTGGCATCGGAGCCGAAGCAGTCGGACCCGAGAGGGAAGTGTGCTCCGACTTAAACGGCGCCGAAGACACAGTTTCCCCCACGGATCCGACGCTTGGCTCTTGGCCCTGAGAGCTAGGATCTGACACGCTCGAGGGCATAGTCGGCGTCAAAGTAATCAAGACTGTCGGAGGCGACAGCTCCCCGTGTCCGAAACGGCAGGCTTTGGATAAGTCTAAGAATAAATAGGATACAAATAGTCCTTTGTTTCTATGATGATTGACGGTGTTAGTGAAAGACAGTAGTGCTGTGGTGGTGCTATGGGAAGGCCTAAAGCCGTGCTGAGATTCGGATAGTAGGTCATTTTGCAGAAGGAACTGCATGAGTTGAGAATGAACAACTCTTTCCAATATTTTTGATAGAGGAGATAGAATAGCGATGGGACGATAGTTGGTTAGCTCAAGGGATTTACCTCCTTTGTGCAGTGGTATAATATGTGATATTTTCCATGAGTAAGGTACTTTACATTCTGATATTGACCTATTTATTAGGATAGGCACTGGGTAGGCTATTGTTTCAGAAGTCATCTGAAGCAAGTCTGCTGGCAGATTATCAGCTGCCACTGTGATTGGTTTAAGTGTTTTGAGGAGTTTAGCAATTGTTTTTGTAGAGACTGGGTTCAGGGAAAACCTGGGGGTAGTTTTGTGTGTTGAAATGGGTTGGGATGTCTATTGAACTGGGGGTACCAGTACTGTTTTGGGTGTTGGCTAGGGCTTGGACTGTTTCTGTAAAAAAATTATAAAATTGGGTGGGAGTGTTTTCATGGTTGTTTGGTAGTATAGGGGATGGAGTGGTGGATCTTCCTGGGTGCAGTAAAGTATTTATTGTGGCGCAAAATTTATGTGGGTTATGAGCATATTTTTCTTGTATGGATTTGCAGTAATTAGATTTGTCAAGTTTGATTTGTTTTTTGGCTTTGTTCTGGAGTTTTTGATAGTACTGTCTCAAGGTAGTGGTTTTGTTTTTGTGAAACTGTAACCAGGCTTTGTCCCTTTCTTTCATTAATGTTTTTGGTATCTTTAGTTAGCCATGGGGCATAGCTAGTTTTGATTCTAATGGTTCTAGAGGGTGTGTGATAGTGTAAGATGTTTAGGAAAGTAGAGTTGAAGTACTCCATAGCTTTGTCTAGAGTTAGTTGTTTTGGGGAGTCCAATTACAGCATTTTAGTGCATTGATTAATTCAGTAGCTCTAAAGGACTTTTTGTTACGTATTACTCTGAGGATGGGATGGCAAATATGGTGGGATCGGTCCCTGGTTAGGTAAGTTGCTTGGTGGTCGCTCAGACTTTCAGGAAGTCAGTCTGACTACTGTGCAAGACTGGGGTCAGATAGCAAAATCCAGTCTAAGATGGACTGGCGTTTGGATGTTTTGTCAATTCTAGTGGGATCAGATATAATTTGGGTGAACCCGTGGAGGTTAATGTAGGTAGTGGGGGTTTGGCTGGTGCAGTAAGCCCAGTCAATATTAAAATCACCTAATAGTATGGTTTCTTGTGGGAGAGAGGCTGACATCCAGTTTAGTAGGCTTTCCAGTATAGTGGTGTTATTGCCTGTTGGGATATAACCCCCTGCAATAATTATTTGTTTGTTGGAATTAAGCTTGAATTTTGCAAGAATTAGTTCTACATCTTTGACTTCTTTGGAATTACACTCGAACTGTTCAATTTTGAGGTGATCTTGGAATAGTATTGCTACACCTCCCCCCTTTTCTCAATTCTGTCACTACGTATAAACATTATATCCAGGAGGTGTAATTTCATTGTTATGGTTTTCTGGTTTGAGCCATGTTTCTGTTAGCACAGCAACTTCTGGCTTGTATAGAGCTAGCAGGGGGTGGAGGTCATGAGTTTTGTTAAGTATGCTTCTAGCATTTATGTTCAAAAGGAGGAGAGAGGAGGCAGGTCTTAGGTAAATAGGATTTGTCTGTTGTAAGTTTGAGCTAGTAGACATATTGGGCCCTGGATTAGGGTGAATGTTCCCCACAGCAAATGAGTTTTTGGAGAAGGTATAGGTTCTGGCTTGTATAGAGCTAGCAGGGGGTGGAGGTCATGAGTTTTGTTAAGTATGCTTCTAGCATTTATGTTCAAAAGGAGGAGAGAGGAGGCAGGTCTTAGGTAAATAGGATTTGTCTGTTGTAAGTTTGAGCTAGTAGACATATTGGGCCCTGGATTAGGGTGAATGTTCCCCTTGACAGCAAATGAGTTTTTGGAGAAGGTATAGGTAGAGTTTGGTTAGTTTGTGAAATATTTTAGCTTGTTTTAGGGAATAGTTAGGACTGATTATGTAGGTTGGGTTATTATATAGGTTGGAATAAAATTGGGAGGAGGTGAGGTCGCAAAGTGATATGGAGAAATTCCTTACTTTTAAGGGATTGGTTAGGGGTTTTGTCTGCCGTGGTGGGGGTGGTGGTGATATACAGTTGTAAGTGGTAGGAGGAAAGGATGAACAGCAAGAGGAGAGAGAGGATAGTTAGTGGGTAAGGTATTAGTTTTGTTATCAGGGTGTGATAGGTGTGTGACATGTTTTTAGATGTGCTTAAGGAGATGGGTGTGTGTCGAAGAACTACTAATATTTACAGAGTTTGGTTGCTGTATAAGGGTGTGGTGTAAAGTAGTACTATGGGGATGATAGGTTAGTTTTAATTGGGTAATTGAAAGTGAGAAGTACTGGGGGTGTGGTCTACAGAAATAAATGTAATTGATGTGAGGGTGGGTGGGAACGGGGGTAGGGGAGTGAAGTGAAAGGAGCAAATGGAGCGGGGTTGCACCATCCTGTAGGTGCAGCAGTAAAGAACAATCAGTGAGTAATTCCTTAGCCTTAGCGTCTGTATGGGAGAGAATATGTGTTCACGTCTAAATTCTACAGCATGCAAATGTCACTTTATTTGTTTTATTCTCTATTTGTTATTTTACACAAATCTGGGAAGGGGGACTAGGCAGTTGCTAAGCTGAGAGGGAGGCTAGGGAGGTAGGGAGATGAGTGGGAAAACTGTCATAGGGAGAGGAAAGGCTCTGGGTCTGGGGATGAGAAGAGGGGATTTAGTGAAGGAGATGTGGGGCCAGGGTAGGGCACAGATGATGGTAGTATGTGGGGATGTGAGGGGCTGTTCTAGTAGGAGGCAGGGGAGTAGGAGGAAAGGGCTAGCAGAGAGAGTGGCTAGGTGTAGGGTTAGGCAGGTGGATGCACAACTTGGAGTGTTGTGAGAGCAAGGGTAGTGGGGTGGGGGGTAAGCAGAGATGTACAGTAGCTAACCAGGAGCAGTATTTTTAAGGAGGCACAACAGTAGGTACAAAGCTGTATGTTACAAAGTAAGTAAAGAAGGACAAGATTAGTTAGAACCCAGTGTAACATACGTTATTAATTGATGGCACTGTTGCTGGAGAGGAATTCCACCGAGGAGCAGAACTCTTAGAGGGAGGGGGTAGGTCTTCAGACTTGACTGGAGTTTAGCTAGAAAGTCCTTTTTCTGTTTGGTGCCAGGGACCTGTAAACCAAAGAGAAAGACAGAGAGAGGCTGAGGATGAGGTAAGAAGCAGCAGTGTTAGCTGAAGTAAGGCCGTATCTATCAAATTTGGAAACACCTTTCCCATTCTCTTTACTAGTATAGATATAAACACTTTATAAACATGGTTTACAATTAAAATGGCTCTATATAAAGCTGAGTCTGAATGTTCTTAACCTGCTTTGGGAAATACAGCTACCACAACATTCTTCCAAGATACTGGTACCTCCCCTTTAAAGTACTGTTAAATAAAACCACCCAGATCTTAATTACTTTCTTACCTCATAACCTGTAAATTTCCTCAAGAATATTGTCTGCTCCTGGAGACTTCCCTGTTGGCAGAATATACATCACTGTCTTTATCTCATCTCTTTCTGTCTTGGCTATCAACTGTTGAGTGAATCCTACTCAAAACTTCATCAAATTACATACACACACACACACACACACACACACACACACACACACACACACAAACACACACACACACACAAACACAGAGAGAGAGAAAGTGCTCTGCTTAAGCAATGTTAAGAATCACAGAAGTAAAAGGATAATAATAGTATTCATTTGGGACTCAAACCCAAGACTTGCAGCATACTGTTGTTGTTTGTCTTTCGGCTTTTCTCGGTAAGTGGTCGTCACAGCGGAACTCCGGTCCGATAATGATTGGCAGTAGATTTTTACAAAATGCCAAGGTGCCAGCTCGACACCCAACCTTCAATGAAGGCATGCCCATTTACACACGCATGTCTTTCGAACGCTACCCAACCGCAGGGAGGACATGCAGACTCCACACAGAAGGCACTCCCAAGCCTAGCCGAGAATTGAATGGGAGAACCTCTTGCTGTGAGATAACAATGCTACCGCCGTACCACCACAGCTGTACTTGCAGCATACTGTACTGGTGTCAATGACAATGAACCAACAAGAGCCTCTGGACAGACAAAGAAGTTATGTACTCACTATAACATTCCATCTGTGTTGTCCATTTTCATTCTTTCTCAACTTATGGGATTTATAGTTTCAGATTCGATCCCTTGGATCCGACTTGTCTGTTGCAAAAGCTTGTGGCAACCAGAAAACACTTGAGCTACGCCCTTACCCACAATGCACCAACATCTAGTACCTCAGATCTTGTTTGCCAACATCAGGAGAAAGAAGTACTGAATTACAAACAGAGCAGACGATATCTGGAGCCAAGTTCCAAGGAAGTGGCATAATCAGAAGAACACTCACTCTTCCAGGAGACTACAGGGCAGGGGGCTAGTGGGAAGGGAGCTGAGGAAGAATGAAAATGGACAACATGGATGGAACGTTTTGGTGAGTACATAACTTCTTTATCTGACATTATCAATTTTCATTATGTCCTCAACTTACGGGACAGAGTCCCCAGCTACCTACATTCCCAGGTGGACTCAAGGAAGGATATTTCTAAGCACTATTGAACCAAATCATGCTCTACTCCTGGACACCATATCCAATTTGTAATGAGTAACAAATGTGTGGGGAGTAGTCCAAGTAGCTGCAGCACAAATGTCGTCTATGGAAGCTCTAGATTTGAAGACAGATGATGTAGCCATGGCTGTAGTGGATTGAGCTCGTAATGGTTTTGATAAAGTAATGCCCAATTTGTTGTATATGTAAGAAATACAATACATAAGCCATTTGGAAAGAATAATTTTGGCAACGAATTGTTCTAGCTTTATGTCAGAAAAATAGACAAATAACTGGTCAGTGTTCCTGATACTTTCTGTTCTGTGCAGGTAAAAATGTAATTGCCTGTGGACATCCACGCCTTTGTCAGAATATCTGGGGAAGATTACTGGCAAACTGATAGACTGGTTAATATTAGACTGTGAAAAGTACAGTTTTGTACCTACCATAAATGTAGATGTTCGAGGATCCACATTGCTGCAGTCCCTACTATTGGGTAGTCCGCTGTCCAGTCGGCCCGAATACCAGAGTATATGGCTGACGTCGGTCAGGGCGCATTAGACTGACGTCAGTACGTCAGGGTACTAATGCGCATGACCGACGTCATATCCTCAGTCTTTTCTTGCCCCAGATGTCAGAAGACCCTAAAAAGACAAGGCCCAAAATACCTGCACCAAAAATATGTACAATATATACAAAAATATATACAAAAATATCAACATATAACCTCACCTACACAACCACCCCTAAACACAGAGGGGAAGGAGGGAGGGAGCATTGGACTGCAGCACTGTGGATCCTCGAACCTCGACCTTTATGGTTGGTACAAAACTGTACTATGTTCTTCGCTCCACATTGCTGCAGTCCTTACTATTGGGTAGAATCCCAAAGCAGAGGTAAGGGAGGCTGGCAAATCATAAAGAAGTAGGAGCTGACAACATGCCTTGCAAAACAGCTGTGGCAAAACCAGCCCTAGACTTAGAGTAGATAGGAAGGTGATAATGCTTAGAGAAAGTATGCACTGAACTCCAAGTAGCTGCCTCCAAAATATCCTTAGTTGCCACCCCTTAGAAATGCTGTTGAAGTGGCAGTAGCCCTAGTGGAATGAGGCCTAATCCCAGCTGGAATCTCCTTGCCATGATGGGAATAACAAAATGCAATGCAAAACCCAATCCACCTAGAAATAGTTTGTTTTGACACAGGCTTGCCCTGAACTCAAAGCAAAAGAAACAAACAACTGCTGAGACTGCCTAAAATCCTTAGTCCTGCTTAAATAATAACGCAATTGCCTGTGTACATCTAAAGTGTGCAAAATCTTTTCCCCTTTATTTTGGGGGTCTGCATATATAGTAGGCAAATGAATAGTTTGGTTTAAAGCCACACTAGAAACCACCTTACGCATAAAGGAAGGATTAGTACGTAATGATACCCTATCCTTATGGAAAATCAAAAAGGGCTCTACTGCCATAAGGGCCTGCAACTCAGACACCCTTCTTGCAGAAGTAATAGCCAACAGAAAAGCAGTCTTCCATGACAAGTATTTCAATTCAGCAGTAGCCGCAGGCTCAAAAGGTTGTAGAGTAAGTTTTTCCAACACAAAATTGAGATCCCAAGCAGGAGTAGGAGCTCTACGTGGGGGTCTTATATTCTTTGCCCCTCTAAGAAACTGCTTGAACAAAGGATGCGAAAACAATGGTGGGTCACAATCATATTGAGCTGAAATTGCTGCAGCATGAATCTTAATGGAAGAGAAGGACAAACCTTTGTCCAATAACTCAGTAAGATATTGAAGAGCCACACTCAAATTAGGCTCAGAAATCTCCAAATTCTTTGCTGTACTCCAAAATAAAAATCTCTTCCATTTTTCTCGTACACTTTCCTTGTACTAGGTCTTCTAGCTTCCATAATCACATTTAAAACTTGTTGAGGAAGTTGAGACCTGCTGTGTTTCAACACAGAATATGCCAGGCTGTTAGATGAAGAGAGTGAAGCTTGACATTGAGCAGATGACCGTCCTTCTGAGATAACAGATGAGGAATCAAAGGTAAAGGCCATGGAGGCTTCCTTACCAGACTCCTTAGTAGTGGGTACCAGTGTTGCCGAGGCCAATCTGGAGCTATCAAAATCATCCTTGGCTTGTCTTGTCTGACTTTTAATAGCACCTTTGGAAGAAGAGGCAGAGGTGGAAAGGCATACACATGAAGGTTTTTCCAACTGAAAGACAGAGCATCCACTTTCCAAGCTGTGTGATGAAACCCCTTTGTGCAAAACTTTGGCAGCTGGTGGTTTAGTGGAGAAGCGAACAGATCTATGTCTGGAGTTCCCCATGACACTGTCAATTTCTGAAATACATGAAGATCCAGTTTCCACTCGTGGGGATCCATGATTTGTCTGCTTAACACATCTGCTAAGGAGTTCTGTGCTCCTGGCAGAAACCTTGCCTGAAGAGTTAATTGCAAGCTTAGCGCAGTCTCCCATAAAATCATTGCTTGCCTGCATAGAGGATAAGAATGTGTTCCCCCTTGCTTGTTGATGTACCACATGACAGTTGTGTTGTCTGTTAGAATCAACACCTGCCCTGGAAGAAGTAACTCCTTGAAAGCCATTAATGCAAACTGGACTGCTAACATCTCCTTCATGTTGATATGTAGATGCTGTAGTCTGGCAGGCCACTTGTCTTGTATCCACTTTCCATTTAGATGAGCTCCCCAAGCAATGTCCGAGGCATCTGTCGTTAAAATCTGACTCGCCTCTGGCCGGGTCACAGAGAGTCCCTTGTTTAGGTGACATTCCTGAGCCCACCACAAAAATTCTTTTTGAAGGCAAGGTATTATTTGAATGACAGTGTCCAAATCCTGGCAGTGCTGTGTCCATACATTTTGAGATACCATTGTAGCTTCCTCATATGCAGTTTGGCATTGGGAAGCACCAGAATACAAGATGCCATGAACCCTAATGCTTGAAGGACTGTCCTTGCAGTCAGCACGGACTGATGAGATAGTTGATGGAAGTAAAGTGATAGACTCTTTTGTTTGTCCGGGGTTAAAAAGGCCATCTGGGCTGCTGTATTCAGTCTCACACCCAGAAAGCACATGTCTTGAGAGGGTACTAGACTGGACTTTATTTCGTTCACAGAATACCCTAGGCATCTTAGCACTGCTATAACATATTCCAGATGCTGTAGAAGGTCTTCCTTTTCTTGAGCCAGAATCAGGCAGTCGTCCAAGTAAGGATAGATTTGAATTCCTTGTAGCCTGAAGTAAGCTATCACTGGAGCCAGAACCTTTGTGAATACTCTAGGCGCAGTAGATAAGCCAAAGGGCAATGCAGAGAACTGATAATGAGAATTTCCAGCTCGAAACCGCAGATACTTCCTGTAACTTAGCCTTATAGGCACATGAAGGTAAGCTTCCTTGAGATCTAAAGTTACCATCCAGTGATCTTTGCCCAGCAGAGGTAAAAGCTGTTGTAACGTCAACATCTTGAACTTGGGAATGTCCAGATAAGTGTTGAGGAGAGATAAATCCAAAATTGGTCTCCACGTGTTCCCCTTCTTTGGTACTAGGAACAGGCGAGAATAAAATCCTAGGCCCCTTTCTGATACAGGGACTGGCTGAATGGCCCCCATCTGGAGTAACTGAGAAATTTGCTTGTGAGCCTCTTTTCTTTGTGGAGGAGGAACGCCTGGCATGCCTTTGAAAGGGGCAATGTATGGAAATAAAACCTGTAACCGTGGTGAATGATATCCAACACCCATCTGTCTTGAGTAATTAAATCCCAATTTTCTTTGAAAAGAGACAGTCTTCCTCCCAAAGGAGCTGCCAGACGAGAATCTACTGGCAGCTGAAAAGGCAGGTCATTGGGTCTGTTTACGAAAGGACTGACCCCTGCCCTCACCAGAAGTCTGAGCAGGTGAACTCCTGTTCTAGGCCTAAAAGAACCTTGAGCTCTGCCCCTACCACGCCTAGACCTACCCCTAGACTGGGAATCATAAGCAGCATCTGTCCACCCCATAGCACGCCAATTTCTACTAAACTTTGGTGGCTGCACCTGCAAAAAATCTTTAACAGTTTGCATAGACTTAGCTTTGTCCTCCATTTTCTTTAAAACTGCTTCCACAGGCGAACCAAACAACACATCAGACTGTAAAGGAGCATCCAAAATCCTTGTCTTAACATGCTCAGCTAAATTCTGATCCCTCAACCAGGCATGCCTGCGAAGAACAGAACTAGTGGCAGCCACCCTCGAGGAGGCCTGTACAGCATCAAAACCACATTGCAAAGAATGCTTACCCACTTGTTCAGACACATGAACCAAATCCAGCAACTCTTTACACTCAATACCTTCCGCTAAAGCATCCACCTTAGATTTCAATTGTGAAAGGAGATAATTTTGATATTTTAGCATGTGAAACTGACAATTCAACGCTCTCATGGCTAGAGTGGAAGAAGTATACACTTTCTTTCCCCACCTATCCAAAGCCCTTGCCTCTTTATCAGTGGGAACAGGATTTTTAACCACAGAGGCCTTAACACCTTTAGGCCCCTGAGAAACAGTTTCTGGGTCCGCCCTAGGACTCTTAAACAAATACTTATGAGCTTCGGGCACCCTATAGTACCTATCAGGTTTAACAGGAGCAGGAGGTAAAGAGTCAGGGTTCAGGGAAGCCTCTGCAAAACATCTTCCACCACATTCAACACAGGAGGTATAGCTAAGGGCCTATGCTGGGGTAAAACAAGAATTCCCTAAGCCTTTTCCTGAATCAGAGTAATCCTGGCCTTCCCATTTAAAGTGCTCCCTCATGGAATGCAGAGTCTCTGAAAATGAGAAATCCTCAGGAGGAGAAGCTGTAGGAGTGGAATCATCCACATCAGAATCAGAATAAGGAGGATACTCCTGCAAATCTTCCGCAGAAGACTCAGAAGCCTCTGAACACTGTTCAAAACTATCAACCACCCTAGGCCTCTTATCAGGAGGGGGCATAGAACCTCTAATCATAGTAATCAAATCTTCTGCCATTTTAAGCATATGTTTCTTAGGTACAGAACCCGAAATGCTAGGAGAAGCCCCCACTGAAGCTGAACTTGGCCTACCTCTCAAAGAAGTTTTGGCAACAGCAGGAGAGGCTCTAACTACCTTGGGAAGAGAGGGAAGAACAGTTACCTGAGAAGCCCCCTCAGCCTGGCCTACCTCCTGAGAAGGCACATCCTGTAACAGTAAAGTTTCTGCCTGAGACTCCATAGAAACTCCTGGCAAAACCTCTGGCTCCACTGAGCCTTCTAAAGAACCGACGTCCGGGACTGCCGGTTCATCAACCCTAGGCTTCGCTGTTTTATCCTTGCGCTTCTTGGACGAAGCGGGCGTCGGAGCATCCGACGGCATTTTATAATTGCAACGCTTCCCAAACACTAACCTGGCACAGTCTAACCTCCTCTTAATAGTGCGTTTGTTAAACCTAGCACAAGAGCGGCATCCAACAACGTCGTGCTCAGGCCCTAAACAAGGTATACACAAGGTATGGTAATCCCTATGAGGTATCTGTTTCCCACAAGAAATACAGTTATTCACTTTTTCTGACATCCGGTTAAATACTGAGGCAAGAAAACCAAAATGTTCCCAACGGGTACTTAGCCAACTCTGATTCGGTCTGAAACTCCGGTTTCGGAAATATTTCAGAACGCCAACCTGCACTCGCAAAACTGCTTCTGCATCGGACCATGCGGCAAAAAAGACTGAGGATATGACGTCGGTCATGCGCATTAGTACCCTGACGTACTGACGTCAGTCTAATGCGCCCTGACCGACGTCAGCCATATACTCTGGTATTCGGGCCGACTGGACAGCGGACTACCCAATAGTAAGGACTGCAGCAATGTGGAACGAAGAACATCCACTTTAGGGAGAAAGGAAGCATTAGTTCTTAAAGTGACTGTCTTTGTGAAAGATCAAATAAATTGGTTTTGAAGACATGGCCTGAATCTCTGAAATTCCTCTAGCAGAAGTAATGGCTACTAGAAAAAAAACTGTTTTCCAAGAGAGATACTTTAGTTCACATTTAGATGCTGATTCAAAGGGGGGTTGAGTAAGTTGTTGCAAAACCAGATTAAGATCCCATGGGGGGGAGGGTAGGATCCCTAAAAGGAGAGTTTACAAGAACAGTACTTTGCAAAAAGTTTCTGCATAGTTTATGGGAAGCAAAAGAAACACCATTAAATCCTGTGTGAATATTCGAGATCGCTGCTAGCTGGACCTTTACTGTGGAGGAGCTAGCTCCATCTTTAAAACGTATGGCTAAGAACTCAAAGATACTATGCAATGGGGCTGAAAATGGATCAACGCTATTCTTGTGGGCCCAGTAAGCAAACCTTCTCCATTTACTGGAGTAGAGTTTACGTGTTGATGATTTACGTGAAGATAAAAGTATGTGATAGACTGGAGAGGACAGCATAGGTTGTCTTGGCTATTAATGGAATTGGAGAAGTCAGGCAGTCAGCCTGAGATTTGGTATGTCTGTATGAATCATGCTTATTGGATGAGAAAGGAGGTCTGGAGATGGATCCAGAATCCATAGTTGGTAGAGTAAGTGAGGCCAAAGGAAGGGAAACCAAATCTGTTGAGGCCAAAAAGGTGCAATGAGGATAACTTTGCTCTTCAACCTGGTAGCTCTCTGCAGAAACTTGGAAATTAGCAGGATTGGTGGGTAGGCATAAAAAAGGCCGGGGAGCTAATTGTGAAGTAGAGCATCCCTTGGTGACTCCCCCTGTGGGGGGGGGGGGTGGGATTAGGGCAAAGTAGCTGCTGCACTTGCTGTTCAGAGGAGAAGCAAAAAGATCGCAGCAAGGCTGGCTCTACTGACAAAAAATCATATCCACAACATTTTTGTTGAGAACTCATTCATGAGGTAGAAGAATGCACCTACTCAGCTTGTCTGCTATCACACCAGACTTCCCCGGAATGTGCATTGCAATAAAAAAGCGGTTGGATGAGATCGCCCTTTGCCACACTCTGAGTGCTTCATGACTCGACACAAGGAGTAAAATTTGGTTCCTCCTTGTTTGTTGATGGACCAAAACACTGACCTGCTGTCCATTTGAACTGCAATCACCTCCAAGGGGAGAGCTACTTGATAGGCCTGCAATGCTAAAAGTACTGCTCTCATCTCTAGAAAACGGATATGCAAATTGGCCTCTTCTGGGGACAAGTGCCTTGGACTGGCTTCCCCAGGTAACACCCCCTTCCACCCTAACTACGAAGCATCTGTGGTCACTATGGCCTTGGGCTGAGGAGGAATGAATAGACTGCCTTGTAGTACCTTTTCTGATTGAAACTGCCACCTAAGATATCTCTTGCAAATCTGTGTAAAACATATTGGTGTTGACATAGGTTGGTAAAGTATTGACTACTGTGTGGCCACTGTAGAATCCTCATGTAAAACCTGGCTAAAGGTACTAGAGTTATTGCTGCTGCCATTGATCCTAGGGCCTGAAGAACCAATCGGGCAGAAACTTTGGTGCTGCAGATTATTTTTCTGACCTGTGTTCTTAAGGTCTGAACTCTTAGAGGAGCCACTGAAGCTATCACTGACTTTGTATTGAACAATACTCCTATAAACTAACTTTTGAGTAGGTTCCAAGTGAGACTTTTCATAGTTTATGGTTATCCCCAGATAAAGAGCATGTCTGAAGAACCTGATTTCTTGATGCCTGGTCGGGGCAGTAATGAGACAGTCATCTAGATATGGAAACATCCGGAATCCTTGCAGTCTCAAGTGAGCTGCCACTATTGCCATACATTTAGTCAACACCCTGGGGGCTGTGGTGACACCAAAGAGAAGAACTCTGAAGTGGTAATGACTGGCTCGCTGAAGAACCTGATTTCTCGCCGCTGTTACTTGATGCCTGGTCGGGGCAGTAATGAGACAGTCATCTAGATATGGAAACAGCTATGGAAATGATCCTCTGCACCCATGTATATGTTATCTCTAGACAGGCTCTCTGGTGCAGGGATACTCGACCCCTGATTGCCTCCAGAGGGGGACAATCGAGCCTCCTTTCAGGAGCGCTGGAAGAGTCTGCTGGAAAAGGAATCTATAGTTTTGCGGGCCACTTCTGCTGCGAGGGTGGCGTCTACTACTGGAGGCCCTCCCTCTAACCCTGGAGGAACTTCCTCTGTGTGTGTCCTGGAAAGGACCGTGGACTTTCTGAACCACATTTTCCAGTACCTCATTGATTCCTGCAGAAGGATCTTTGAGGCATGGAAAGATGTACACTCACGGCAGACACTTTTTTTCTATTCTTTTCACACCTAGATAAAGTGTCCTTAACTTTGGGGCCAAATAAAGACATTTCATCAAAGGGGGCATTGACAACTGAAGACTTCAAGGGCTCCGCAAAATCACATAAGCACACCCAGGCAATGCCCCCTTATGGAAACACCAGAACCCGCTGCCCTTGAGGTTCCTTTGGCCGGATGCAAAATTAATTTCATGGCAGAACTGGAAATTGATTGCAGGGTAGCCAACTGAGAAGTAACAGATGCCTGTACCTAACCAGAAACGGATCCTGAAAGGGTGTCAGAGAATTCCTTAACTAAGTCTCTCTGTAATCTGGTGAAATGTGCCAAACAGTTCGGAGACCTTAAGGCAAAGGCTGCTGAAGCATAGACACACTTCCCAAACCTGTCCATTGACCAAGACTCCTTGTTCGGAGGGCAGACAGTGGAACTTTCTTCAGATAGTTCCTTTTTAGTGGTCGCCACCACAAACGTGGTATCAACAGGCACTGCACCCCTTTTGTCCAAAACTATCTGTCGTCTCGTACTGTTAAAATTTCATCTGGTCTCTGGGGGATTGGTTTAATGGTGTCCAGGGTTTTCCATGCCCGCTGTGAGATCAAATCTATGCAGTCATCTGGGGGGTGGAGTTACCCAGGAGGTAGACAGGTTGGTATCGAATGCCTCCAGGAACACAGACTCCTCTGAAGGGTTGCTGGACTTCCGGCCACCTCTCTGTTTTAGGATTTCAAGTATGTCTCCAAACTGGACATCTTAAGAAGGTGACCGTGGGTACCCTTCACCTTCATCAAAGTCAGTGTCTTCAGTGACTGACTCCTTGGGAGAGTCTGTTTCCTCTTGCACGTTCTCTTCTTAGGGACCTCCTCAGTGGAGTGCTCTTTGGAGGTATCAGAAAAGATGGGAAGATCCTGCTGGGAAGTCTGGGGTTTTGGTATTGGCTGTCCCTGTGGAGAGGGTAGATGGGACTCTAAGAAAAGAGATGGCAAGTCTGTACACTGTGGATCCGATTGGAAGGGAACTGTCTTTGTCGAGGAAGCTGACAAGGTTCTCTCCATGACCTCAAAGGCAGATACCCCCCAGAGAGGAAGAGGATCCCGGATCTGTAAGGGAAAGCCTCTAGACTGAAGTCCCTCCCTGCTCTGAGGAGAACTCCCCTAAGGCTGAAGTCGGTGTCAAACTAACCTGTGCCAAGCCCAAGGTGCAAAGATAGTTCCGAGAATTTTAGGGTCGACTGACACCCCGGACCTAACAGGGCATCTCCAGCTCGGAGAGCTCTCCTGATCTGAAGTTACTGAAGAGCTCAGAATAAATTTTAGATCAGAGGATAAGGATATTCTCGAATCCAATACAGACAGACCTAGACAACTCGGATCCAGTATCTCCAAGACGGTATGGAGTCAGGAGGAACTTGCACAGGGGGAGTGGTGGAAGTTCAGATCTCCTGACCCAAATGGGTAGGAGCCAGTGGAACACTTGACATGCTCTGCATCGAGAGAATCCTTCTCACTAACCTCTCCAAATCTTCTGTAAGGCTCCTGGAAGAGTGAGGGGACAAAAGGGAAGGAGACCTAGGTCTCTCCAAAAATGGAGAAGGAACCCTAGATGGAACAGGATCCACTTAGTGGGAGTATTGGGTCCTCGGAAGGGGTGTGGAATGAGCTGTGAGATCCAACGTTTTTGGCATCAGATCCGAAGTGTGATCCAGTAGATGCCTAGGCCTCTTACTCTTCAGATCCGATTGTGAGTCTTGGACCTGAGTATGAAGTCAGATCCAGCAATTTTGTAATTTTCTTTTTAGGATCCGAAGAGTCAGTCGGATCCAGAAGAGGTCTTTTTTTAAATTTCCTAGACAATTCTGTAGAAGCTGTTGAAGTACAGGAAGAAATGGTCTTTTTAGTTTTCTCAGGGGAAGCTCCAGATATGGCCTCAGAAAGAGAGGAAAGAAGTAACCCTTTAAGAATTAATTTATTCGTATGCTCCACCAGAGTTCTAGGGTTGAAAGAGTGGCAAATGGAGTAGTCCTCCTGGAGGTGGTGAGTTCCTAAACAGTAAACACATACGGAATGTGTATCTGAAAGCGGTATTTTATGACCGCATTTAGTACATTTCTTGAAACCAGACAGTTTCTCTGCCATCCTGATACTGAAAAAGATAAAGGAAATACCACCGAAAAAAAAAAATAAAAAAATAATATATATATATATATATATATATATATATATATATATATATATAGATATATAGATATATAAAACACACACACATACACACACTTGGGAAAGACTACCAACGATACTATTAAAAGAGGGAAATATACTGTAAAGTGTAAGAAAGGGATAGAATAATTACAATAGTATGAAATACGTACACTAGTACAAGAAAGGAGAGGTTTTAGACCAAAAAGTTAAGTCAACACAGTAATTAGTCTGAGAAGGAAAGAAAACAAATTTTTAAAGACAAAAAATTGTTAACTTATCTTAATTATGAAGAGTCGCTCGACAGCACTGTAACACCATGTCTTTCACTGGAAATGACAAAATAGATCTGAGGTACTTGCGGTTGGTGCACTGTGGGTAAGGGAGTAGCTTGAGAGTTTTCTGGTTGCCACACGCTTTTGCAACGTCCAAGTCAGATCCAAGGGATCGGATCCGAACCCACAAGATGGCAGAATGAAAATTGACATCATCAGATGCTGAGTTTTCTCTTGAGAGACTCTTGTTCTTTCAGATGGAATCTCTTGGCATGATAATCACGGTTAAATTACAAAATCACATACAGAGAAAGCCCTATGCTTAGATACTGGCAGAATCCTCTAACCTTGGCATAACTTAAGTCTTCCATAAATATTTCCACGTGTGCCTTTTTTGTGTGTGTTTTTATTTTCACATTCCCTGCTTTATACAGATTTTCATAAAACTTTCAAAATATTTCAAATACTTCTAAAGAACATATGGTTATTTTTCTTGTAAAAGGCTCCGTAAGTCTGGTGACAACCCCTTCTATTTTCTGTTGTCCAAGTGATTGTGCTAAATGTTTTGTCGTAGTTATTAAAAATACTTATCAGTAACCTTTTTAAATTCAAAACACTCACTTGTTTTCCCTTTCACACTCTGCAGTTACTCCTCTTCTTGTTCTGTGAGAGTCCCCTTCTTCTGCAACTCTGTAACCTTGGTTATCCCCACAAACATTCCTATTACTACTTTCTCATAGCTCTTTATCTCATTTCTACCATGTTTTTAACCTCCATTTCATTTTATCCACTAACTAGACATCCTTTCTGAAGTTTCTATCTTCCCTAGCAACTACTGAGTCATTTCCACTACCCATTCCTTAAAGTGTGCCCTTTTAAACAGATATGAAAAGCACCAGTGTCTTACTTTTGTTTCATTACTCTGCATTTTTAGGGTTTACTGTTGCATGATCTGAAGCAGTTACTGGAGGTGTGTCAAAGTCTTCAATTAAATATAAGTGCTTGTGTGAAATTTAATTTTTATTCAGTCTATCCTAGTTATAGTTTGAGAGTAATATGTATTTCTATCAGAGTTACAAGTACTGTATTCACATCTCCCATATCAAATATTCTCATATATATATATATCTTCATAAATCTACCCTGTTTTGTTACATTTTCCCTTCTAGGCTCCCTCGTTATAGCCACACTACTGAAAATCAGGTTCCAGTCTCTACCTATAAATACTATTTTTTGCTAAAAGATTACTTCTCTCAAAATTATCTAGAGCTCAATAGTTTTTTAGGTGGAATATAAATACATACCAGAATATACTTCTTCCCTTGCCAATAACCCCTTATTAACACAAATCTAATGTTATTGTCTTTTCCTCCCTCTTCCATTACTGGTGAAGTTCATCTATCACTTTTATTACTTCCCTTTTTGCTTAATCCTGGGCATTCACCCTGCAAATATTTGTCAAATTTACAAGCTCATTTCTATCCAAATGTGTTTGCTGGAACATTGCTGTCTGCAACTTACATACATTTCTCAATAAAATTCAACAGTCTTTGATTTTTTGTCTATACCTGCAAGGCCACTTACATTCCATGTTAATATCAACAGATAATCCATTATGATAAAAATCTATTAATTCTACCTATCAAACATGACAGTTCTTTTGAATGTACATTTCCAACTTCTACCTTACATGCCCACAATAAGGTTTAGCAGAATGATCTCTTGCATAATTGCATCTTTTCCAGTCCTGTCACCAGTGCATCTACCAGGACTAGGCATTTTTTATCCTGGAACTTGTGTAGCCAGCTGTCTTTTTTCATTTTTAATCTACTTCTGTCCATGATATATGCTATATAAAATACAGTCCAAATATTAGTATCTGTATAAAGCAGACGAATGTGAAAACCAAAGAAGCACACATGGAAATATATGTCAAATTTCTCAAGACTGTTTGCTTTAATGAAAACACGTAAACACAAATATAGCTTCAGGACTCAAATTCCCTTTTAACTTCCACCAACACAAATCTATATGCATGTTTAGAAAGGGAAGTTCAACCCTCCAGATAGAAGCAGTTGTCCCAAATCAATGGCTGCATCCACAGGCATTACCTATTCTGAAATTAAGGTTATTCATGCTAAAGCACATGCTACAGCCTGCATTCTCACTTACACTGACTGCTATCTTTTCTTTTCTAATCTCTGTTCCCTTCCCAAATGTGAAAAAAACAACTTGCACATTTTAAGTAAATATTAATTTTTAGCCCTAAGAAAAACTGCACTGGCTACCTTTGAATTGTATATGGTCATATTCAATGCATTAAAGTATTAAGGCTGATGGGCAGGCAAACACTTTAACTTATTCACTTCCCACAGTTTCACTTCACACAGTTTCAAATATAATTTCTTTTCACAAAAAAATAATGGAGATGATAAAATCAGCAATAAAAGGGCAGCAATACTGCTGGAATTGAATTCATCCTCAAGTCTTGGTGAGCACCTTAATGAGGTGGACCCTGTTTTTACAAAAACTTACTAAGACGACACTGATATACCGACTGTACTTTATACAGCATATACTATGGACAGAAGGAGTTGGGAGGGTGGCCTAACGGTTAAGGCGTTTGTCTTACAAACACAAGGTGCAGGGTTTGAGTCTCACAAGGGATAATTGGCTAGGCTTAAAATGGCTCACAAGGGCAGTTAGCTTAGTACTAACCTATGAACCTATAAGTAGGTTAAACAAATAAAAAAATAGCCGGGTGCAGAAGTTCCAGGATAAAAAGTGCCCAATCCTGGTAGTTGCACTGCTGCCAAGAATGGAAAAACTGACAGCTTAGAATTCTCAAGACACTGAAACATTCCTACAATGGGGTTAGACCAGGCTCAGGAAGGAAGGTAGTAGTCCACAAAATCTGATAGGCCAAAAAACAGCCATAATAATGACAGAGTGGACTACTGAGGATAAGAAAGAAATTATGCATTGTTACTAGAAGCCCAGGCTTAAGTACGGTGATCTCTATGTTGCATAGGTAGGGGTTCTAATCTCATAGTAATCAACTTGTTTGCATTTGTGGTAATGCTGGCCTCAATAAAATAGTAGCTAGGATTAAATTTGGTAGGTTGGTATAATGGTTAAGGTGTTTACCTTATAGACACAAGGTGCAGCATTTGATTCTCACACGGGGTAATTGGCTAGGCTTAAAATGGCCCACAAGGGCAGTTAGCCTAGTACTACTCTATGAACTCAATCATGAACATAAAATAGCCCCGAATGAAACATGATTCCCAAAACAGAAAAGACTGAAAAACACAGACGAAGAGTGGACCTTTAGCACTGTCCTTCTCTGTTAATTTGTGGAAGGCTGGCATAATGGTTAAGATAGAAAAAACGCAAACGGCCAGCATATATAGTCCAACGCTTTATTTTGCAGAAAACCAGGAACATAAAAATGTCCCAAACATAACTCCAACCTCAGACCGGTTTCGGCAATATGCCTTCTTCAGTGAGTAAAAAACATGCCTAAACCTGAGCATCATAATTATTTATATCCTACATCAGTCCTGCTTAACCAATGGTATAATCCAACCCCTTTGATACATATTCATGAGCCCAAAAAACTACTGACAAGAGCTTATAGAGTCATATATGTAACAAAGGTAATAAACAAATATAACAGCAAATGCAAAAAGTATTTACAAATATGCATGTAGATACCATGAGTGCACGTCTTAAGATAATAATAATCAAATCATAAAGATGAGAAAATAGTAAAAATAAACAAAAGATGGTATATAATTGCCATGCAAACATGATTCAACCTAGTCTAAACCCTGTCCACTAAACATAGACCAAATTATACACCTTTCAAATATAACAACCCAATCAATCAACCCAATATTATAATTATGATGCTCAGGTTTAGGCATGTTTTTTACTCACTGAAGAAGGCATATTGCCGAAACCGGTCTGAGGTTGGAGTTATGTTTGGGACATTTTTATGTTCCTGGTTTTCTGCAAAATAAAGCATTGGACTATATATGCTGGCCGTTTGTGTTTTTTCTACTATGGTTTGGCCGTGCAAGCTGTACGTGCGAGGCGTGGTGTTTTTCTGGTCTTGTTGGTTCTCGCTGTTGGCGTTTTAGCCTTCGCTATCGGTAGGAGAGGACTCCTCACCTGGTTTATCAAGTTATCTCATCAGTCGCTTTGCTATGGATATAGCTACGCTTCTTTTTTAACTTTTGTGATGTTTTGGTGGTTGGCGTTTTTGGATGGATACATAGGGAGTTTATAGCAGCGTCGTAAAGGTACTGGTGATATCATTACACTTGATGGTATATTTTGTTTCGGGCAGACTTTTCGGAAGACATATTTGGTAACTGGAATTCCCTTTTTGGAATGGATTTTGGCATTACTTTAGTCATGGACAACTATATTTGTGGGTCGCTAAAGATTTTCAACAGCCACGTTCCTTTTGGGCCTACATGGACTATCGAGGAACTGTTAACAACATATCTATGGGACCCATCCATGGTTCGTTTGGGGGACCGGGACATTAATGATACATTATATACTTTATAGGATTTCCTTATTTGCATTTGTATGTATGTGAAATTCCTTTTTGGGTATACAGATGTATATCAACAGTTATGGGATGTCGTTAGGTATTTTTTTATAATTTTACCGATATATGAATATGTCAGGTGCTTAGTAGGCTGGTTTTGTCCAACTACGGATCATTTTTCTATATTGATGTACAATTTAGGGTCAACATTAATGGTTTAGACAGCTGTTTGGTACCACTGTGGATAATAGTTTTGAAAGTTATTCAAGGTTTTTTAATACCTATGTCTATATGGCATTTTTCTATGGTCATTGAGATATTTAACTTTTGGTAAGTTATTTTGGACATGTGGACTGGGACATTTTGAGTGAAGGGTGCACAATATTTAATGATTCTGAACGTCATTTGACTATATATTTTTTGATTCCTTGGGATATTCATCAGAATGTTAACAACATCGATAACGTGTTATTAGGAAGTTTCCCATAAATTCAATGGTCAAAGGTGTACTTAAAGGGGATTTATAGGTTCATTTTGGGATCGATATGTGACTAGGATTCAATACAGTATGAATACAATGTAATGTTATCATTTTTTCATTGAAATATTCACCAGTCTGTTCATTAATCTATTCGATTGATTTATTGCTTTTTATATAACTAACAAACCTGGAGTTGGTTATATACCATTGGTGCATGTTTGAACAACTTTGGCTGATGTTTATTGAAAAGTTGGTTGGTACAAGTCATTTTTATAAATGGGCCTATACCATTATGGTCTACTAAAATATTACAATTGCCATTAGGCTTTGGTACTTTGCCTATATGTCTTTGGAGAAATAGCCTTGTCACACTAATGCATATCTAAACAGGTTCTTTAGTTCTACCTGTGTTGGTCCTGTTCTGACTCACTGTTTTTAAGGAATAGCCTAAAGGACTCTTAAACATATTTATCTGTATACACTAGGGGTATATAGGATCAGTGGGCACAACAGTGATCCACTGGTATAAGGATTATTGATATCCTAATGGTCTTTTGGTCATTACAGATTTATTTTGGCTTATATATGTCAACTACAGGCTATATGAATATACATCTGGTGTTAGTCCAGTGATATGTCATAACGGATTAGGTTTTTTGTCCGGGTGGCAAATATTGCAACAATATGGTGTGGAAATCTGAACATACAGTATAAGGACGTGTTTTGATATCTATTTCTGGTTAGTCAGTGTGACCTGCCCTTGTGATCTATAATAGCTGGGCCTTATTCCTGTCCTTACACCTCAATTTATGCTTTCACTTTGCTTTTTCTAGTAATTGATTAATATTTTTATCTTGGTTACTTTATATAAGCTATTTTTGGTGCCAAATTTATTCTTTGGACAATTTGGTATACCTTTACTAATATTATGGACCTGGACAACATTCTTGAGGGGTTGTGTGCTGATCGGGAGGATATTAAAGTATTTGGTCTGGATTCTATCCCAAGCAGCAACTCCGATGTTAGTGGTATTAACATACAAGACGGATGTCAAACAGTGTTTTCAAATTTGGAAAAGGGCCTTAAAGGGCTACGGGCTAATATTTGGCATGTGAGGTTATTCAAGGTGTATTTGCATAAAAATTTGGTTCCTAGAGGTCTTCGTATTAGACTAAGACCAATGGTCAGCAGATCTGAACAGAGGTTGACCGATGAATGGAATCAAGCGGTACAAGATGGATCTATGGCCTTTGTCAGGATACTGGCTTGTTATTATGAAAGGGCCATCGACAATAATATTTCTGAAGTTAGGAATCTAAGTATTGAATGTAAGAAATTTGAATCTTCTACCAATTATGAAAGTATGGTAACCAAATTGTCCAAAGAATTAACTACCTACGATAAAATAACCAAGGACAGAAAGGTGAAAAAATTCAAAAGGGATGTTTTGGACTATAGTAGAGGATGACCTTTTGAAATACAACGATCAGTTAGATTCAAGGATGTTAGTCCAAGTGTGAACAGGGGGGGGGGGGACAAGGAAAAGGCCCAGGTCTATTTTAAAGCATTGTGATAGGTCATATACCAGTACTTCAGGTGATGAGTCCTCTCTTACTGATAGTGAAGGTACTCCATCTGTAGAATCAACTGCCAAGAAATGAACTAATGCTGCCATCCCTTTAGAAGGGGTAACAAACATAGAGGGGAGCGCAAACATACCAACAGGTATAGGCACAGATTCAATAGATGGCTTGATCCAAGTTCTGCTGAAATAGGGGATACAGAGTGTAACAATGTTCTTAATCTTTCTGATACTTTGTTGACTGCGGATCAACAAAGACTTCTGAATAAAGGGTTGGGATTTGTACCCAGTTTCTTTTGTGATCAATATCAAACTGCAGTAGATGTGTTGGATTTTTGTCGTTGCCTTAATTTAAAGATATTTTTTTCAGATCCAAATAGAGCTAATGTTGAAAGATCTACTGAATTTAGATTTCAGAAATCAACATTTCAGCCCCCTATGAATAAGTATGTAGCAACATTTCAACAAGCGGTACTAAGGGATCTCCATTTTCCACCTTTTGAATCCCAAATTCTGCAAGAAAATATCAATCCTACTGAAAAGAAGGCTCTGATGGAACTCAAAGAAAATAACAAGATTGTTATTCTTCAAGCAGATAAGGGTGGAGCGGTGGTCATTTTGGATATGGATTATTATATTCAGGAAGGTCTTCGTCAGTTATCTGACACTAGATGTTATATGTCCATGGGCATAGATCCCACACCTAAATTCAAAAAAGAAATCGATGCCTTTATCGACAGAGCTGTTGAAGAGGGTATCATCTCCCGCAGTATAGCTCAACATTTAACAGTTACTGACCCATCTAAACAAATATTATACTTGCTTCCCAAAATACATAAATTTCTTACATCCCCACCTGGTAGACTGATTGTTTCAGGGCATGGCTCACTCACGGAACCACTATCGGCATTTCTAACTCAGCAGTTAAAACCTCTATTGAAACATGTGAGAGCCAGGATTCAAGACACTACACAATTCTTACAAATTATCCAGGATATACAAATTGAATCACAGTGGTTATTGTGCACACTGGATGTTAGATCCCTTTACACCAGCATACCACATTGGGCAGGCTTGCAAGCTTTACAATTTTGGTTAGAGAAAGCCGATCTATACCCACCAGGTTTCAATACATTAATCATCTGTATGTCCGAACATGTACTGAATAAAAACATTCTGTATTTTCAAGGGGAATGTTATTGGCAACTCCAGGGGACGGCTATGGGAGCTTCTTTTGCACCCATTTACGCTGACCTGTTCATGGCCTACCTGGAGGAATGCCTTATTTATAATCCATCACACAATATCTACATGGTGGAAATGGACATATGGCGCAGGTACTTGGACGACTGCTGGATGGTGTGGCGTGCGGATTCAGGGTATTTACGTGAATTTATGGAATACCTTAACAGTAACATATGGGGAATTGAATTTATGGTTACTTCCAACTTGAATCAGACTGACTTCCTTGATGTTACTGTTTATAGAAATACTGATAATACTCTTGGTACGAAGATTCACCGTAGACACCCACAATATAATACGTTACTCCATGCATCTAGTATGCATCCACGCCACACCATCCGAAATATTCCCAAATCCCAATTTTTGAGGATCAAACGCATCAGCTCCTCTGCAAGGGATTATCAGGATGCCACTATTGATCTAACTAATAGATTTTTAGAAAGGGGATATCGTCCATTTGATATTCTATCTGCCAGGAATTGGTCGGGTCAACAGCAGAGAAGTCAATTGTTGGAATATAGGGACCACTCACCTACTATGCACGATTCTACTTTGAGATTTATAACCACATATGGTAGGAATCATCAGGTTATTAGGAAGGTTCTCAATGACAATTGGAATATTCTATTGGCCAATGATTTTTTAAGAGAGAGGTTGGGTGACAAATGCCAATTTTCCTATAGAAGGGGTAGAACAGTGGGTTCTCTTTTTTCACATTACAAACATCAGGATAGTGGAGGAGCAAAATATAAACAACTCACCATTATGGGGGATGAGCTTTTGGGCACCTTTCCGTGTGGGCATTGTATATCGTGTAATCAGGTAAATAAAACCAAACAATTCACCAGTGCCAATACCAGTAAAGTTTATGATCTGAGAATTTTTGGGAATTGTTCCAGTAGTTGGGTGATATACCTAGCGACATGCCAGTGCTCAGCCTTTTATGTAGGCAAAACTTCACGTTCACTACGTATTAGAATAGGGGAACACAGGAGTGACATACGAAACAAAAAGCCAACTAATGCACTTTTTCAACATACACTTAAACATCCTTCAGCCAGGTTCATGTTCACTGTCATTGACAGGATTATAGGGGATAGAAGCCATCAACAGGGATGGCAGAATGCCCTAACCTTTAAAGAGAAATATTGGATTATTCATCTTGGAGCTTTGTTTTATCCTGGTATAAATGACCATTTATAATGAATATTTTTTCATTTAGCTTTTTGTGCTATAGGTACAAGGCTATGAGAAGCTCCATGCATTTTCATGTTATAAATGGGTTGTATTTATAATTGAATCATCACACTATATATATTTTTTGTGACTACCAATGTGGTTTTTCTCTTCTAATATGGTACACATATATATATATATATATATATATATATATGTACATATATGTTTATATGGAGTGATTGGGTTGTTAAATTTGAAAGGTGTATAATTTGGTCTATGTTTAGTGGACAGGGTTTAGACTAGGTTGAATCATGTTTGCATGGCAATTATATACCATCTTTTGTTTATTTTTACTATTTTCTCATCTTTATGATTTGATTATTATTATCTTAAGACGTGCACTCATGGTATCTACATGCATATTTGTAAATATTTTTTGCATTTGCTATTATATTTGTTTATTACCTTTGTTACATATATGACTCTATAAGCTCTTGTCAGTAGTTTTTTGGGCTCATGAATATGTATCAAAGGGGTTGGATTATACCACTGGTTAAGCAGGACTGATGCAGGATATAAATAATTATGATGCTCAGGTTTAGGCATGTTTTTTACTCACTGAAGAAGGCATATTGCCGAAACCGGTCTGAGGTTGGAGTTATGTTTGGGACATTTTTATGTTCCTGGTTTTCTGCAAAATAAGCGTTGGACTATATATGCTGGCCGTTTGTGTTTTTTCTACTATGGTTTGGCCGTGCAAGCTGTACGTGCGAGGCGTGGTGTTTTTCTCTCTTATAATGGTTAAGGTGTTTACCTTACAGACACAAGGTGCAGCATTTGATTCTCACACGGGGCAATTGGCTAGGCTTAAAATGGCCCACAAGAGCAGTACTAAACTTTGAACTCAATCATTTCCAGACAGAAGAGATACAAAACGATTGAGAGAGAAATTGGAAGAAATAAACGTACTTGCACAAGAAAAACTATCAAAATCTTCAAATGCAATTTTTTGCTTATTAAGTCAACTGTTTTATGAAAAACATTTTACAGACCAAGAAAACTTGGGCCATTTGGAAAAAGAAGTGACTGAGGAAGTGCAAAAATATAAAGAACAAAATCTGGAGATTTTTGAAAGGTATAAAAGAAAAATGTGGAGGTGGGAAAAATAAAGATCTGATATGGTGCAATATTTATGCAAAGGAGAAAGCCAAATTGATCAATACAAAAAGCAGCTCCAAAGATATCTGAACATAAACACAAGCAAAGGCACCTAGATAAGAAAATTTTCACAACACAAAAAATAAGATCATAAAAGGCGAAGGTGGAACAGAAGATTAGTAAAGCAAAAGTTAAAGAAAAAAAAGCTGAAGTTATGGAATACCTGCAAAGTGAAGGATTAGTGTAGAAAGTCTAACACAGGTTTTGTCACAACATGATGGAACAGTGAGTCCCCCAAGTAAGGAGAAACAGGAAGGGTGGGAGACATCTGAAGAAGAAATATGGGCATGAGAAAGATACAGATTAATATGGTGTGATATTTATGCAAAGAAGACAGCAAAAGTAATCAATACAAAAAAATGCTGCACCAAAGATATTTGAAGAGAAATACAGGCAAAGGCAACCACATCTGGAAAATTTTATAATTCAAAAATAAGAAAACAAAGACGGAAAGCAGAAAAGAGGATCAGTAATGGAGAAGTAGTTATGTTCTTACCAGGCCTATGTTATATAATTGAACTTCCAAAATTTCGAACACCATATGTTCGAATTTGAAAGTTCGAAATATGACAACAACGAAACCTCAGAACAGAGAATTTTTTCCCAGGGAAAAAATTCGCTGTTCAGAAAAACACACACACAACACAAGCACACCAAAAACCTAATAAACCTACACAACACCTTACATACACAACTATCTATGCACTAACCTTAACCCAAGCTCTAGCCCTAAGGTCCGTCACTATCGCACACTTATCTTTCCTGCACTGTAATCCTAAAGTACGTCACTATCGCACACTTACCTTATGTGCGCCCTAACCCTAAAGTCCGTCACTATTGCACACTTACCTTACCCGCACCCTAACCCTAAAGTCAGTCACTATCGCACATTTACCTTGCCCGTGCCCTAACTCTGAAGCCCGTCACTATCGCACACTTACCTTACCTGCGCCCTAACCCTAAAGTCTGTCACTATCGCACACCCGCACCCTAACCCTAATGTCCGTCACTTTCGCACACTTACCTTATCCGCACCCTAACCTCAATGTCCGTCACAATCACACACTTACCTTAACCTGATCCATAACTTTCGCACCACAGTACAGAAAATGTCGAAGCCGCGGAAACAGCCAATCGAATTCTTTCCCTGGGAAAGAATTCGAATTTCCATGGCTTTGACATTTCTATTTTTTGAACTTCCCTATTCGATCTTCCAATACTCGACATTTAGGACGGTCGATTAAATAACAAGTACCCTTCTTACCATAACGTTCCATGTGTGCTGTCCATCTCATCCTTTATTCTCACTGATGGGTCAGATCTGATCCGTTGTCTCTGTCTCAGTCTTTTACATAAGCTCGAGGTCCTC
Organism: Protopterus annectens; assembly: GCF_019279795.1. Taxonomy (NCBI): domain Eukaryota; kingdom Metazoa; phylum Chordata; order Ceratodontiformes; family Protopteridae; genus Protopterus; species Protopterus annectens. The sequence continues at coordinate 1,111,194,510 of NC_056737.1, read as the reverse complement.
AGCCAAGATTGCGGGCATTTTTCCCTACTCATAATGATCCGTTCTATAACCTCAGATCTCGTTTGCCCCTCAGCAGTGAGTGGAAGTATCTTCTTCTTCTTTCGGCTTTTCCCGGTTAGGGATCGCCACAGCGGATCACCTGTCCGTTCATGATTGGCAGTGGAGTTTTACATTGTCGAGTTGTCAGCCCAGTGCCCAACCTTCCACAGAAGGCACACACACGCACACACTCATGCCTAGGGCCAATTTAGAGTATCCAATCCACCTACAGCATGTCTTTGGGAAGTGGGAGGAAATGGGAGCACCCGGAGGAAACCCACGCGAAGAATATAAACATATTATGCAAGCCATAACTCAGAGGCTGCACAGTCCTATAAAAATCCAATAAGAGCTACTAGGTCTACCAGGAGGGGGAATGGTGAGTGGGTTGTGAGAATAAAGGACGAAATGGACAACACACAGGGAACGTTATGGTAAGAACATAACTTCTTTATGTGTGTTGTCAAGCTCGTTTTTATTCTCACTGATGGGACCACATCCCTAGCTACCTAATTCTGGGGTGGCTCATGGGAGAATATTCCTCAGAACCATAGAAACAAAGGATGCTCTACTACTAGAGGCTCAATCCAAGTTGTAATGAGTGATCAAAGTATGTGGTTTAGTCCATCCAGTTGCAGAACAGATGTTGTCTAGGGGTAATTTGGCTTGAAAAGCCGATGAAGTGGCTACTGCCCTGGTAGAATGAACCTTGATAGAATTTGGAATAGTCTTGTGTTTAGAATTGTATATAAAGGATATACATTGTGATAGCCTATTAGTTTAGAAACTGGCTAGCCTTTCCTGATGCCTGAATAAGAGATAAAGAGCTGATCTGACTTTCTAAATTGTGATGTCCTGTGTAAACAGAAACATAATTGTCTATGGACATCTAAAAGGTGGAGAGAGTATTCTCCTTTATTGCCATAGTTCGGAAAGAAAATTGGTAACTCAATAGACTGATTGAGGTTTGTTTCCAAAACCACTTTAGGTAAAAGGGAAGGGTTTGTTCTCAGAGAAACTCTGTCTTCATGAAAAATTATGTATGGGTGTTTGGAAGATAAGGCCTGTAGCTCAGAAACTCTTCTAGATGAAGTTATAGCTACTAAAAGAAGAGAGAAGAGTCTTCCATGATAAAAATCTCAAATCATATGTAGCAGAAGGTTCAAAGGCTGGGTGAACAAGGTTTGACAATACAAAATTCAAATCCCAGGGTGGAATAGGGTTTCTGTATGGAGGACGAATTAAGGAAGTACCTTTGAGGAATGCTTTACAATGTTTGAGAAATTATAGCAGTACCCTTGTCTTCTATATGAAAATTAGAGATGGGTGCTAGTTGAACCCTAACAGTAGCTGCAGCAGCTCCCTCATTGAATAATATAGCTAAGAATTCCACAATAGAGTGCAAGGGAGCTGTGAAGGGATCTATGTTATTAAGATTAGACTAGGCCATAAATCTTTGCCATTTGTTTTCTACAGTTTTTGAGTACATTTCTTGGGGGAGGAAAGCAAAATGTGTTTTACTGGAGAAGAAAGTAGAGGAAACCTGGCTATCATGGGAAGTGGAGCAGCCAAGCTGTCAGTTTGAGATTGTGTAGGCTAGGATGAAGTTCTCCTGACGGATGTGTCAGCAGATCCAGAACTGGATCCAGGATCCATGGTCCCTTCTGTACATGTGGCTGGATAAAGGGGAACCATATCTGTCGAGGCCAATAGGGGGAAATTAGAATTACTGTGGTCTCCAGCAAGCTTGCTTTCTGTAGGAATTTGGGAATCAGAGGTATTGGTGGGAAAGCATAAAGAAGTCCCGGGGGCCAATCGTGAACAAGTGCATCCCCTGGTGACTCCTCCACCGGGGGGATCAGGGCAAAGTAGTTGCTGCATTTGGCATTGATGGGTGGTGCAAAGAGATCTCAGCAAGGCTGGCCCCATTTGCGGAAGTTCTCTGCCACCATTTTCTGACTGAGGGACCACTCATGTGGCCAAAGAATGGCTCTGCTCAGTTTGTCTGCAATCACGATGGATTTCCCCGGAATGTGCATTGCTATTAGAAAGCGAATGGAGGACTCTGCCCATTCCAAACCTTCAGGGCTTCTCGACATAAGGGGTAAAATCTGGTTCCCCACTGTTTGTTTATATACCAGACCACTGACATGTTGTTTGATTGAATTGCTATTGTTCCTAGAGGGAGAGAGTTCTGAAATGCTTGCAACGCGAGGAGCACCAGTGTCATCTCTAGAACATTTATATGCAAGTGGGCCTTGTGTTCTTACCAAGTGCCTTGGACTGTGTTTCCCAGACAATGCCTCCCCACCTCCATCTGGGACTCATCCATGGTCACTGTAGCTTTGGGCTGAGGTGGGAGAAAGGGACAGCCTTGAGAGACTACTGGTGAGCTGAGGCACCACTGTAGGTCCATTTTGCAAGAGTTGGTTAGTATAATCTTGTGAGACACTTGAAAATCCCAAAAGGACCATTGTGTCAAGAGTAATCACTGGAGGATTCTCATGTGTTGTTGAGCTAGTGGTATTAGCAAAATTGAAGCAGCCATTATACCCAACACCAGTAGGACTAGTTTGGCCGAAGCCTTTTTCTTGTTGATTAGCATCCTTACAGGATGTTGAAGATCGTAGACTCTTTCTTGGGGAAGCTTTGTTGACATAATTGTTCTGTTTATTTGTGCTCCTATGAAAACCAAGGATTGACATGGTTCTAGAGCAAATTTTTCGTAATTTACCGTGATTCCAAGGGATGAACAAAGTTGAAGGGTGTAGAGTCCCTGACTTTCTGAAGAAGATGCCTGGTCGGGGTGGAGATGAGCCAGTTGTCCAGATATGGAAACACACGGACTCCTTTGCACCTCAGGTGAGTTGCTACTATTGCCACGCATTTGGTGAACACTCTGGGGGCTGTAGTGAGACCAAAGGGCAGAGCTCGAAACTGGAAGTGACTGGCTCCTAGTTGAAAGCGTAGAAAACTTCTGGATTGCCTGCTCATTAGACTATGATAGTACGCATCCTGAAGGTCTATGGAGCACATCCAACTGCCTTTTTCTAGAAGTGGAAGCATCAACTGCAGTGTTACCATCCAGAAGTTGCTCTTTTTTACAGACCTGTTTAGAATGCTGAGATCCAAGATGGGTCTCCAGTCCTCTGTTTTCTCTGGACCTAAAAAGAATCTTGAGTATGTTTCGGATCCTTTCTCGTCTGTGAGGACTTGCTGGATGACTCTCTTGTTTAGCAACTTTTGAACTTCTAAGGTTGCCTGTTGCTTTTGACTGGATGGAATGCCTGGAACTAAGATGTTTATAGGAGCAGGATAGGTGAAGAGAATGACATATCCCCTGGATATTATACTCTGCACCCATCTGTCATTTGTGGTGTTTCGCCAGGTGTCTTCGTGCAGAGACAAATGACTCCAACTGCCTCTTGAGGCAAGCAATTGGGCACTCCTTCAGGAGCGCTGGTAGGGTCTTCTAAAAGAAGATTCTCTGAAGCCCTGGTTAGGCGCAACCTCTCTGCCACAAGGTCGGCGTCTACCATTATTGTTCCCTCCTCTGCCCCTGGGGGAACTGTCACCTTGTGCATCCTGGAAAGACTGTGGGATTTTCTGAACCACATTTTCCTACTACCCCTCTGATCTTTTGGGAAGGGTCTTGTGGGCGTAGAAAAACGTTCTCCAATGGCAGACAAGATCTTTTCCTCTTGTTCACACCTAGTGAGCATTTCTTTCACTTCTGGTCCAAAAAGAGAGGAGCCATCAAAAGGGGCATTAACGAAGGTAGACTTGAAGGGCTCTGCAAAGTCGCATTCAGGCCGGTCTCTGAAGAGCAATACCTGAACCCGCAGATCTACTCGTTCTATCTGCAGCATAGGATATAAGCCTCATGGAAGAGTTTACTACAGAAATGAGGGTGACGAGCTCAGCATTAACTTTATCTGCTACTGCATCAGCTACAGCTCCTTGGAGGGAGTCTGGGAGTTCCTTTAACAGGTCCCTCTGTAGCCTAGTGAAATGGGTAAGATAGTTCAGGGACCGAAGACCAAAGGTCGCTGATGGAAACACTCGCTTCCCATATCTAGCCATAGTCCTAGAGTCTTTATTAGGAGGATGGATAGAGGAGCTGGTCACGGACAGCTCCTTCTTAGTAGCCACCGCCATGACATCAACTGCAACTCCTTTTGTAAGAAACCCTTTATCCTTAGGTGCCATAATGAACATATTTGGCCTTCTAGGAGTAGGTTCTATGGAATCTGAGGTCTCCTACTCCTTCCTAGAGACTAAATCCATAAGCTTGTTAGATGGCGGAGTCACCCAAGAGGAGGAGGGGCGAGACCCAAAGGCTTTTAGGTAAACTGACTTCTCAACAAAAGGGGGGGGGGCTGGACTGCCAGTCACCTCTATGTTTTAACAATTTCAGGATGTCTCCAAAGGAGACATCATCAGGAGGTGACCTTGAGGACCCTTTTGCCTCATCGAGGTCAGTGCCTGATATGATAGACTCTTTTTGGGAGTCAAGGCACTTCCTCTTGCAGGTTCTCTTCCGAGGGACCTCTTCAGTGGGATGCTCTGGGAAGGTTTCAGAAGAGAGGGGAGTCTCTCGATGGACAACCTGAGGCCTGGGGTCTCCGCGATCCTGTGGAAAGGTTACCTGAGAGGATGAAGACAACTGGTCCATAGAGGAACAAAGATCCGATGAAGGATGTGCCTTAGACTTAGTTGGAGTCAGTACCCTCCTCATAACCTCAAAGGCAGACTGCACCTGCTCTGAGGACTCCCCCAGATCTGACAAAAAATTTGTCTGAGCCGAAAGCATCCCCGGAGCTGGCGGCAGAAGCTCTGAGGCCGAGGTAGGAGCAGAACTCACCTGCTCTGAAGTCCCGAGAGGCAGAGTCGAATCCAGAGAGATCTGAGCTGGCTTGAAGAATCCAACCGGGGAGTGTTGGCTCCTAGAGACTTCCTGCTCCGAATGGAGGGAAACGCTCAGGGCAAATGTCTGCTCTGAGGTAAGCAATGGTCCGGGAGCCGACACTGACACGGTCTGGAGATCAGAATCGTCTGGCCCCAAAACCAAGCGACAGATTGGAGGAGGAACAATAACAGTGGGTGTTGACTGTGCCTGACCAGATTCTTGTGGGCTCAGCTAGAACAGATGGGTGGGCCAGGGCTGGAGTCTTCAGCAGCCTCTGCACAACCCTATCCATGTTTTCATCGGATAAGCGCTTGGTAGACAGAGTAGAAAGAGATGGTGATCTGGACTTAGTAATGACGATGGAAGCCGTGAAGTTACTGGTTCAAGTGAAGGTGATCGGTTCCAACGTGGAGTATGTGTCAACGCAGAAGATGTCAGAGCCAAGGATTTGGTTAGCTCTGTAGTAGTCTTGGATCCAATTGTGACTGTCTGCTCCAAGGATGCTGGAGGAGTAGAGAGTCAAGGAGTTTTGGGTCTCGTCTCCGAGGAGTCTTTTGGAGCCAAAGATGCCCTCTTGGAGGTCTTGTCTGGGGATTTTGAAGACTCTGGAGAAATACCTCTGAGAAGGGTGCTTTTAGCAAACCCTTCAATAGCAACTTGTTTTTATGCTTGAGAAGAGCTCTTTGATAAAATCCATGACATATGAAACAATTTTCTTGTAAATGAAGAGCTCCCAAACAATAAACACAGAGAATGTGAGAATCGCTATGGGGCATCTTCGTTCCACATTTTTCACACTTTTTTAAACCTAATGGTTTTCCCTCTGGTTTCTGGGACATAATGAATCAAAACACACACACACACACACACACACACACACACACGTAATGAGTCAAAAGTGGATAGAATGGGATAAGAAAGAGAAATCTTCTCTCTCTCTCTTTTTTTCATACAAGAAAATCATCTAACTTAAATGGATGATTAGAGGAGGGAAGGAAAGGGAGAAGTCATCCTCTAACTAAAATGGATGATTAGAGAAGGAAAGGAGTAGTAATGAGAAACGTCCTCTAACTAAAATGGACAGTAGAAATAACCCTCTAACTTAAACGGGTCTGTAGATTAAATGGGGTAGGGTAGACTCACACTATAAGAAAGATAATAAGAAAAACAATAATAATAATAACAATAATAACAAGATTATTAGTAAGCAATTTTCTATACTTAGCCCAGAGCTTAGCTAAAGGGAACCTCTTCGCTGTGCGACAAACGAGATCTGAGGTTATAGAACAGGTGCATTATGGGTAGGGAAAAATTCCCATGAGCTTGGCTGAAGACCTCAAGCTTATGTAAAAGGCTGAGATGGATCTGACTCATCAGTAAGAATAAAGACGAGATTGACAACAACACATCTGAAGTTATGGATTACCTGCAAAGGGGAAGGATTTAATGTAAAAAATCTAACTGGTAACATCACAGCATGACAGAACAATGAGCATCCAAATTAAGGAGAAACCGGTACAGCGGGGAAACATCTGATCAGTTGTCATATGAAGATACTTTGTAGCCTTCAGCAGAAAACCAGGAAAAGCTCAACTAGAGTTGGACAGCAAGGAAGGGAACAGGAAATGGTGGCAACTCTGATGCAATGTTGTGGACTGATAGGCCAGTGAGTTCTCATATGAAAGAGCAATGGATGACACCGGATAAAGCTGAAGAGAATATGTCACAGGAAGATGTTCTTGAACTTTCTATAGAATGTCAGCAGGAAAAGGATAACAAATACTATGCTCTTAGTTTAGAAGAAAATTATCTAAGGCAAGAGTTGCTTGATTTAATAGAGATGGATAGACATATTAAAATCAATGAAAGAAGTAGACTACAGAAAGTTAATAAGACCCAAAATGTAAACAAACACAGTAATCAAGACCATTCATAGAAATTCAAGTTGATATGTTAATAGGTTCATAGAGTAGTACTAAGCTAACTGCCCTTGTACGCCATTTTAAGCCTAGTCAACCACCCCATGTGAGAATCAAATCCTGTACCTTGTACTTCTAAGGTAAACACGTTAACCATTGTGCCAACCTCCCACCCTGCTATAGCAGTGATATAACAGAAGTATATAGGATATATTAGTGTGCAGCTAAATTAATAAAACAAAGTCTTACCACAAAAGCACAGGGCAGTAAGGGAAAGGAAGGGAAGAACTCAAATGTCATCATGGAAGTATCGAATAAAGAAAACTATAAAGCAATTAAGACAAGAAGTGTCACTGTTAGAAGAGTGCAGAAGAGGGAACAGCTCAACAAATCTACTTAGAAAGATAGACATGATAAAAGCAATGAGTAGTATTAGAACATCTCAGGATATATCACACAACATTGCAAATAACAACCTAAAGATATCAGCACAGGCAGAAAAACTTAGGAGATATTACCAGCCCCTAAAATTGCTAAAGGAACACTTTAAGAAGTAAAACAAAACATAAAAAGCCTTACTATAAATCCCTAGTGTACTTACCTTATATTCGCAGGCTTTAAGATCCCTGTGTCTGGTTAAGCCTATCAAACCTTAGATCCCCTCCCCCCGCACAGCTACGTATGCGAGGTTACAAACTCACCTACTGCAACTGCCATTTTCAAACGCTCAGTGCTTCTAGACCCAGTCAGCTGCCATTTTCCTTTGTGGTATGTAATTTTTGGATTAATGGATATTTGTCTTAAACTGTAAATGTTTTTTTTATTTAACATAGCTTTGTGTTAAATATTTTCCTATTATTAAGTCGCAAAGTGCTACTGAGCGACTGGAAGGTAGAAACTTTTGAACTTAGGCATCTTAAATGACGCAGACCTGTTTATTGAACTGTTAAAACTGGCATTTATTTGTTACTGCCTCGTGTAAGACCTGCTTGATCATACAGAAAAAAAAATGTTATATAGCGACTAGAAAGCGTGTATGTTTACTGTTTTATTACCCAACATTGTGCAGCTTTATTTAAGGCTTTAGCATAATGTCGTTTTACAACTGAAACTGCCCTGTGACTAGAACTACACAAGTAGTAGCTATAGTATACCATTTAGCGACAGGAATATAACATATTTAACTACAGAATAGTAGTTAGTGACAGGATAATAACATCTTGAACTGAATTATCTTAAACACTGCAGTTTTATTTTAACTTCCTTGAACAAAAACACTGCTTTACTTATAATCAGTGGCATTGTTAAAGTGTTGTTTTGCACCTGAAACTGCCTTGTGTTTGGAACTGTATATGTATTAGATTGAATACCATATAGCGACTCGGAAGTTAACTAAAATGCTGCTTTAATTATCATTTGGGGCATTGTTAATGTGCCGTGTTGCACCTGAAACTGCCTTATGTTTAGATCTGCATAAGTATTACCTAAAGAAGATTTTATAGCGACTAGGAAGCTATCATCATTGAAATAATTTATCTTAAAAGTAGTATTTGTATTGTGTAGTTAACTGCATGTGAGACTTCCTGACTCCCTTAAACTAAAAACGCTGCTTTACTTTTCAATTGTGTTAGCTAACTTGCATCTGCCATGATAAGCTCTTTGTAATAACACCTATTACTCATGTGTGCTAGTTAGGTTAAAAAAGAAAGTACTACAGATGATATTTACTGCACTGATGTGGCATTATATGATTATTTGAGTACATATTAACCCAGTGACTCATGTTCTTTAATTAATCTCATCCCTATCAGGTACTATCCTCTTCTAACAGCTATCCTGAAAGGCTTGTAACATTAGAAGGATGTGTTACCCTGTGGAAACAAACTGAAAACCTGCTTTGAACTGCCCATCAACAAAAAAGACCTGCTAAGGTTACTATCTCTAAATTCTCTCTGTCTGTACAACATTTTATGCTGACCTGGGTCTACAGTACTATTAGGTACCCCTAAATACTGAACCCAACTCCCTAAAGCTCTAATGTTGTGTCTTTCGGCTTTTCCCGGTTACGGGTCGCCACAGCGGAACACCAGTCAGCTAATGATTGGTAGTTGATTTTTACGTGCCGAGTTACCAGCCCTGACACACAACCTTCAATGAAGGTATGCCCATTCACGCATGTCTTCAGGCAGAAGACCCTCTAGCTGAGAATCGAACTGGACAGCGTCTTACTGTGAGGCGACAATGCTACCGCAGCACCACCAAGCTCTAATACATTGGCTAATTCCCAGAAGCTAACTCTAAGGAATACTGGTGGCTATAAACAAGTATTTCCCCCCTGTATTAATAAAAATTAGTGGTATTATGCTATAAGTAAAAACTGTAAACATAAAAAGAAAAAGTGTTACTAACCCCTAAAATTGCTAGATGTAACTCTTTAAGAAGTAAAACAAAAAATAAAAAGCCTTACTACAAATCCCTATTGTACTTACCTTATATTCACAGGCTCTAAGATCTTTGTGTCTGGTTAATTTGTATTATGTTATGTTTGCTTTTGTAACTACCTTTGGAGCTTTTCTCCCCGGGCCTCCGCTGAAAATGGACATGTATCCAGTTGGACTATCCTGGTCAACAAATGTAAAATAAAAAATAAATAAATAAATATGCAGATAAATATAAAGGAAAAGTACAAAATAAGCAATTCACTGATTACTCAAAAAAGTTTTTACAGAGAATTATGAAACAAGGCAAAAGCAATAGAAACACCATCAAGAAAAGAAGAAATAAGACACATTTGGGAGAAATATCTATAAAGATCCTGTGGAATATAACAAAGATGCTGAATGGAGAGTAGTAAAAGCAACACTGAGTAATTCATATGTACAGGATATGAAATGGGATGAAGTAATGGACACAGAAACTGAAACAAAATTAAGAAAAGCTCCTAAATGAAAACCCCCAGGCCCAGATGCAGTAACTAAGTTCTAGCTAAAAGTATTAACATCTTTACATGATGAGTTAGCCCTGAGTAAGAATGTGCACCCTGAACAGACACCAACCTGGTTAACAACAGGAAAAACGAAACCACTCAAGACTGAACTTGCAAGATATCCTAAAAACTATTCCAATAACTTACCTTCTGACAATGTATAAAATATACAGTAGAATTGATGCTGACAGAGTTTATAGTCATTTAGAAGAAAACTCAACCATGGCAATAGAACAAAAGGGTGACAAAAGAAAATCATATGGAACAAAGGATCATTTGTTGTTAATGGCGAACTGTAAAAAGAGGAAGAATCCAAGTATGGCATGGCAGACTACAAAAAAAGCATTGACAGCATCCCACATTCATGAATAAAGGAATGGTCATACTGTGCAACATACACAATACATTGATTGATTACATTACACTGACCCTGACACAGTAGCAAACCAATCTGTAGCTAAGCCATGATGAAGGACAAATTATTACCCCAAGGATAAAAATTAAAAAATGGACATTCCAGTGTGACTCTGTCAACTCTGCTCTTCGGTCTTGCTTTTAAACCATTAAGCTGTCTACTGATCAGATTAGGTCATGGTTACAATTTGGCTCCCAGAAAACAAAGTATAAAGTCTTATTTGCTTTTTAGTGCATGATTTAAAATTGTACAGTTCATCAGATGGGGAAATGAAAGCACAACTGCAAGCGGTAACAACTTTCTCAGATGATACAAAAATGTTATTTGGTCTTGATAAATGTGCAAAAGCAACCTGTATATCAGGAAAGCTGCAACATTAAGAGAATATCAGTCTGGGACAGGAATGTGATATAAAGGAACCTGAGCAGGAGGGAGTGTACAAATATTTGGGAATTGATGAAAGATGGAAATTAAAACATACAAATGAGAATAAAACTTAGGACTATTTTAGAAGACTAAACTTAATACTGAAAACAGCCTGACATCTAGGAACAAAAACCAAGCTATAAACCAATTTGCTCTTCTTGTTCACACTTACAGTTCTGAGGTGGCTGACTGGTCCCAAAAGGTTCTGGATCAGTTGGACAGGAAAACAAGAAAAATGCCCCACACTTCTCAAATGATTTATACAAATAAGTGTATACCAAGTTTATATATTCCTCGCTCTGAAGGAGGTATGGGTCTCCTCGAAACGGATTACATGTATAGATCTGCAACTGCAGGACTGCATACATATCTGTTGATCTCACAAGATCCAAACATAGTGACCTTTTTAAGTCTAAGATGACCTCCTTGCTTAGTTTAGCAGAAGCATATTGGTGTCAAGCAGTAATGGAAATCAAATCAGAAGAAGTCAAAAATCAGGCAGCAAATGAATGTGCCAAACAACAAAAGAAAGATTATAAGGTGAAGGATCATATGAGCAGGCACGAAATGTGGAAAAGGCATAAATATAGTTGCAAGTACAATAAACTCCTGGAACAACCTCACGTCGATCAGGATCTGATGCAGGAATGGTTAAGGAGAGGTGAATTTAAACCAAAAGATGAAAGGTTAACACTGGCGGCTCAGTGGACTACATAAACATTGGTTTACAAAGTCAAATGAACATGTCGGAGAAACAGATAAATGCAGATTTTGTACACATCTTGTTGCTGGGTGTGATACACAAGTGGCAGGAGGACTGTATACTGAAAGGCATAATAATGTAGCAAGACTGTTGCATAGGGGATTGTGCAAATATTTTAATACTGAAGTAGATGAGAAGCAATGGAAACGTCAGCCACGAAGCATTACAGAAAATGATGATGTTTATATCGCATAGTATTATCCATTACCAGCAGTTCAAAAAACAGATGTGAGAAAACCAGATATAGTAATCTATGAAAAGAACACCAAAGTAGCATTGATCACTGAAATTGATATACCCAGTGATTACAGTATCTTACATACAAAGAGACACAAAGTCATAAAATACCAGGATTTGCAGGATGAAATGAGGACAATGTGGAAGGAGAATACTCAGTTCCAACATTAGTAGGAGCATTGGGTCTCATAAAGAAGAATTTACAGTCATACTTAGATATATCTGTTACCGACACATGTAACTCTATATGAATTTCTCAGGAGTCAATTCTGGGCACATTGCTAACATCAAAGATTGAAACAATACTAATTTTATAAACTTTAATCATACTTTGATTTAGGAATGGGGTCCACTCCCGTCACAGTATTAGAAACCCAAAAGACCTAGAAAGATTAAACAGAGAGAGACTACTTAAATGTTATATTACACTGCACCTTGTACATTTTTCTTGGCACACACTGTTCAGACCTCTCATGATTAATTGCTTTTATCTTTAAACTGTTCATCACCAAGTAAAAGCACTTGGTAATGAAAAAAAAATAGCGACTTTGCAGTTGTGGGAAAGAACCATTGTAGATTTTGCCTCTCATGATTAAGTGCTTGCACCCACAGATTTCTCATCTTCCACTGAAAGAACTGAATTTGAATGATTTTGAAAATGTACAAAAGAAAAAGAATTTATGTACTTACCATAACGTTCCATGTGAGTTCTTCTTCTTGCCTTCATTCTTACCGATGGGTTCGGAGCCGATCCCTCGGCTCTGAGTCGGCCAAATTGCAAAGCTCGAGGTCATCAAACAGCTTGAGGCCAAAACCCTATCCCATGATGCTCCTCTGCTTCCCTCAGATCTTGTTTGCTGCCAACTAGTAACATACTCACAGAGTAACAACACCATACTCATATTTCAAGTAACCGGTGAAAGGAAAACTCCTCAGAAAAGACCAAAAAAGGCTGAAAGAGCCAACTTTCAAACTTCCAGACACTGGTTGGGGGGTAGGAGGGTGGGTTGTAAGAATGAAGGCGAGAAGAACAACTCGCATAGTACATAACGTCCTTATGTGAAGTTGTTCAATATCACCTTCATTCTTACTGATGAGTAGCGTCCCCAGCACCACAATCTCAGATGGCTCACGCGAGTACATATCTAAGGACAACAGAACCAAAGGAAGCCCTGTCCCTAGAGGTCTTGTCTACTTTGTAATGAGTAATGAAGGTATGTGGCCTTGACCATGTGGCTGCCGCACAAATATAATCTATTGGTAGCCTGGCCGAAAAGGCTGTAGAAGTAGAAACAGCTCTAGTTGAGTGAGCTTTAACTTTGTTTTCTAAGGGAATATGTGCAGAACTACAAATAAAGGATTTGCAGTCCGAAAGCCACTTAGATAAGGTAGGTTTGGAAACTGCGGCACCCTTCTTGGAATCTGAAAATGACACAAACAGCTGGTCAGATTGTATATAGTCTTTTGTCCTGTCTAAATAGAAACAAAGTTGTCTGTGAACATTAAGCTTGTGAAGCAAATACTCCAAATGATTAGTATGATTAGGAAAGAAAACTGGCAATTCAATGGTTTGATTAAGGTTGGATTCTGAGCAAACCTTTGGTAGGAAAGAAGGGTTTGTTCTGTGGGAAACTCTATCTTTGTGGAATATCAAAAACGGATGCCTTACCGATAGGGCCTGTAATTCTGAAACTCTGCGCGCAGAGGTGATAGCCACTAGGAAAATAGTTTTCCATGAAAGGAATTTCAGTTCACAGGAAGACCCCAGTTCAAATGGAGGAAGAATAATCTTTGACAGAACAAGATTTAGATTCCATGGAGTAGTGGGGGATCTAACAGGAGGCCTCAAATGTATTGCACCTTTTAGAAAGGCCTTCGCCATTGTATGAGACATGACATTGTCCCCTAGTTCACCAATATGAAAATTTGATATAGCAGCCAGTTGAACTCAAACAGTTGCTGCTGCGACCCCTTCATTAAATAGTTTGGTCAAGAATTCCAATACTGAAGCCAGGAACGAATCAATGTTGTTTTGCTGAGCCCAAATTGAAAATCTCCTCCATTTGCTAAGGTAAAGTTTTCTAGTTGAGGACTTATGGGAAGACAATAGTATATATTGAGCTTCTGCTGACAAATTTTGGAACCTGGCTATTCTTGGAATTGCAGCATCCACGCTGTCAGTTTGATGGACTGTAGAGAAGGGTGAAAAGCTCCTGACGAGTGAGTCAGAGGGTCTAGCACTGGGTACGGGATCCAGGGCTCTTCCAAAAGATGAGGCTTCAGGAACGGGAACCAAATCTGACGAGGCCAAAAGGGGGCTATTAAGATAACTGTCTCTCCCAGGGCACTGACTTTCTGCAGAACTTTGGGAATTAGCGGAGAAGGTGGGAAAGCATAAAGAAGACCCGGGGGCCAATCGTGTACGAGCGCATCCCTTGGGGACTCCCCCACTGGAGGGATTAGGGCAAAGTATTTGCTGCATTTGGTGTTTGTGGGAGTTGCAAAGAGATCGCAGCAAGGCTGGCCCCATCTGTGGAAGATCACTTCCGCAACTTCGTTCTTGAGGGACCACTCTTGTGGCAACAGAATTGCTAAGCTTAGTTTGTCTGCTATCAGGTTGGATTTCCCCAGGATGTGAGTTGCTATCAGAAAGTGCTAGGTGGACTCTGCCCAGTGCCATACTCTCAGGGTCTCTTGACAAAGGGGATAAGATCTGGTCCCTCCTTGTTTGTTTATATACCAGACTACTGACATGTTGTCTGACTGAACTGCAATGGTCCCCAGTGAAAGAGAGTATTGAAAGGACTGCAGTGCTAAGAGTACCACTCTCATTTCTAGGACGTTGATATGCAAATGAGCCTCGTGTTCTTGCCATGTACCTTGGGCTGTCCGACCCTGATAATGCCCCCCCCCCCCGATCAGGGAGGCGTCAGGGGTCACAGTTGCAACTGGAGTCGGAAGAACAAAGGGACGTCCCATGGTTACAAATTCGGACGTCAGCCACCACCGAAGGTCCTTCTTGCAAGAATTGGTTATCCGAACCAGGTGATCCATAGGTAATTCTTGAAAGGTGCACTATGTGAATAGTAGCCATTGAAGAATGTGCATGTGCGACCTTGCTAGAGGTATTGCAATAGCAGCTGCTGCCATGGTGCCCAACAATCTGAGAATCACCAATGCTGGTGCTCTGTGCTTTGACAGAATGCCCAGAATCTGTTGCCGAAGGAGAAGTATTCTCTCCAAAGGAAGTTTTAGGGACATGTTGACGGTGTCTAAGTCTGCTCCTATAAAGATGGTATGCTGCGATGGCAATAAGGCAGGCTTTTCTGAATTTATTGTTATCCCCAATTGAGAGCAGAGGTCTAAGGTAATGTCCCTTGCCTGTATGACATGATGCCTGGTGGGTGCGGTAAGGAGCCAGTCATCTAAATATGGAAACACCCGGATTCCTTGATGCCTCAAGTGAGTCATAACCACTGCCATACATTTGGTAAACACTCTGGGTGCTGTAGTGAGACCAAAGGGCAAGGCTCGAAACTGGTAATGAGTGGCTCCCAGACGAAAGTGCAGATGATCCCTGGATGGCCTGGCCATCTTGATATGGTAGTACGCATCCTGGAGATCTACTGAGTACATCCAATTGTCTTTCCATAAGAACGGGAGTACTTACTGAAGCATGACCATCGGGAACTTTGTCTTTTCTACAGATTTGTTGAGTCTGCTGAGATCTAGTATCGGTCTCCAGTCCCCTGTTTTCTTTGGCACTAAAAAGAATCTTGAGTAAGTTCCAGATCCTTTCTGGTCTGCCGGGACTGACTGGATGACTCTTTTTTCCAGCAACTTTTGAATCGCTACTGTTGCTACATACCAAAGACTGTGTGGAACGTCTGGGATCTTTCTTAATGGTTTTGGGTGTGAGTGAAAGGGGATAATATAACCTCTGGATATTATACTTTGTACCCAGCTGTATTTTGTGATTTTGAGCCAGGCGCCTAGATACAAAGATAAACGTCCCCTGACTGCCTCCAGCGGCAGACAGACAGGCCTCCTTTCAGGAGCGCTGATAGGACTTCCCAAGGAACTGATCCCTATCACCCTGGGTCTATGGACCCCCTCTGCCGCGTGGGCGTCGTCGTCCATTATTGCCCCCTCCACTGCCCCTGGAGGGGGTTTAACCTCGTGTGTCCAAAAAGGCTCCTTGGGCTTTGCGGAACCACATTTTCCCACCCCGCTGGCCTTTGGGATAAGGTCTAGTAGGTGTGGAAAAACAGACTCCTACGGCAGATAGAGTCTTTCCATCTTGTTCACATCTGGTGAGGGTCTCTTTAACTTTAGGTCCAAAAATGAGGAACCATCATATGAAGCATTCACACAGGATAACTTGAAAGGCTCCGCAAAAGAACACAAGCACATCCAGGAATGTCTCCGAAGAGCTACTCCTGTACCCACTGCCCTACTCGTCCCATCAGCTGCGTAATATACGAGGTGCATGGAAAAGTTGACGATGGAATTAAGGGTAGCAAGCTGAGATGTTACCTTGTTGCCACCGTATCAGCTACTGCACCCTGAAGAGCATCTCTGAGCTCTTTTAGGAGATCTCTTTGAAGCCTGGTAAAGTGAGTTAAATAGTTCAACGATCGAAGAGCAAATGTCGTAGAAGTGAACATGCGCTTGTCAAATCTGTCCATGATCCTAGACTCTCTATTAGGAGGATGGACAGACGTCGAGGTCTCTGACACTTCTTAGTGGCTGCCGCAACCACCGTGGCATCAACAGGAATAGGTTTGGACAAAACAATCTTATAATGAGGTGCAGAAATATACTTGTTTGGTCTTCTAGGGACAGGTTCCATGGTTTTTGGCGACTCCGAAGCCCTTCGAGATAAAAGATCCATCAACTCATCGAAGGGCAGAGATACCCAAGAGGTGGAGGGATCTTTAGGAAATCCTCGAAACATATATCCTCAAAGGGGGACCCTTCTGACTCCTCCTAATCGGTGTCGGATGTGACAGATTCCTGAGGGGAATCTACATGTTTCCTCTTACATATACTCTTCCTAGGGACCTCCTCAGTGGGGGCTTCTGGGGAGGTCAAGAAAGAGCAGGGTTCCCCCAAGGGGGCTTCCTGAGGCTCCGGGTCCCTACACTTACGATGGATCTGTGGTGACGGAGAAGATTCCGGCGCTTTAAGGGAGGAAGTCGTCTGCTCAGAAGTTGTGACTGCCTGGGGGGACAACACCCTCTTCATAGCATCGAAGGCACCACGGCTCCGATGCAAGGAAGCCCCCGGGTCCGAAGACATCGAGAACTCCTCCTGCACCAAAGATGCCAGCTCTGATCCTGAGGTGGGAGCCGAGCTCATCCGCACTGAAGCCCCGAGGGGGAGAGTTGGAACAGAAACATCGGTTCAACCCCTCTGAACCGACGGGCGAGTGTCAGCTCCCAGAGTCTGCAGCCGGGGCCGAAGGCATTAAGGTTGTCAGTGCCGATAGGCCAAACATGGGTGTTGGTGCCGAAGACTCCACAATCAAGTGATCAGCTCCCTCCGGCTCTGAAGGCTTGAGTCAGAGGAGGAACAGCAAGTAGGGTAGATGACTTGATCGGCTCCAAAGCTGCAAGAGTCGAAGCCGATAAAATTTTTGGTAGCGCTGGATTCTGCAATAATCTCCTTACCACTCGAACCACATCAGAATCCAATAGTCTGGAAGTTTGAGAGGAGACCACAGAAGGAGCAGGTGAACCCAGAATTGGAGACCTTATGGTTGTGGATACCGGCTCCTACCCACTACCTGAACTGTCTGCTCCGATAACTGTAAAGCCGAGTCAGATACTTTTCTTGATACCTTCCGAACCGAAAAGCTTTTCGGCTCCGAACCAGAGACAGAGGAGGAAGAAGAAGCAGGTTTTGTTTTTTCCTGAGGAGCCGAGTCCAAATCCGATTGAAAGGCAGACTTAATAAGGCCCCTTTCCACTAATTTCCTTTTTCTTTCTGCCAGAACCCTGGTACTAAATCCGTGGCACACAGAACACACTTCTTGAAGATGGACCTCTCCTAGGCAATAAACACAGATGGTGTGACCATCTGTGAGAGACATTTTTTGGTTACATTTAGGGCATTTTTTAAAGCCCGACTTCACCTTTTCTGACATGTTTAATCCAAGTATGACAAAATCCACCCGAAAACACCACAATGTCAATAAACAACTGAATAACAACGAAAACGTTTCATTAAATCCACTGCTGGAAAGGAATTTTAAGCTTAACTCGGCTGCAAAGAAAAAATTAAGCCTACCGGCTGAATTACTGGATCTCAATCCAATTCAAAACCACTATACTACGCCAAACTTGGCTAGTTTAACAACTTTTTCTTTAGACAATCAAAGTCTATTGATAAAGAAAATAAAGCCCAACTTCGGCTATAAATGAAAGTAAATAAGCCTAACCGGCTAAAAAGTTAAAGTAAAGAGACTAGAGCCTGAACTAGGCTATGAAGGGATAGGGTAAAAAGATGCCGGAGCAGGCATGAAAATGGCCTAATGCCAATAAAGGAAACCACAATAAACTCCCCACAAAAAATGGAGGAAAGTAAAGTAAATACAAACCTAATTTCGGCTAAGGATAAAAAGGTTTTCTCTGATGACGAAAAAGGAACCAATAAGGAAATATTTTTACTTAACTGACAAAAAGAAACGGCCTGAGCTGAAGGAACACACTCGATCTGTTGCAGCGGCAAAATAGATCTGAGGGAAGTAGAAGAGCATCATGGGATAGGGTTTCGGCCTCGAGCTGTTTGGAGACCTCAAGCTTTGCAATCGGCTCTGAACCCATCAGTAAGAATGAAGGCGAGATTGAACAACTTCACATCTACCATTACATTATTTTCCAAACCTACTTGCTTAAACCTCTTTTCTACAGTTTAAGCCAATGACATTAACCTAGACATCAGCTTCTATTAAAAACAAGGAAATTATTAACTTAAATTATACATACAAAATGGTCAATACAGTTTTACACCCCCACCTCCATGAGCCCAAGATCACAACATTATATTAACTTTAACTTGCTTCTTTCCAGCTTTTTCATACCTTAAAACAGTGTAAAGCCTGTCTAAATTACAACTAAGCCAAAGTACTTACAGAATAGTCAGTAATAAGACTTATTCCACCTTACATTTAAAATACCCGACTGCACATCATTTACAATGTAACATGTAATTTATATTGTGAAACATTTACGTAAATATTAATAAGAACAAAAAATACTGTATTTACAGTTATTTTTTCAATCTCTTCAGTGTTCTTATAAACATTAATGACAAAGGGGTTGTAGCCTCTTTAGACTGAGACATGGAGGTGGGTATCCCTGAGGACTACAATATCCTTCGAGGTTTGGAAGACAGCATAAATAATGAGGCTCTAATTGTTAGCATTATTAATTACTGACTTTTGAGGAATATACTGAGCTTTCATAGGACTAAGATGTGCCTCCAAACATTTTCCTTTCTTGGGTTTCTATAACACCTAGGCTGAGAGATCTTGTAATACACACGGATTATATGTATTTGATTATCTGATACTGAGGAAATTCATGCCATTGTTGGGACTTTTGCAAATTGGAGTCTCTACCCTTTTGTAATGATTTGAGGGACCCATCTGTCAGGCTGAGACACACACTGACAGTCTTCTAGCAAACCAGTTTGGGGTAGAGTTGTGGTGAAAGGGGGTGTGTATTGGGGGTTTACAGAGGGGGGTAGATGTCCCTGTAGACATGGCTGCTCTCTGTGGAAAGACCACACATTGAATTCCCAGGCTTACATGCAGTTCCTTAACTTCCAGTGCGTACATCTCCCTTGTTTGAGATAGGGATAGGGTAGGGAGCCAGTTTTGAGGGGTAATTCCTGTCATACCAAAGGGGTTGTGTAACACCCTACATGACTCTTCTCCTGTCCTACTTTTTCTTCAAAATTTAATGGCAGGGTTCCCAATAAGCATCTCCTTATCTAAGATGGCACTAAGGAGCTGATCTTTGGCAGGGGTTGTAGCCTCAGCCAGGCATCATTCCTGATCACAAAATCTCTAGCTGCTGCCCTTGATGCTGCAACCACAGTATTGTACACGAAAGTTATGTACTTACCATAATGACAGACCTATGTTGTCTGATTTTCATCTGGTTTAACATATGGGTTTGTCAGATCAGAAAAAAAAATACTGCACAGGCATCAATTCTGAAGCTTCCATGGTTGCAGGGCTCTGACTTTTCACCTACTTATATTTCCCTGAACTCCACCCTAGTACCTCAGATCAAGTTTGCCCCTTATAGTATAAATTACACCTAATTATGACCACAGATTAGAATACAGAAAATAAGAACAGAGAAGGGGAGAGAGAAACAGTCAGACAGGACTGTTCACAGACAGGGTGAAGAGTAGTAGCCACCTTGTCATCTTGAAGCCATGTGTGTCAATTTAGTATGAGGGCAGAAAGGCAAGTAGGTTGAACCTGAAGAAAATCAGACAACATGGATCTATCATTACGGTAAGTACATAACTTTCATATCCAATGTGGTCTACCTTCATCCAGTTCAACATATGGAAAAGATTCCCAAGCTGTCACTCTGGGTGGTATCAAGGAAGGATACTCCTGAGGTTGGTGGAACCAAAGAATGAGAGATTTGGACTGTACATCTAGTTTACAACAAGACATAAAGGTATGAACTGTGGACCAAGCTGCTACTGCACAAATGTCATCAATGGGAATTCTCTAAGGCTGTTGAGGTAGCTATTGCCCTTGCTGAACGAGCTTTCTGCTTAGAATGTAAAGACGAACCCTTCTTGTTACAGACAAAGGAAATGCAGTCCGACAACAATTATGAGAGGGTAACTTTGGCAACAGCTCTACCAAGCTTTGGCTTTGAGAAAGCAATAATTTTTGATCCTTTGCTGAACTGTTTTGTCCAATGAAGATAGAACCTGAGTTGATGATGAACATCTAGCATGTGCAAGGTGTAGTCCCCTTTGAGAATCTGGGGAAAATTACTGGTAAATATACAGACTGGTTAAAGTTGATCTTGGATGCCACCTATGGAAGGAAAGACGCATTAGTTCTTAGAGAAACCTTGTCCTTATGGAAAATCAAATGATTTAAAGTGCCGTAATTCTGAAATCCGCTGGGCTGACGTGACCATCATCTTCCCCAGTACGGAGACTTCTTCTGGCTTCTCACAAGTCTTCCACCAGAAAACACTACAATAGTAAATGTTTTCCAAATTAGGTACTTAATGTCTACTGTGGCCACAGGTTCAAAAAAGAAGTTATGTGCTTACCATAATGTTCCATCTGTGTTGTCCATCTTCATTTATCCTTGACCTATGGGTGTGGTTCCGATCATTAGAAGTGACTCGGATGTTACTACAGCCCGAAAGGACCAAAAACTGTCAAGCTTAAGTCGTAGCTAGAATGCTCCTCTCCCAATTACCTCAGATCGAGTTTGCAGATAGAAAAAGACAGAAATTACAATCCTAATAATACCTTCATGGAGACCATATCTGGCATCATGGGCAAAATAATTAATACTCAGGACCATAAATCATTCCACCAAGAGGTCTGAAAGGAAGGGGGGATGAAGGGTGGGGAGTCGAGGATAAATGAAGATGGACAACACAAATGGAATGTTATGGTAAAGTACATAACTTCTTTATCTGATGTTGTCAATCTTCATTTATTCCTTGACCTGTGGGACAGAGTCCCCAGCTACCTTAGATCTTGGGAAGACTCATGGAAGGATATTCCTGAGCACCATAGAACCAAATGATGCTCTTCCCCTATAGAACAAATCCAATTTGTAATGAGTAATGTAGGTATGAGGGGTAGCTCATGTTGCTGTCGCACAAATCTCATCCACAGAAGCGTAATAGTGGGACACTGCTGAAGTAGCAACTGCTCTGGCAGTGTGTGCCTTAACAGGCCCAAGTAGTTCAACTTTCCTTTTTTTCTATATAAGAGCAATACAATCTTTTAGCCATCTAGATAGAGTGAATTTGGTAACTGACTTGTCCATTTTAGTACTTGCAAAAGAAAAATCAGCTGATCCGACTTTCTTATGTCTTTTATTCTATTCAAACACATAAAAACACAAAGACATACCTGGAGGCTCTAATAAAAAACTTACCAAAACAACAGAGGCTCCCAAAGCAGACATCCAAAAATCCACCACCTCAAAACAAAACACATGCAACACATACTTCAGTAAATCAGTGTGTCAATCAAACACAGCCCTTAAGGCCAAACACCATGCCTGATACACTAGTAATAGGTGACTCTATAGTCAGACACACTGATGTCCCGCTTACCAGGCTGAACAAGGAGAGGGTGACTGTGAGCTGCCTATCGGGAGCTAGGATCTGCCACATAACACATGCACTCAGGTCACTCCAAAGCAAGTACAAATATGACTCCGTCATTGTCCATGCTGGCGTGAATGACCTGAGACGTACCTCCCTGGACTACATGAAAAGAGACATAGAGGAGCTCTCTGATTATGTAGCCCAGGCTGGTATGACCCTGACCCTGAGCAGCATCTTGCCCTCACGAAGAATGATGCCACAATACAAAGACAAGATGATCAGCTTTAATAATTGGCTCAAGTACTGGTGTCATTCTAAGGGGATCCAATGTCTGTCTGCCTGGGATGACATGTTGGACAAGCCACGCTGCTTCGCAAGGGACGGCTTGCACCTGTCACCACTGTGCTTCCGGATATTGGCTAAGGCTCTTGCCACCCCCATAGTGCCTTTTTTAGGCAAGGCTCAAAAAACAAACCCACCTCCTTAGATAACAAAAATGGAAAAAAACTGAGGGTAATGCTGCTCAACGCCAGAAGTCTAAATCTCAAGATGCAGGCACTCGATGCACTCCTCAGTATGGAGAACATAGACGTCTGTGCAGTAACTGAAACCTGGTTCAAGGCTCCTGAGAGCACCCCAGCGCTACCAGGCTATACCTCGTATCATGCTTTTCGGCCCCAAAACCCGGGCCGAACCACAAAGGGATGGAGAGTGTCCATATTCATCAAGGACACCCACACCTCCAGGTTAGTAGCAACACATGAAGCATCGGAGACCATACAGGTGCAACTAACCATAAGCAAAACTGCTATACAACTGGTAGCATGTTACAGACCACCCTCCCAATCTCAGAAACCCCACTCAGCCTTCCTGAAGACATTGGAGGATATGAATGTATCACAAAATACCATCATACTGGGAGACTTCAACTACCCTAACATAGATTGGGTACATTATTCTAGCCCTAACACCCTAGCCCAAAGGTTCCTGGAATTCATAAATTCAAATGCACTGGAACAACTAGTCACCTCTCCCACTACGGGAGATAATATACTAGACCTGATCATCACAAACATGGGGACAAAATGCTCCACACCGGAGGTATACCCCTCACTAGTGAGATCTGACCACAAACTAATCATCCTGGATATACATATCCCACCTCCACCCCCAGCACAAAAGACCACAGTGAAAAACTTCTCAAAAGCAGACTTCACTCTTCTTAAGACTGAGGTGGTATCCTTTAAGCCCACTGGGCCAGTGGATACCACATCCCACAATGCTGAATCCTTCACAAATGCTTTCTATGGACATCTCCAAGAATGCATGGATCATGCAATCCCAAATAAATCCAAGTCCCTCTCCACCAAAGGCAAGCGTCCTGTCTGGTGGACCTCAGCCATAAACAAATTGTATAACAAAAGAAGGAAGCTACTGCACGACAGAGCAAAATCCCATAAAGGGAAGACATCTCTGATCAACACTAGCAGAAAACTACGTTCTCTCATAAAAACATCCAAGGCCAACTTTGAGAGAAAAATCGCTAAGGACACTAAAGATAACCACAAAGCCTTCTTCAGCTATGTTAGAAACCTGGGCGGAAACCCTCAGATATGCTCAGTTAGTTCACAACAACAATACACTGAACCCACAGATATTGGTAACATTCTGGCTGACAGGTTCAGTGCAAATTTCTCCCCTCTCTCACCCCCAAAAGAAGAAATACTTATCCCAGCTGAATGTAATCTCCCTGTCATCTCAGATGTCCAGGTGAGAGCCGCCCTCAGCAAAGCTAAAAACACAGCATCAATGGGACCTGACGGTATCCCAGGTTGCGTGCTACGTGAACTCCAAGAGGAGCTAAACCCGCACATAAAAATGCTATTTAACCTTAGCCTTACTACAGGATATGTACCTGAACACTGGCGTACAGCAACAGTGGTCCCACTCCACAAAGGGGGTACCTCTACAGACCCTGGGAACTACCGCCCCATAAGCTTAACCAGCCTGGTCTGCAAAGCTATGGAAAGAATCATTATGGAACTCATAAACAGAGACATTGGGGACCTACAGACACTTGACCCCACCCAGTTCGGCTTTGTAAAGGGCAGATCCTGCCTTTTGAACCTGGTTGACTTTTTTGAAAGTCCATACAGCCTACCTGGACTTGGCTAAGGCCTTCGACACAATACCCCACTCAGGCATCATAGATAAGCTCAACAGCTTAAATGTAAACCCTTATGTCACTAGATGGGTTGCAAACTGGCTAAAGGACAAAACCCATAAAGTTAAAATCGCTGGAGCAATGTCAGACTCAAAGCCAGTCACAAATGGTGTCCCACAGGGATCTGCCCTGGGACCCCTCTTGTTCGGCATTTATTTCTCAGATGTTAAAGCAAACATGGGAGGGTTGTGGCTGACAAAGTTCGCAGATGACTGCAAACTAGGCGCCATAGTTGATACACCAGCGGACACATACATCCTACAAAAAGGCCTCACAGAAACAGACAACTGGTGCTGGAGTCATGGCCTTAAACTAAATGCCAAAAAATGTATAGTCATCCCCTTTGGGAAAAACAAAGTACCCACAAATTATCACATAGACAGCAACCCACTGAGTACGGAAAATGTAATCAGAGACCTAGGGACCCAAGTCAACAGCGACCTCTCATTTGACACCCACGTTGCCAAAGTGGTTAGAAAAACATTCTACCTTGCACACCTTATCATGAAGGGATTCACATCCAGATCCAAGGATGTCATTGTACCCCTATACTCCTCCCTCATCAGACCCATGATTGAGTACAATGCCCCATTTGGTATGTACCTCACCCGGCATTTGCAACAGCTGGAGAGACCACAAAAGTACCTCACCAAGAGGATCAAGGGTCTCCAACATATGTCTTATTCTGCCAGACTAAAGAAACTCCAGCTCTATTCAGTAGCATACTGCCTGCTCAGAGGTGATCTCTGCCTGACGTACAAGGCCATGTCCAATCAGGAACTGATGGACATGCTCCACCTCAAAAAATCCAAATCCATCAGAACCACGACAGCTAAAGACTTAAACCTCGGCACAAGTATGAATAGGACATGCTGGAGGGATAGATTCATAACCCAGAGGCTTCCCATGCTCTGAAACAAGATCCCAGCTCATGTTAGGCAGAGCCCCTCACTGACTCTCTTCAAGAGAAATCTTGATGAGTGGATGGGAGATCGTAAGTTTACCCCAGGGGTCACATCTGTGTCACTGCTAGACAGGGGCACAGTAAACTAATTCTATTATATAAGGGGACCTTCACTGTGTCACTACTAGACAGAGGCACAGTATTCTAAATCTATTCTGTGCATTTTGTACCATTTTATGGGGTGGCGAAAGCCACATCACTATGGCTAGGCTTACAAATGCCCCAGGGCAGATAGCCTAGTACTAAACTATGAAGATAGAATCTTAGTTGTCTATGAACATCTAGTAAATGCAAACAGTACTCTCCTTTGTTTGAATAATGGGGAAAAATACTGGTCAACTGACTGCCTGATTGATATTCTTTTCTGACACCAACTTTGGCAAAAAAGAAAGGGTTAGTCCTCAAAGAAACCCTATCTTTATGAAATATCAAATAAGGTGGTTTACAAGATGAAGTTTGAATTTCAGAAATCCATCTGGCAGAAATTACAGCTATCAGAAGTATAGTTTTCCAAGACAAGAATTTCAAGTTGCAGTCGGCAGCAGGCTCAAAAGGGGGATGAAAAAGAAGTTATGTACTCACCATAACATTCCATCTGAGTTGTTGTACTTCATTTGTCTTCAACCTGTAGGTTACAGATCCGTATTGGATCCGAGACGGCAACTTTTACTAGCATCAGCTCCGAGCTCCAAACTCCTCCCCTTACCCATAATACACCTCCACTGCCTTCCATCCCCAGATCGAGTTTGCTGAACCTCATACTGATAACCCGACATGATACTTCACTTGTGACCTATACTGCAGCCCGTAGGCTGATCATATGCCAAGGTCTGGGGGAAGGAGGGAGGGACGACTGAAGACAAATGAAGTACAAGTACTCAGATGGAACGTTATGGTAAGTACATAACTTCTTTATCTGAAGTAGTTTACTTCATTTGATCTTCAACCTGTGGGACAGAGTCCCCAGCTACTACACTCCTGGGAGGCCCTCAAGGAAGGATATTCCGGAGCACCGCAGAACCAAAGGATCCTCTCCTTCTGGAAGTCAAATCCAATTTGTAGTGAGAAATAAATGTATGAGATGAGGACCAAGTAGCTGCAGAACAAATACCATCCTAAGGCACTCTAGACCAAAAGGCCGCAGACGTAGCCATGGACCTAGTGGAATGAGCTTTCACCTGACCTGGAGGAGACAAGCCTCTGTCCTTATAGACCTGCGGGACGCATGAAGAAATCCATCTAGCTATAGTGACCTTGGAGATAGGTTCCCCAAAAAGGGTTTATAGAAGGATACAAACAATTGATCAGATTTACGGAAATTTTTTGTCCCGTGTAAATAGAATCGTAACTGTCTATGAACATCCAACATGTGGAGTTTATATTCCATCTTGTCAATAAAATTAGGAAAAAAACACAGGCAAATTGATGGTCTGATGGATACTGACTGGTGATGCCACCTTAGGAAGAAAGGATGGACTGGCTCGAAGGGAAACCCTATCTTTGTGAAAAATCATGTAAGGAATTTTGATGGCCAAGGCCTGTAATTCTGAAACCCTTTTTGCAGAGGTAATAGCTACCAGAAAAGCTGTAATCTAAGATAAAAATTTCAGATCTGCAGTTACGGAAGGTACAAAAGGCGGAGCGACCAAAGCTTGAAGAACCATAGTGAGGTCCCATGGGGGAACAGGATTATTGACCGAGGGGCGTAACAAAAAAGTGCCTTTGATAAAGGCTTTACACAGTCTGTAAGAGGCTAAAGAAGCAGAATTCTCACCCACATGAAAATGAGAGATATGACAGTAGAACTAGCTCCATGATGAAAAAATAGCTAGAAAATCAAGAATGGCGGAAATAAGAGCCGTGAAAGGGTCTAAACTCCTTTGAGAGGCCCAAAAAAAAAACATTTCCACTTGCTGCCATAAACCTTCCTGGTCGAATACTTACGAGCAGCCACCAAAATAGATCTAACTGAGGAGGATAGTCCAGCAGTCCTAGCAATCACGGGAACTGGAGCAGCCAAGCTGCGAGCTTCAGGCTGTCCAGATTTGGATAAGGCACCCCCGAAGGGCGTGAAATTAAATCCTGAATGGGATCTAGGATCCAAGGCGGAGCCAGAAGGTGAGACCAAAGGTAGGAAAACCATACCTGGCGAGGCCAGAATGGGGCAATGAGGATCACTCTGCTCCCTAGTCGACGGGCTTTCTGTAGAAATCTCGGAATGAGAGGTACTTGCGGGTAAGCATACAGAAGACAGAGAGAGGACTAGCATGAACTAGACCATCTCTGGGGGACTCCCCCATCAGGGGGTTCAAAGCGAAAAACTTGCGACACTTTGCGTTGGAAGGAGATGCGAAGAGATCGCAGCAAGGTTGACCCCACTCGCTGAAGATGGTACGCTACTGACAGATTCAGAGGCCACTCATAAGGCATCAGAATGGTCCGACTTAGTCTGTCTGCTGGGATGTTGGACTGTCCCGGAATGTGCATTGCGATGAGAAAACGACCGGAGGAGATCGCCCATTCCCACACTCTCATGGCCTCGCGACAAAGGGGTTAAGATCTGGTCCCACCCTGTTTGTTGATATACCAGACCACTGACATGTTGTCTGACTGAATAGCAATCGTCCCCAGAGGAGGAAAGGCATGAAGGGCCTGCAATGGTGGAAGGACCACCCTCATCTCTAGGACATTTATGTGCAAGCTGGTCTCTATGGGGGACCACAGGCCTTGGACTGTCCTGCCCAAACAATGCCCCCCCCCACTCATGTTGGGAGGCATCTGTGGTCACTGTGGCTTGGGCCGGGGCTGGGACAAAAGGTCGTCCCTCCAAAATGTCCTGAGAACACATCCACCACATGAAGGACGACCGATAGGCTTGACTGAGTTTAACAGGATATGTCAATGGCAGTTCCAACAGGGACCATTATACAACTAGAGTCCACTGTAGAATGCTCATGTGTAATCGAGCACACGGGAGAAGAATTATGGTCGCCGCCATTGAGCCTAAGACCCTCAACACCGGTTCTGCCATTGGGAGATGAGAGTGGTAGATTAGGGAAACATGCATCCTCAGGTTTTGAACTCTCTCCGAGGTCAGGAATATTTTGCACTGAAGAATATCTATCCTGGCAACAATGTAGTCTATCACTTGTACAGGATCTAGGAGAGATTTGGATGCGTTGATTGTAATCTCCAAATGCAGGCCAAGAGTCAGGAAATAATCCCTGGTTTGGGAGAGTAGATGCCTGGTGGGAGCAGTGAGAGCCAATTGTCCAAGTATGGACAGACCTGAATCCCCTGAAGCCTCAGGTGAGCCGCTACCACCGCCTTCACTTTGGTAAACACCCTGGGGGCTGTGATGAGACCAAACGGTAGGGCTCGAAATTGGTAATGACTGACTCCTAGCCAGAAGCGGAGGAACCTCCTGGAGCTTCTGATCTGGGGGCGGACGGATTTAATGGCTCATTTTTCTAGCAGCTTGAAAATTACCTGTGCGACTGCCTCCTTTTGCGTGGGTGGTACGTCCAGGAGGTGTCTGGGAGATTTGGGGGAGCCCACGAAGGGGACAGAGTATCCTTTGGATATGATTTGAAGCACCCAGTGGTCCGTTGTTATAGACTCCCATGCCGCTAGGTGCAAGGACAATCGTCCCCCCGATTGCCTCCAGAGTAGAGCAGTCAGGCAAATCCCTCAGGGTTGCTGCCTGGGTCTGTCTGAGAAAGGTTCTCGAGACCCAAAGTTCCTTGGACACCCGCTGCCTCTGGGCCGGCATCCATTCTGTCCCCCTCTGCCTCATGTCCCAGGAATACTGTGACTTCCGGAACCACATCTTCTTTTGCCCTCTCTGGTTCCGGGAAAAGGACCTTTGAGGGTTAGAGAAGCGGATCCAACGGCAGACAGTGTCTTCCCGTCCTCCTCACTCTGGACTAATGTCTCTTTGACGGTCTTACCAAGGAGTGTAGAACCGTCATAAGGGGCATTGGCAAAGGACGTCTTGAAGGGTTATGAAAATTAACATAACCTGAGCCAGGCATTGCGTCTCATGAACATGCCGGACCCAGCCGCTCTTTCCGTAGCACATGAAAGGAGTCGCATGGACGTGTTAGATACTGCTTTTAAAGTGGCCATCCTCACGGAGAACTAAGCCTTGTCTTCCTGCGACATGGACTTGGGGGAGACTCCTCCAGCTCCTTTACCAGCTCACATTGGAGTCTGGTGACATGGGCCAGGTAGTTCAACGCCCTAATCAAACAGGTAGCTGAAGCGTAAACCCAATTCCCTAGGCGGTCCATCATCCATGACTCTCAGTCAGGAGGATGGACCAAAGAGCTCTCCTGAGCAAGTTCCTTCTTAGGGGCTGCTGCTACCACCATGGTGTCTACGGGGGAGCACTTGTTCCATGCTGGTCCGTCTGTGGGGGGACTAAGGATCTTATCCAGCCTTTTTGGAATATGTTCCATGGTGTCCGGTTCCTTCCATGCCTGCGAGGTGACCAGACCAACTAAAGGATCCGCAGGTAGGGACACCCAGGACGTAGATGGGCCCGTGCCGAAAGCCTCCAGGAACACGGACTCATCAGAAGAAGGTCTGCGGGCAGACCAACCTCTCAGCTGGCGCAGGATTTCCATGATGTCTCCAAAGGAGACATCCTCGGAGGTGACCTAGGGGAACCTTCTCCATCATCTAAGTCCGTGTCCTCGGTGAGGGACTCGGGGGAGTCCAAGTGCCTCCTCTTGCACGTATGCTTGTGAGGTACTTGTCTGGTGGGGCTCTCCAGGGGGAGCTCGCAAGCCACTTGTTCCTCAGGGGGAAACGTCTGGGGGTCTTCGAGCATGGGCTGTCCCTCTGGTAAAATGATGGGGGCCATAGATAGAGCAGAGGGGGTTTGGGAGGAGTCCGAGGGGGCAATCAGGGGTCTCAATCCAGTGGAGAGAATCCTTTCTACCACGCTGAATGCTGAAGGAGAGTGAACCTCCTGAGAAACCAATAAGGAGGCCAGTCTCCCTGGGTCCGAAGAGAGATTCAGACCCGGGCCCGAGGTGGACGGAACAGCGAGGGAGGAAACCTGGCCGAACAAAGTCAGAGCCGAAGAAAAAGGTTCCACTCCCTCAGATCCGACACCCAAGCTCCAGCTCTGAGAGCAGCTCAGATCCGAGCTGGTCGGATCTGAAACACTCCAGGCAGCTGTTGGAGTCGAGGAAGCAGGTACCGTGGGTGCCAACCCCCTGACCAAAGCCAACCTTGGATCCGAATACTCCAAACCCAAAGGTCGGATTGGAGACGGAGAAATAGGTTGGAAAAAAGGAAGCGAGCTCCCCCCTCCTGAGGGAGGGGGGCTGGGAATACCCCTATTGGGATCTGTGCATGGATAAATCGCCTCATCATTTTATCCAGATCCATGTCAGACAAGGACAGGGTGGACTGCGACAAGGCTACGGACTCCGACCTGATTGGTCGGGGCACCAAGGCCTGAGAAGCTGGACGTGTCTCCTCTGGCTCCGGGGAGAACCTTGGGGATCGGAGCTGAAGGGAGTCACGGATCCGTGGCATCTTAGTAGGCGAAGCGAGATCCGGAGACCTCTTTCTCTTTTCCCTTGCCTTCGACTCTCTTTCCCTCTCTCTACCTCTTTTCTGCTCCGCTACCAAAGGCTTTGGTACAGGAGGTTGAGTCCCAGCCTGGAAGAGAGGAAGGAGAGGTGGCCACAGCAGCCGCTGTGACCGAAGCTGGAGACAAGGAAAAAGCCAGCACATATGCTGCAGTCCACACTCAGTTGGGCAATGTCCAAGCATAAAACACACAAGAGTGTGGCCATCCGCTGGGGATAACGTATGGCCACACTCTGTGCAAAGCTTGAAAACAAGCTTTTCAGCCATATTGCCTGTGGGGGGGGGGGGGTGTTCTTTCTAAACTGGCACACACACACCCACTCACCACACTCGTAGACACAAAACACTGAGGTGGGGGTGAAGCTTCAACCTACACAAACAGTACCAACTACTCTAACTATCCTAAAACACTAAAACTCGATGCACCAAGTGAGGGGAGGAGAAAGGGGACCTATACTAACACTAACTAAAAAAACTGTAGAAAAAGAGATACTCACAAAGGTTTTAACCCACTGACTAAATTGGAGCTCAAGAGACATGATGCAAAGCTATTCGAGGCAAACGAGATCTGGGGATGGAAGGCAGTGGAGGTGTATAAGAGGAGGAGTTTGGAGCTCAGAGCTGATGCTAGTAAAAGTTGCCGGCTCGGATCCGATACGGATCCGTAATCCACAGGTTGAAGATCAAATGAAGTAAACTACTTCAGATCTATTATTTGTAACACTAAGTTTAAATCCCAAGGTGTACAAGGATCCTTATATGGCGGTTTTAACATAGATGACCCTTTTAAAAATGCCTTGCAAAGGCTATAAGAAATTAAATAATAAGAAGTTATGTACCTACCATAACGTTCCATGTTAGTTGTCTTCTTCTCGCCTTCTTTCTTGCTGGATGGGTTCGGAGCCGATCCTCGGCTCCGACTCGGCCTATACTATAGCTAGAGAGCTATTTTTACCGGCTTGAGGCAACCCTATATCCCACAATAACATGCGCTAACTCCCCAGATCTCGTTGACAGCTAACACATAGTATAGTTTTATTGTTACCAAAAAATAAGCCATTATATGAAAATATGGTCTTCCTGCTGGTAATACTCATGATATCGATAACCCTGAATAACTATGTATCATGAAAGAGAAGGACTCCGAGACCTTCAGGTCTGTCCAGGCTAGGGGGCAGGAGGGAGGGACGCAAGAAAGAAGGCGAGAAGAAGACAACTAACATGGAACGCTATGGTAGGTACATAACTTCTTAATGTTAAGTTGTCATTCTCGCCTTTATTCTTGCTGGATGGGACAGCGTCCCTAGCACCTTGGTCCTGGGTGGCTCAATGGAACAGACTCCTGAGTACGGTGGAACCAAAGTCAGCTCTATTTCTGGAGGCTATATCAAGTTTGTAATGGGTAATAAAAGTATGATGAGAAGCCCATGTAGCTGCTGCACAAATGGCATCCAATGGTAACCTTGCTTGAAAGGCTGTTGAGGTTGATAGTGCCCTGGTTGAATGAGCCTTAGGTCTTGAAGGAAGTTGTTTGTGTCTCAACTCGTAGACAAAGGCAATGATGGATGCTAACCATCTGGAAAGAGTTACCTTTGATACTGGAAGTCCTTTCTTTCCTTCAGCATAAGAGAGGAAGAGCTGTTCTGACTTTCTGAATTGTTTTGTCCTGCCTAGATAATACCTCAGTTGACGATGAACATCCAAGGAATGTAGTTTCTGTTCAGCCCTGTTTGAATAATTTGGGAAGAAAACAGGCAAGTCAATAGTGTGGCTCAGATTTGATTCAGAGGAAACTTTTGGTAGAAAGGAAGGATTCGTTCTGAGAGCTACCCTGTCTTTATGAAAAGCCAAATAAGGGGGACGGACAGACAAGGCCTGAAGTTCCGACACCCTTCTGGCAGATGTTGTAGCCACCAAAAACAGAGTTTTCCAAGAGAGAAGCTTGAGGGAACAAGAAGCTGCAGGCTCAAAGGGAGGGAGAATTAATGAAGTTAACACTAAATTTAGATCCCATTGTGGAGGAGGATCCTTAATGGGAGGTCTGAGCAAGAAGATGCCCTTGAGGAAAGCTTTACAGAGTTTATGTGACATAATATTGGTTTCTGAGAGCCCTACATGAAAACTGGCAATGGCCGCTAGTTGTACTCTGATAGTGGCCGACGACGACCCTCATTGAAAAAGCTCCGCCAGAAAATCTAGAACTTTATGAATTGGTGCATTAAAAGGATCCAAGGACCTAGCTTCCGCCCAGAACGAAAAACGCTTCCATTTACTCGCATAAGTCTTCCTAGTATTGGACTTATGGGAGGCAAGAATGATATCACGGACAGGAAGAGAAATAAAGGGAAGCCTGGCTATGGTTGGAAGTGGAGGAACCAAGCTGTGAGGTTGAGGGACTGAAGAGACTGGTGCAGCTTGCCCGTCAGATGGGTCAAAAGGTCTGGAAATGGTTCCAGATGCCAGGGCTGTTCCAGTAGATGACGGTGCAGGAACGGAAGCCATACTTGTTGAGGCCAGTACGGATCAATGAGGATCATTTTGGATCTCAATGCAGTTGCTTTCTGAATTAAATGCGGAATCAACGGAAAGGGGGGAAAAGCGTATAGAAGACCCTGAGGCCAATCGTGGACAAGAGCGTCTCTGGGGGGATGGCCTGGTAGAGGGAAGAGTGTGAAGAAGTCGAGGCACTTGCTGTTTTGAGGTGTTGCGAAAAGGTCGCAGCAAGGCTGGCCCCACTTCCGGAAAATTCTCTCTGCTACTGCTTGATTTAGAGACCACTCGTGAGGCATGAGAATTGTTCTGCTCAGTCTGTCTGCTATGACGTTGGACCTCCCGGGGATGTGCATTGCTATCAGAAACCGTTGAGAGGAGATCGCCCACTGCCAAAAAGTCTGAGTGCTTCTCGACATAGGGGGTAGGACTTTGTTCCGCCCTGCTTGTTTATGTACCACACTACAGACATATTGTCCGTTTGAACTGCTATAGTCTCCGTGGGAAGAGAGTCCTGAAGGGCTTGCAACGATAAAAGCACTGCTCTCATCTCCAGGACATTTATGTGCAGGTGGCATTCTAATTGTTGCCATGTGCCCTGGACAGTCCTGCCCTGACAGTGCCCCCTCCCCCACCCGATCAGGGAGGCATCCGTTGTCACCGTGGCAACTGGAGGGGGAAGAACAAAGGGTCTGCCCTGAAAAAGTTGAGGGGAGACCATCCACCAGGAGAGGTGTTTTTTGCAAGTTGGGGTTATCAAAATGTTGTGAGTCACTGGGAGCCGTTGAAAGGACCACTGAGAAAAAAGCATCCACTGGAGAATTCTCATGTGGAAGTGGGCTAAGGGGAGAAGAAGAATCACCGCTGCCATGAGGCCTAATGTTTTCAGTACTAACTTGACTTGTATTCTGTTGGACTGAAACAGAAACTGAACATTCCGCCATATGTCTGTCACTCTCTGAGGTGGTAATGTTGCAGACATTTCTGCGGTGTTTAACACGGCGCCTATGAAGTTTATACATTAACAAGGAGGATTTTGCGAAATTTATGGAAATACCTAGTTTGTTGCAAATGCGAATGGTGTAATCCCTGGCTAAGATAAGATGCTACTTGGTGGTAGTGGTAATGAGCCAGTCTAAATATGGAAACACCTGAAATCCTTTTTGTCTCAGGTGAGCCGTGACCACTGCCAAACATTTGGTGAACACCCGGGGGGCTGTGGTGAGACCAAAGGGCAGGGCTCTGAATTGGTAATAACTGTCTCCCAGCTGGAAGCGGAGAAACCTCCTGGAGCGCCTGTGTATCTTTACATGATAGTACGCGTCCTGAAGGTCTAACGAGCACATCCAGTTGTCTCTGCCCAAGAAGGGCAGAATGGACTGCAGCGTTACCATCCGAAATTTTGTCTTCTGCACAGACTTGTTCAGCCTGTTGAGGTCCAAAATGGGTCTCCAGTCTCCTGTCTTTTTTGGTACTAAAAAGAACCTGGAGTAAATTCCGGATCCTAGCTGGTCTGCTGGGACTGCCTGGATGACTCTTTTTTCTAACAGCTTTTTTATCTCTAGCTGTGCCTGACCCCTTTGTGCGGGTGGTACGTCTGGGAGGGGTCTCGGCGGTTGGATCGGAGGGGAAATGAAGGGGATTTTGTAACCCTCGGATATGATCGACTGTACCCATTTGTCTTGAGAAAGGGATTGCCAGGCTTCCGGGTACAGAGATACTCTTCCCCCGACTGCCTCCGAAGGTGGACAGTCGGGCAATATCTCAGGGATGCTGAAAGGGTTGCTCAGGGAAGGATTCCCTGGAACCCTGGTTCTGTGGACCCCCTCTGCCCCTGGGGCGGTGTCTATTATTGTTCCCCCCTCTGCCTCTGGGGGGAAGTTCACCATGTGTGGCAAGCGCGACTCCCTGTGGTTTGCGGAACCACATCTTTCCACCCTTCTGACCTTTAGGGTATGGTCTAGATGGTGTGGAAAAATGGACTCCCACGGCAGAGAGAGTCTTACCATCTTGCTCGCACCTGGTGAGGGTAGTCTTCACCTGAGGTCCAAACAACTCTGAACCATCAAAGGGGGTGTTGGTGAAGGACGCCTTGAAGGGATCAGCAAAATTACAGAGTCGCATCCAGGCGTGACGTCTCAATGCAACACCTGTGCCTGTGGCCCTACTCGCTCCATCGGCTGCATAAGAGATAAACCGCATGGAGGAGTTGGCAATGGAATTCAGGGTAGTCAGCTGGGAGTTAATCTTGTCCTGATACCCCGCAGCAGAAGGATCCTGTATGGTTTCACCCAGTTCTTTGAGCAAATCTCTCTGAAGGCGGGTGAAATGACATAAATAGTTCAGCGACCGCATGGCAAAGGTCGCTGAAGCAAATGTCCGCTTACCGTACCTATCCATAGTCCTGGAGTCTTTATTAGGAGGATGAACAGGTACTGAAGGATCAGCCAATTCCTTCTTAGTGGCGGCTGCTACCACCATAGCATCTACCGAGACACCTTTGGTCAGAAACGGTTTGTCTACCGGAGCAGAAATAAATTTAGAAGGCCTCCTAGGGGTAGGTTCCATCGAGTCAGGAGCTGCCCAAGCCTTTCTGGCCACTACTTCCATCAGTGGGTCGAAAGGAGGGGACACCCAGGAGGTGGAAGTGCGAGACCCAAAAGCATCAAGGTAAACCGACTCGTCCTCGGAGGGTTTGAGGGTGGACCAATTCCCCCTCTGTTTCAGGATCTCTAGGATGTCTGAAAAGGAGACATCCTCAGAGGGGGATCTCGGGGAACCCTCAGACTCATCTAAGTCGGTGTCCAAAGTGAGAGACTCGGGGGAGTCCACGTGCTTCCTCTTGCACTTTCTTTTCCTAGGGGGCTCCCCTGAAACTTCAGGGGAGGGCTCGGACGAGGAAGAGACACCCAGAGTGGGTACCCTGCGCTTTGGGTCTCTGCTATCAGTTGCAAGAGGATGACCAGAGACCGTAACAGGCACTGTAGAGGGAGGAGCTGAAGGAACCAACCTTGGAGCGGACACCGGATCCAGCACGCTCCTCATCACCTCAAAGGCTCCCCTATCAGGCACCGAAGACATCCCTGGCTCCGAGGATACCAGGACCGCTCCGGGCACCGACAGAGAAGGCTCAGAGAATGATGTCGGGGCCGAACTAACCAGAGCCGACGCTCTTAGAGGGAGAACGGGGTCGGACAAGTGTCCGATGCCACTCGCCCCCTCTGAGCCGACGATGGAGTCCCGGCGCCCGGACCTCTCCACGGACAGCACCAATGAAGAGGTCGGAGCCAACAACGCCGGGGCCGAAGGTGGTATTATCGGCTCCGACGTGGGCTAGGTCCCGGTTCCAACAAACTCTGGCTCCGAGCTCAACTGAAGAGTCGGAGGAGGAATCGAAATTGGCACCGAGGGAGCCACAGTCTGGTGAGATGGGCTTTGAATTATTTGGGCCAGTGCCTGGGACTTGAGGAGTCTACTGACCACCCTCTCAATGTCATGGTCGGACAGCCTGGAAGACCTGGAAGAATGAGTCCTATGACTCCGCTCCGACAGTAAGGGCGATCCTGGAGCTGATCGAACGGACTCTACTGAGGGCGATCTAGAGCGCTTGCACGCTGTTGTCGGCTCCGAAATGGGTTTTGGAGCGGGCAAAGTCTTGCTCGCATCAGATCCGACCGGAGCCGATGTTGGAGCACTTTCGGTTCCGCCAGCCGTCGACTCAGAAGCTGGAGCCGAGAGTTTGGTGGGCTTGGGTGACTTCCCCGAGCCAGACTTAGACGGGGAGTCATCGGGCTTCAATAAGCCCCTCAAAATTAACTTAATACGGTGCTCCTGCAGGACTCGAACTAAATCCGTGACAAACGGAACAAGAGTCCTGCAGGTGCAAGGGTCCTAAACAATAGACACAAGAAGTGTGACCGTCTGTCAGAGACATCTTCTGACAGCACGAGTCACACTTCTTGAATCCTGAAATCTTAGTGTCTTTAGACATTATGGTGGATACTAAGAGTCAACACAGTCAGCACTCACAACTCACACTCAAACTCTAACACAAGGGGAGAAGTTAAAGGGCTGACTAAAAAAGCAATCACACACACACTAAAAAGGGGAACTATAGGAAAAACTATAGAAGAGCTAAGGCCTGAAGGCCCGTCTATAAGTTTGACTAAAAAGGGGGGGGGGGGCTTAACAAAAATTTAGCTAAGAAGATTTAAGGATTAGGTAATACAGTGAGAAATATTATTAGATAGGGAAATCTAACCTTTTACCTAAAAAACTACACAAAAAGTTCTTAATTGACCTGAGCCGGTAAAAACGCAACCTCGCAGCGAAGCGGTAAATGAGATCTGGGGAGTTAGCGCATGGTATTGTGGGATATAAGGCAGCCTCGAGCCGGTAAAAATAGCTCTTGAGCTATAGTATAGGCAGAGTCGGAGCCGAGGATCGGCTCCGAACCCATCCAGCAAGAATGAAGGCGAGAATGACAACTTAACATCATTCTTTAAACTGATTATGAAAATTTGAGATAGCTGCTAGCTGAACCTTAATGGTAGGAGAAGAGGCTCCTTCTTCAAACAGTAAAGCTAAGGATTCCAAGAGTTTATTGATAGGAGCAGAGAAAGAATTGATGTTATTTTCACAAGCCCAGAAGGAAAACCTCTTCCATTTACTACTGTAGTATTTTCTGATGGAAGGCTTGTGAGAAGCCAGAAGAATTCTATGTACCGGGGAAGACAGTTTATTACACCTGGCAATCAATGGAACTGGAGAAGCCATACCATGAGCTTGAGGTGTTGAAGGTTGGGTAAACTAATCCCTCTGGATGGAATAGGAGACCTGGATCTGGGTCCAGAGTCCACATTTGTTGAATCAGATAAGGCCAGAGGAATGGGAACCAAATCTGGTGAGGCCAGAAGGGAGCAATGAGGATCACTTTGCGCTTCAACCTAATTGTTGTCTTCAGAAACTGAGGAATTAACGGGAAGGGGAGAAAGGTGTACAGGAGTTTGGAGGGCCAATTGTGGAGGAGAGCGTCTCTTGGGGACTCCCCTTGAGGGTGGACAAGGGCAAAGTAGCTGCTGCACTTGGTGTTCAGGGGTGATGCAAAAAGATCGCAGCCAGACTGGCCCTAACATGGAAAGACCTTTTTCACCACTCTGGAATTGAGAGACCACTCGTGAGGCAAAAGAATGCATCTGCTCAATCTGTCTGCTATCACATTGGATCTCCCCAGGGATATGCGTTGCTATCAGAAAGCGGTTGGAAGAGATCACCCACTGCCAGGCTCTGAGTGCTTCTTGACAAAGGGGGTACGACTTGGTTCCTCTCCGTTTGTTGATGTACCAAACTACTGATGTGCTGTCTGTTTGAATAGAAATCGTTCCTAGAGGGAGAGCAGTTTGAAAGGCCTGCAATGCTAAAAGCACTGTCCTCAGCTCTAGAACATTGATATGCAAGCTGGACTCCATGGGGGACCAAGTGGCTTGGACAGTCTTGCCCAGACAATGCCCCCCACCACATCTGGGAGGTGTCCATGGTCACTATGGCTTGCTGCTGATACGGGACAAAGGGGAGGCCCAGGAGAACTTCCTCTGATAGGTCTTTCTCGCAACAGGGTAATCAAAATCTGCTGTGACAATGGTTGATACAGAATGGACCACTGGGATGGTAGAAGCCACTGCAATACTCTCTTGTGATATCTCGCCAGGGGAACTAACATGATGTTCGTCACCATCAAACCTAGAGCTTGTAAAGCGAGTCATGTGGGTACAGATCTGCATTTGATTATCCTCTCCACTTGAGTTTTGATCTTTTGCAATCTCAGATAAGGGAAAGAAACTATGCAAGTATTGGTGTTTGGTACTGCTCCTATAAATGCTATATTTTGAGTTGGCATTAGATGTGATTTCTTGTAACTTACCATAATCTCCAAGTTGGCAAAGGTCTGGAGAACGTAATCTCTCTTGCTTTTTCTAGTATATGCCTGGTGAGAGCAGTAATAAGCCAGTTGTCCAAGTACAGAAATACTCTGAATCCCTGCAGTCTCAAATGAGCTGCTACTGCTGCCATGAACTTGGTGAACACCCTGGGGGCTGTGGTGAAACCAAAGGGCAGGGCTTTGAACTGGTAATGACTGGCTCACAGACGAAAGTGCTGGAATCTCCTGGAATGTTTGTCCATTTTGATGAAGTAATACATGTCCTGGAGCTCTACACAGGACATCCAATCGTCTTTCACTAGAAATGAAAGGAAAGACTGAGCCATAAACATCCAGAATTTTGTTTGAAGAATCAAGTTGTTCAAAATACTTGTATTCAAAATTGATCTCCAGTCCACTGTCTTTTTTTGGCACTAAAAAGAATCTTGAGTAAATTCTGGACTTTATCTGGTCTGTGGGATTTCCTGGATGACTCTTTTTTTGTAGCAGTTTTTGAATTTCTAATACTACTTGATCCCGCTGACTTAAGTGGAACATCTGGGATTTTCTTGCAACTTTGGGGAGGTAAAACAAAAGGTATGGAGTAGCCTTTGGTTATAATCCTCTGCACCCAAACATTAGGAGTAATTTGAAGCCAGGTGTGTTGGTGCAGGGATAACTGTCCCCCAACTACTTCTAGAGGAAGGCAATTGGGCCTCCTTTCAGGAGCGCTGCTAGGGCTTGCCAGGAAAGGTATCTCTGAAACCCTGATTTTGTGGACCACCTCTGCCACATGGACATTGTCTTCCATTAAAGCTCCCTCTCTGCCCTAACGGAGTCACTATCACCTGTGTCCTAGAAAAGCCCTTGGGACATTCTGAACCACATTTTCCTGCTCCTCTGGTTCCTTGTAAAGGACCATTGGGGAGTAGAAAAACATACGCCCCCTGCATAAAGGGCCTTTCCATCCTTTTCACACCTGCACAACATTTCTCGGACTTGGGAGCCAAAAAGGGATGATCCATCAAAGGGGGCATTGACAAATGAAGACGTGAATGGCTCCTTAAATTCACACAAGCGCATCCAGGTGTGTCTCCTTATTGCTACGCCAGATCCTGCTGCTGTAGTCGTCCCTTTGGCTGCATGTGCTATGAGTCTCATTGATAAATTGAAAATGGACTCTAGGGTGGCCAACTGAGAAGTATTCTTATCCTGGATTTCATCCGATACGGCTCCTGCCAAGTTATCTGATAACTCTTTAATCAGATCCCTTTGGAGTCTGGTGAAGTACGTCATAAAATTCAAAGACCGCTATAAAAAGGTTGATAAAGCGTACACCCACTTTCCAAACCTATCCATCACCACAGACTCTCTATTAGGAGGATGGATAGTGGAACTTTCCTCTGCCAGTTCCTTTTTTATGGCCGCTGCTACCACCATGGCATCTACTGGTAATCCCTTTGCCCAAAATTGATGGTCATCTGGTGCAGTTAATATTTCAGCAGGCCTCTTGGGGATAGGTTCTGTGGTGTCAGAAGCCATCCACACCCACTGACAAATCAACTTAATGAGGTCGTCAGCAGGTGAAGTAACACAATATGGTCAAGCACCGAAGGCCTGCAGGTACACTGATTATTCCAAAGAGGACTTTGGGATGTTCAGCCACCCCTCTGTTTAAGGATTTCAAGGATGTCTCCAAAGGAGACATCTTCCGGGAGAGACCATGGGGAACCCTCCGCCTTCATCAAAATCAGTGTCCTCTGTAATGGATTCCTCCGTGGAATCCAGTTGTTTCCTCTTACACTTCCTCTTTTGAGGACAGGGGTCCAGGGAAGTAAATAGTGTGGGAAGAAATAGCCAGGGAATTGTTATGGCTAGGCTTGTATAGGCCCTAGGGCTGATAGCCTAGTACCAACCTATGAACCTCCTCAGTGGGACGATCTGGGGAGGCATCAGAAGAGGATAATACCTGAACAGGTCTCTCCTGAGGCTTCGGTGCTCGTTGCCCATGTTTTGAGGTTGGAAGAAGCTCTGGATGAGAGGAAGGATCTGGAATTTGTTCCAATGGGGAAGGAGACAACTGGATGCTGACAGTGGATAGGACCCTTTCCATGGCCTGGAAGGCAGGCCCTTCCAAAGAGGGAATAAAGCCCGGAACCAAGAAAGACTGTCTTGGAACAATGGTCACTCCCAGCTCTAAAGCCACACCCAAAGCCGAAGCTGGAGTAGAGATAAAGTACAGTTTTGTACCTACCATAAATGTAGATGTTCGAGGATCCACATTGCTGCAGTCATAACCTGTGGGTAGTCCGCTGTCCTCGGTCGGCCCGAATACCAAAGTGTTAGGCTGGCGTCGGTCATGGTCGCTCAGATCTGACGTCAGTAAGCAGTGGTACTAAAGCGCATGACCGACGCCATATCCTCAGTCTTTCTTGCCCCAGATGTCAGAAGGCCTAAAAAGAAAAGGCCATAGCCAAAAATAGAAAATACCCAACCACCAATATAGAAAAAATAATCACCCCAAAAACAACACATCAACCCCAAACTACAGAGGGGAAGGAGGGAGGGAAAATTGGACTGCAGCAATGTGGATCCTCGAACATCTACATTTATGGTAGGTACAAAACTGTACTATGTTCTTCGTCTCACATTGCTGCAGTCATAACCTGTGGGTAGAATCCCAAAGCAAAGGTAAAGGGAGGTTGGCAAAATTAAAAAGCATTAGGAGCTGCTAACATGCCCTGTAAAACTGCAGTGGCAAACCCAGCCCTAGACTTGGAATAAAGAGGGAGATGGTAATGTTTAGTAAAAGTGTGCACTGAACTCCAAGTAGCTGCCTCCAAAATATCCTTAGTAGCTACTCCCCTTAAAAAGGCAGTAGAAGTGGCAGTAGCCCTAGTGGAATGAGGTCTGATCCCAGCCGGAACATCCTTTCCATGATGAGAATAACAAAAAGCAATACAATGGCCAATCCACTTAGAAATAGTTTGCTTTGAAACAGCTTTCCCTTGTGAACCCAAAGCAAAAGAAATGAATAACTGTTGAGTCTGTCTGAACCCTTTAGTTCTGCTCAAATAATAGCGTAACTGCCTGTGAATATCCAAAGAATGCAAAGGTTTTTCCCCTTTATTTTGGGGATCAGCATAAAAAGTAGGCAAATGAATAGATTGGTTTAAGGCCACATTAGAAACAACTTTAGGTATAAAAGTAGGGTTAGTACGCAGGGATACCCTATCCTTATGGAATATCAGGAAGGGTTCAACTGCCATGAGAGCATGTAATTCAGATACCCTCCTAGCAGACGTAATGGCCAACAAAAAAGCAGTCTTCCAAGACAAAAACTTCAACTCAGATGTAGCTGCAGGTTCAAAAGGAGGTAAAGTAAGCTTTTCCAACACAAAATTGAGATCCCAGGAAGGAGTAGGAGCTC
The DNA here is from genome assembly GCF_019279795.1 of Protopterus annectens. Taxonomy (NCBI): domain Eukaryota; kingdom Metazoa; phylum Chordata; order Ceratodontiformes; family Protopteridae; genus Protopterus; species Protopterus annectens. Next base: position 1,111,151,844 of record NC_056737.1, on the reverse strand, counting down.
TACGTGGGGGTCTTATGTTCTTTGCCCCTCTAAGAAATTGCTTAAACAAAGGGTGAGAAAATAATGGTGGGTCACAATCATAGTGAGCAGAAATGGCTGCAGCATGAACTTTCACGGAGGAGAAAGACAAACCCTTGTCTAATAATTCTGTAAGGTACTGTAGTGTAACACTCAAATTAGGCACTGAAACATCAAAGCTCTTTGCTGTGCTCCAAAGAAAAAATCTCCTCCATTTATCAGCATAAACTTTCCTAGTACTAGGTCGTCTGGCTTCCAATATGACATTCAAAACTTGTTGAGGAAACTGCGACCCCCCAGGGTCTAAAACAGAATATGCCAGGCTGTCAGATGCAGGGACTGTACCCTGACATTGAGGAAATGATTGCTTGCCTGGGACAAAAGGTGTGCCCAACTTGGTCTTCGGTCTGAATCTCAGAATACGAAAATTTCAGGACGCCGAACGGCACTTGCAAACGCTGCTTCTGCTTCGGACCATGCGGCAAGAAAGACTGGGGATATGGCGTCGGTCATGCGCTTTAGTACCACTGCGTACTGACGTCAGATCTGAGCGACCATGACCGACGCCAGCCTAACACTTTGGTATTCGGGCCGACCGAGGACAGCGGACTATCCACAGGTTATGACTGCAGCAATGTGAGATGAAGAACATCACGTGCCCACATGCCGAAGTCCTGAGGTGCATAGACGGCTCTGAAAGCACCAGAGTCAAATTCTACCCCTTGGAACACACAGCATAGCCATGACCCTGTGAGATCTCCAGATCCGAAAGAACTGAAGAGCTCAGGGTTGAAATCAGTACTGGAGATGCAGATCTCATCAGAACTGAAACAGTAGGCGCCAGGAAACTCAGAGTCGGAATCTCCAATGCCTCAGAGGAGGTTAGAGGAGAAAAAGTTGGACAGGTCACAGAAGAAGGTGTTTCGGCATCCAAAAGGGCTGGAGCCGAGGACATACCTGCCAGTCCCTTCGCCGCAAGGAGCTGATCCACCATCCTCAACACATCCATTTCTGTCAGGCTCTTGGTGGAACGAATTGACTGAGTAGAGGGGAATTTTGGTCTGTCCAAAAAGAAGCTGGGTAATTGATCAGCAAAGGTATCTCTAGATGGAGAGTACCTTTTCCTAGGTCTATCCAAAACTGAAAATTCAGTATACTCAGTAGGAACTGAAGATATCGGTGCTGAAAAGGAAGACAGTGACAGTACCGAGGCTGATGGTTCCACGGGCTGATCTAATATCTGTGCTGATAACTTTGGCACCAAAGGAGAAGTCACTTTCGGTGCCGAGCTTTGCACCAAAACTTCTTTTGTATAGACTGTCAGTTCCACAGATGTAGAGGGAACCAAAGTTCAAAGTTTTTTGGTTGTTGATGCCAAGGGAGAGGATGATACAGAATGCCTCTTTTTTGGTTTGTCTACTCTAGATGATGATGATGATGATGATGAGGAAGGATATGAAATATCAGTTTTACTTTTACCAGAAATACCAGATAAGGACTCAAAAAGGAAGATTTAATGATACCTTTTGAAAGCAATTTATTCTTCCTTTCTACAAGGGCCCAGTGACTTGACAGACAGAACAATCCTCTTGTAAGTACACCAGGCCAAGGCAAGAGACACAAAGAGTGCCCATCAGAGTTGGGTATTTTACGGCCACACTCCTGGCATTTTTTTGAAACTGGAGGTGCCTTTGCCTTTGTCAGCCATAATCTAGAAAGAAAGACCTAAGTAGAGCCAAAAATAAACCGATAGAAAGGGAAAAAAAAAGAGAGGTATAAGCCAACAATGGTGGAGAAGAGAACCAAGTTACAGAAGGCTACCAGCAATGGTAGGCAGACTACAAGTGTAGAAGTAAGAAAAGACCAAACTACTTTACTATTTTTTTAAGAGAAAAGAATAGGGACAACTAACAATGGTAGTACGAATTATACCAAAGTGGAAAAGGAAAGACGAAAGGGTCAACTTAGAGAAATGGGTATGAAAAAAGAGAGAGTAATAGAAATAACTTTTTTCAAAATTTTGAATAATTTTTGTATAATTACTTAGTTAACTCAGCTCGAAAGCAGATTGGTAACGTGTCTGTCACAGGAAGCGGCAAACAAGATCTGGGTTAATTGGGAAAGGAGCATTCTGAGTAGGACTTAAGCTCGAGAGGTTTTGGTCCTCACAGGCTGTAGTAATGGCTGAATCCAATGATTGGAAGCGATCCCACAGGTCAAGGAATAAATGAAGAGTGGCAACATTAGAGGGGGAATTTTGTCAGAGCTTGGAGCATGATGGTAATATCCCATGGGGGAACCGGGTCTCTAATGGGAGAATGTAAAAGAAATGTACCTCCAAAAAAGGCACTTGAAATCTTCAAAGAAGCTATGAAAGTGTCATTTGGCCAGTATAAAAATTCAAAAAAGTTCAGACAAGAATTCTGAAATGGATGGAATGGGTTCAGAAAACAGGTCCAAACTCTTGGGCACAGTCCCCAAACAGAAAATCTGTTCCATTTGCTGTGATGCATCTTTTCTGCAGCAGGTTTATGGGAAGCAGACATAATCTTACCTACTATACTGATAAACCTGGCATCTCTGCATATAGTCAGAACCGGAGAAGCCAAGCAGTTAATGTAATAGTGGTCTGGTCAGGAGGAGGCAATCTGGATGGGTGACATAGAAGATCTGAATACTGATCCAGCATCCAAGGGGGAATGTACTAGTAGAGACCACAGGAAGGGGAAACCATTTTTGTCGGGGTGAATGAGGATTATTTTGGCTTTGCATTATCCGACTTTCAAAATTAATTTGCTCATGAGTGGTAATGGGTGAAAAGTATAAAGGAGGCAAGTGGGCCAACTGGGGACCACAGCATCCCTCAGTGTTTGACCCTGTGGAAGATTCAGGGTAAAGTAATTGCTGCACTTGTTGTGAGGTGAAGAGGTTGGCCCCAGTGATGGAAAATTAAAGTTGCCATTGTTGGATTTAGGGACCACTTGTGAAGCATTAGGGTGGTCCTGCTGAGATGTGCTTTGCTATCAGAAAACAGTTTGAAGACATCGGCCACTGCCAAGCTCTCATGGCCTCTCACCACAGGGGCTAAGAATGGGTTCCTCCTTGTTTGTTGATATACCATATGACTGCCATTTTGTCTGTCTGTATAGAAATTACATCCTTGGGGAGGACATCCTGGAATGCCTAGAACATTAGGAAGGCCACCGTTATCTCTAAGACATTGATGAGAAGACTGGCCTCCTAAGCTGTCCATGTGCCTTTGAGCATCCTCCCTTCGAAATGCCCTCCCCCACCCAAGAAGGGAGGCATTTGTGGTTACTACTGCTACAGGCAGCTCGGTGTGAAAAGGTCACCCTTCTGTTACTGAGGGAGAGGTTATCCACTAAGTGGCATGTTGTCTGCAAGTCTGTGGGAGTTGAACTTTCATATGTAATGGGTGAAAGTTCTGGGGCCACTGCAATGCTATAGTCCACTGAAGCATTCTTGTATGGTAGCGGGCAGGTGGAATCATTTAGAATTGTGGATGCTATTAGACTTGGTAGATGCAGAATCAACCATGCTGGTGGAGAGGGATGATGAATCACTTGCATGGCCATTAGATGTAAATATGCAATTCTATGATGATGAAGGCTCACAATTTGCAGAGTTGTGTTAAGGTAGCATCCTATGAATTCTATCTGTTGGGCTGGTAACAACTGACACCTGGAAATGTTTACTTTGATACCTAGGTCCAGTAACAACTGGAGAAAAAGTTCCAAGTGAAGTAATAAGCAGATGCTCAGAAGCAGCAGTTAGGAGCCAATCGTTGAAGATGAGGAAGACTTGGATCCCTAGTGCACTGCTACCACTGCCATCATTTTGGTGGACACCCTATGCGCTGTGGTGAGAGAGAAAGGCAGGGCTCTGAAAAGGTAGTGATTGGCTCCCAGACAGAAATGGAGAAATCTCCTAGAGTGCTTCTCTATCTTCACACGATAGCTAGCATTCAATAGCTCTATTGTGTATGTGCAATCATCCATCCTCAACACAGGCAATATGGACTGAACAGTGACTATCTGGAATTTTTGTCTGTTTCATGAACTGATTCAGGTGACCGTGATCCAAACTGGTCTGAGCCCCCTGTTTTCTTTGGCACAAAATGGAACTATGAGTAGACTGGGTTTGGGGAACTGGCTGCATGACCCTTTTTTTCTAGCAGTCCCAGCCCCGAAGCTGATCTAGCACTTGAACTGTCTAGTGCCAATGCCATAAGGGGGAAGGATGGCTCTGAAAATTTCAGTGTTGAACCATCACCTCCGAACCTGGCACCAACGCTTTGACTCTGAGTCTTTTCTTGATCCGAGCGTATCAGAGTTGAAAGAGAAAGGGAAGCTGCTGGTGTCACAGTAGCTCACATTGTCAACTCTGACAAAGGCACTCCAGAGACAGTTGGATCCAGAACCATTGGAACCAAAGGATGGTCCAGAACAGAAGAAGTGAGTTGCGGGATAGTGTGCACAATGGTAGGTATGTTCTCATGGGATTATACTGAAAGAACCCCAAGCTGGATTTGAATCCTCAGAAATTTTGTTGATGTCATGTTCTGTTAGGCTCAGAGAAGACTGAACAGAAGACACCACTGACAATGACCTTGAATAACGTCTTTCCTGGAGGACAGGGGAATGCAATCTCAGGCTCAATGGTTCCACCAAGAAGTGATGCCAAGGAGACACAGGATGGCTCAGAGAAGCTGCTTGTTCCAACCTAGGGGTGCATTTTGGATCAGGACTCACTGATACTGTCTGGTCTGGAGAACGCTTCTTGGGTACACCAGAAAAAGACTTGCCTGGTTTCCCTGACTGAATCATAGCCTTTTTCCTTTTGTTTGTCTTTCTCTTTCTATCTCCTGGGATTTTTCTCTGGATTTGGACCTGTTTTTCTTCTTTGCTGGAGAAGCAGAAGATGAAGATCCCACCAAAAAGGATCATGTCTGTGGAGGGAGACATCTTTTAACAATGAATTTCTTCTGCCTCTTTTGTAAAGTCCTACAGTTAAAGGTAGCACACAACTGGCAGTCAGTATCTTGATGGGCAGTGCCCAAACAGAAAACACACAAAGTGTATGGGTCTTGAGGGGAAAAGCTTATGCCCACACTAAGAACATTACTTAAATCCTTGAGAATCTGCCATTTAAGTGAAGGATTGCAGCTTATCAACAAATAAATCCTAGACTAGAGAAAACATACACACTCATATGCTAGGAGACCTAGGAATATAACTACAGCTATAAGAGCTGTAACAAGAAAACACCTCTATTTTAGATGCTACGAACTACACCTATACACCACCACTAAACCTTATACTAGAATAGCTACAGAAGCTAGTGAACACACAAGTACTAATCTGACAGAAAAAAAAACTCAATGTATCAATAAGACTACTGAAAAAATGCAGGAGAGAAAAACTCTCGGAAGCAGGAGGAGAAGTAAAGGAAAGTTATGTACTTACTATAATGTTCCATCTGTGTCATCCATTTTCATTCTTCCTCAACTGATGGGTTCGGATCTGATCACTCAGATCTGACTCGGCCATTGCTAAAGGTAGTGGCACCCAAAAACTCTCAAGCGTCTCCCTTGCCCATAATGCACCAACCCTAAGTTACCTCAGATTTTGTTTGCTGAATTTTACCAGGAAGGAAATGTTTAATGTGCATAAATATAGGAGATGTAAAACTGCGCATGATGAATACAGAAACAAACTATATCTGGAGCGCAATATCCAGGAATATGATGTCCCTCTAACAGCTCATTCTTTCAGATGCTTGCGAACAGAAAGGATGGGGGTTGGTGGGCAGGGAGTTGAGGAAGAATGAAAATGGACAACACAGACGGAACATTACGTTAAGTACATAACTTCTTTATTTGATGTCAATTTTCACTCTATCCTCAACTGATGGGACAGAGTCCCTAACTACCTATAATCCTGGGTGGATTCTAAGGAAGGATATTCCTGACCACACTTGAACCAAATGATGTTCTACCCCTGGAGACCAGCTCCAACTTGTAATGAGTAACAAAAGTATGGGGAGTAGCCCAAATTACTGCTGGACATATGTAGTCCATGGACTCTCTGGGGGAAAAAAACTAAACAAGTTGCCATGGACCTAGTTGAATGAGCCACTCTGGTAGGGTAATACCCAATTTGCTATAGACAAATGAATACAGTTAGCCATCTGGCTAAAGATATCTTTCTGACTGGTTTGCCCAAATTCAGTTCTGCAAAGGAAACAGATAACTGGTCTGTTTTCCTGAAGTCCTTCATTCTATGCAGGTAAAAATGTAATTGTTGGTGAACATCCAATAAATGTAACATGTATTCACCTTTGTTTGCAAATTTAGGGAAAAATACTGGCAAATTAATGAACTGTTATTAGATTCTGACACCACCTTAGGAAGGAAGGAGGCATTCGTTCATAGCGGCATTGCTCTATACTTGTGAAAGATCAAGTATGGAGACTTTGAAGACCAGGCTTAAATCTCTGAAATTTGTCTAGCAGATGTAATGGCCACTAGAAAACAATTTTCCAAGTAAGATACTTAAGGTCATATTTAGTTGCTGGTTCAAAGGGAGAATATATTTGAGTTTGCAGTACCAGACTGAGATCCCATGGGGTGTATGGTCCTTACACAGAGGTCTCAAAAGTAGAGTGTTGCGCAAGACAGCTCTGCACAATTTGTGAGAGGCTACTGAAGAACTTTCGAATCCAATATGAAAATTTGATATCGCTGCTAAATGAACTTTAATGGTCGAGGAACTACCCACTTCTTTAAAAAATAAGGTTAAAAACTCAAGTGTGTTATGTATAGGACAGAAGAAGGTTCAGTATGATTTTGTTGTGCCCAGTAAACAAATCCTTTCCATTTACTTGCACAGAGTTTCCATTTTGAAGGTTTATGGGAAGATAAAAGTATATGGCAGAGAGGTGAAGACAGCATATGTTGTCTGGCTACTAATGGAATTGAAGAAACCAGGCCATCAGCCTGAGGTTTGCTATGTCTGGATGGATCATGCCCATTGGGCGAGACATGAGGTCTGGAGTCAGACCCAGAATCCAAAGTTGGTGAATTAAGTGAGGCCAAAGGAAGGGAAACCTAATCTGTTGAGGCTGGAAAGGTGCAAGGAGGATGACTTTGCTCTTCAACATGGCAGCTTTTTGTAGGAATTATGGAATTAACAGGATTGGTGGTTAGGCATAAAGCCGACTGGGGGGGCCAATCATGAAGTACAGCATTCCTAGGTGATTCCCCCTATGGGGGGGATTAGGACAAAGCAGCTGCAGGATTTTTTGTTTTGGGGAGAAGCAAAAAGATCACAGCAAGGCTGGCCTTACTGACAAAAAATCATTTCTGTCACATTCTTGTTGAGAGGCCACTTGTGAGGTAGAAGAATGCAACCTGCTCAGTTTGTCTGCTGTCACACTGGGCTTCCCTGGAATCTGCATTGTTTTGAGAAAGCAGTTGGATGAGATCGCCCATTGCCACACTCTGAGTGCTTCTCAACACAAGGGCAAGATCTGGTTTGTTGATGTACCACACCACTGACACATTGTCCATTTGAATTGCAATCATCCCTGAAGGGAGAGCATTTTGAAAAGCCTGCAACACTAAAAGCACTGCTCTCATCATTAGGACACTGATATGCAAGTTGGTCTCTTCGAGGGACTAAGTGCATTGGACTATTTTCCCCAGAAAATGCCCCCCCCCCCAACTAGGAAGTGTCCATAGTCACTATGGCCTTGGGCTGAGGGGGAATGAACTGACAGGCCTTGTAGAACTTGATCTGATTGAATCCACCACCTTAGATCACTCTTGCATATCTGGGTGATTCATGTCACAGTTCACACGGGCTGGTAAAGTATCGACCATTGTGTTGTTAGCATCCACTGTCGAATCCTCATGTAAAATCTGGGTAAAAGTACTAGTGTTATTGCCGCTGACAGTGATCCTAGAGCTTGAAGGACGAAGCCGGCTGAAATTTTGGTACTGCAGATTATTTTCCTGACGTGTGATCTTACATTTGAACTCTCGAGGAAGGCAGTGAAGCTATCAATGAGTTTGTGTTGAACAGAGCTCATATGAATTCCAAATTTTGAGTCGGTCCCAGTTGGGATTTTCCATACTTTATGGTTATCCCCAGATGAGAACACGCCCGGAGAACCCGAACTCTTGCCCTTACTAATTGATGCCTGGTTGGGGCGTTAATAAGCCAGTCACCCAGATATGGAAACACCTAGAATCCTTGCAGTCTTAAGTGAGCTGCTACTACCACCATACATTAACACCCTGGGGGGCTGCGGTGCGACCAAAGGGCAAAACTCTGAACTGGTAACGACTGGCTCCCAGCCAAAAGCATTAAGTACTTTTTGGATTGTCTGTTCATCTTTATGCAATAGTACACATCCTGAAGTCTACCGGGCACATCCAGCCATCCTTGCCCAGAAAAGGGAGAATGGACTGAACCATGACCATCCGAAACTTGGTATGTCGAACTAACTTGCTGAAGTTGCTGAAATCCAAAACTGATCTCCAGTCCCCTGTTTTACTTTGGCACTAAAAAGAATTTTGAGTTAAGTTCCAGATTCTGTCTGGTCTGGTGGGACCTCTTGGATGACTACTTTTTCTAGCAGCTTTTGTACTTGAAGTGCTGCTTGTCTCCTCTGACTGAGTGGAACATCAGGGATTCTCTGTAAGATTGGGGGTGGAACAGAAAGGGGTATTATATAACCTCTAGAAATAATCCTCTACATCCAAGTACCTTTTGTAATGTCTAATCAACCTCTCTGGTGATAAATGAGCCCCTGATTGCCTCCAGAGGGGGACAACTGGGCCTCCTTTTAAGAGCACTGGTAAGGTTTGTCAAGGAATCAATCTCTGGATCCTTGGTTTTGTGGGCCACCTTTGCTTCATGGGCTGCGTTGACTTGGAATTCCCCGCTCTAACCCTGGGGGAATTTCCTCCATGTTGATTCTTAGAAAATGATCTTTGAGAGGTTGAAAAATGTACACCCACTGCAGACGGGGTCTTTCCATCCTTCCCACACCTGGATAATGTGCCTTTCACTTTGGGGCCAAACAAAAAAGTGCCATCAAAAGGAGCTTGATGAACGAAGACTTGAAGGGCTCCACAAAATCACATAAGCGCATCCAGGCATGTCTCTTAATGGAAATGCCTGAACCCGCTGCCCTAGAGGTTCCTTCAGGGATGTTTGAAATGAGCCTCATGGATGAATTTGAAACAGATTGCAGGATAGCCAACTGAGAAGCCACTGATGATTGGACCTCCACAGACACGGATTCTGAGAGGGTATTTGGCAGTTCTTTAATCAAATTTCTTTGCAACCTAGTAAAGTGTGCCTAATAATTCAGCGACCTTATGGCGAAGATTGCTGAGGCACAGACATGCTTCCCAAACCTGTCCATCACCCTAGACACCCAGTTAGGGGAATGAACAGTGGAAATCTCCACGGCGAGTTCCTTCTTGGTGGCTGACGCCATGACCATGGCATCAACAGGCACCCCTTTGGCCCAAAACTCCTTCCCTGAAGGTGGTGCCATAATCTTATCCTGTCTCCTGGGAATGGGTTTATCTGTGTCAGGTTCCTTCCACTCCCGCTGAGAGACTAACTAAAGAAGCTTGTCGTTGAGTGGAGTAACCCAAGAGGTAGACTGGCCAATACTGAAAAGCCTCCAGGAACATCGACTCCTTGGATGAAGGGATGCTGGGTGTCCAACCACCTCTTTGCATTAGGATCTCTAGGATGTCTCCAAATTAGACGTCCTTAGGAGGTTATTGTGGGAGCCCCTCACCAAAGTCCACATCGTCCATGACTGATCCTCTGGGGAGTCCAAGTGCTTTCTCTTACAGTCTTCTTCCTAGGGATCTCCTCAGTGGGATGCTCTGTGGTGGTATTGAAAGAAATCGAGACACCCTGTTGGGACGCCTTGGGGGCTCGGACAGGCTGCCCCTGTAGTAAAGTGTGATGAGGCTCCTAGTGCACAGATATCAAGGTAGAAGGCTGACGATCCGAGGGGTTTGGATCCTTCCATTCTGCAGAGGCAGACAAAACTCTCTACACAACCTTAAAGGCAGACCGTCCTGGAGAAGGACAAGACCTCAGATCTGTAAAGACAAGCTTTTGGACCGGTGTCCTCCCCCACTCTGAAAACAATCTCCATGAGGTGGAAGTCGGAGCTGAGCTATCCAGTGCAGAGGTTCCGAGGGGCAGAGAGGGCTCTGATAACTTCGGAGTTGATTCCAACACCCCGGATCGAACAGGTAAGTTTTGGTTCTGAGAGCTCTCTGGATCTGAATGAACCAGAGCAAGCTTTGGATCCAAAGACATTGCTATCTTTAAAGCCAAGCCAGACAGAACTGGCCAGCTCGGATCCAGGGATTATGAGACAGATGAAGAAATCAGAGGAGGAACTTGTAGCGGGGGTTTGGCTGAAGAACGGACCTCCTTACCCAAAGGGGTAGGAGCTGGTAAAACACCCATCTGACTCTGTGCCGAGAGGATCTTCCACACTATTTCCACATCTTCCTCCATCAGACTTCTGGAAGAAATAGTGGAAACAATAGGGGGGACCTGGGTCAATGACGTTCCAAGCAAAGTGAGGGCACCCTTAAGGGCACTGGATTCACAGATGATGAATATCTTGTTCTGGGTAGGTGAATAACCGCTGAACCTGTAAGGCTGGAAGTAGAGGGACCAGAGGAAGTCAGATCCCATAATTTTTTTTTTCGGATCTGAAGATGAGATCAGATCCATCTTGGCTTTTTTTCCTGAAGAGCTCCGAAACCATGGAAGCTGTAGAAGGTTTTGGAGAAGAAGTTGTCAATTGATCTCTAGCTATAGCCTCTCCAAAGGCAGAAGGTAATAAGCCTTTTAAAATAAGCTTGTTTTTCCATTCTACAAGCACCCTAGGGTTGAATCCATGGCATATGTAATAATCTTCCTGAAGATGTAATGGTCCCAGACAGTACACACACACACAGTGTAGGCATCAGACATGTAAAATCTGTGCCCACACTTAACATATTTTTAAACCCAGTGGGGCTTTTTCCACTATAGCAAAAACTATACAAAAAGAGAAAAGACAAATTTAGGAAAGAATAGATAGATTTTTTTTTTTATATCAGAAGACAGAAAAAAAGAAATAGAAAAACTACCAGCAATGGTAGTAAAAAGGGGCTACACCACATGTGGAAAGTAAATACTAATAGTAGTATTTAAGAGCTACTCACTGTACGGCTACACCACATGTGGAAAGTAAATACTAATAGTAGTATTTAAGAGCTACTCACTGTAATGGCTACACCACATGTGGAAAGTAAATACTAATAGTAGTATTTAAGAGCTACTCACTGTACGGCTACACCACATGTGGAAAGTAAATACTAATAGTAGTATTTAAGAGCTACTCACTGTACGGCTACACCACATGTAGAAAGTAAATACTAATAGTAGTATTTAAGAGCTACTCACTGTACGGCTACACCACATGTAGAAAGTAAATACTAATAGTAGTATTTAAGAGCTACTCACTGTACGATAGTCCAAAAAACGGAAAGAATTACTAACAAATAGTATTTTGGAAATTACTAACTGCACGATCAGGTAAGGGACAGGAAAACACTAAGAATTTAAAATAAATAATAAAAATATCTAGAGTTTAAATTATAATGAAAACACCTATCTGACAAACGCTCGAGAGCTATGGTCAACCATGTCTTTCATGTAAAGCAGCAAATGAGATCTGAGGTATGTTAGGGTTGGTGCGTTATGGGTAAGGGAGAAGCTCGAGAATTTTTGGTTGCCACGAGCTTTAGCAAAGGCTGAGTCGGATCCGAGGGATCGGATCCAAACCCATCAGTTTAGGATAGAATTAAAATTGACAACATCAGATCAAATTTTCACAAAGGATATAATGACAAGAAGGAGAGCCCTCACAACATATATGAAGTCTTCAGGCGACAAACGAGAGCTAAGGTACTAGGGCTGGAGTTCATAGAATTATGGGTAGGGGAGGAGTCAGAGCCCTGGAACTGTATAAGCTTTGAAACTGATGCAGAGTCCATATCTGATAACCCAGACATTGAATCAGACGAAAATAGACAACACTGGATCCACAGTCAATAGAAAAGTTTACCACCTGACTAGCCAGCTCAGTATATTTTAACAGTTTTGCCTCCAGACCAGCATGAGGTGCCTATTCAATCATTTCTCCCATCTGGTTTAGGAAAGAAATCTGGAACATGTTCGCAAGTCTGATGTAAGATTACTCTAAAGAGCATGACAGCAGTTATACAAACATTCTGCAAAAAAATATTAGTCCCTCTGCTTTATTATCTGGAAGAGTGACTGGAACATGAACCAATTCAGACACTGTTTTTCTGCATATACATACACGACAGTTGGATCCAGGTACTTGTGGGAGTCTTGGACCATACGGCAAGGCACCCTCACGAGCTCTCGAAGGAAATGCCACAGGTGTAGGGGCATGCAGGCCTAAAAAAAAATTAATATATTTTCTTGTGCCTCAGATGCCTTCATTTCCTTCCTTTTTTTTACTCTAGTAAGGATTTCCCTTAAGCAGATTTCCTCTGTAGGTGACTCAGATGAAACAGTACCTTCTATGCTAGTGCTACATGACATGGGGGAAGACATCTAAGAAGAATAACCCAGATCTTCCCTCTCACTTTTTGGGAGACCTCAACCTGTGCAGGTCAGTAATCCCTCTTCCTTTAGCAGAGGGGAACTCCTGGCAGAAGGTGTGAAGCCTATCTGCAGAGAGATAGCTTTAAGCAACCTCTGGGCCAAGATGAATCATTGCTTTGGGAGATGGGGTAAGGAAAGATAAGACGAGAAAGATCCCCCCCCCCCCAATGTCCAAGTCCCAGATGTCTGCTCATAGATACAGAATGGAGAAATGGCTCTTTTTTTCTGGGATGTCCACTATGGATGCCTTGGCTTCAGGACAAGAGTGCTGGACATCCACCTCAAGGCCTGCAACCTCTTCTCTTATCAACATACTGGGGATCCCATTCTCCCTTTCCAATGCAGTAAACTGTGTTTTGCAAAGAGTACATGGGCTTGAGCATCCATGGAAGCTGAATCCCATATACTGGTCTAATGCAAAATGCTGGAACCCATAAGCAATTTTACAGACCTCAAAACAAACAGGTGTACAGTGCAAAACATGGAAAGAACGTCACAACAGACCCCCTCAGACTGTCTGGGAGCATCTAACACCTGAGCGGCATCAACTAAATCTTCCACTCTGCCTTCTCCTTAACTTGCCTTTTCTTATGAAGGACGTCAAAGATCATGAACAACACTGCAGATGCCAATGGGGACCATGTATAGACCTCAAGCTTCTTCCAAGCTAAGTATTATTTAGAGAGCAAAGTTTTGGCATGCTACACATTCCTGGACATTGTAGTCAGGCCACAAACAAAACACTCAATGGTTGTGGAAGTCCTTGTGAGGAATCTACCACAAATTCCCCTCTAAAGCCCTGACATGTTTGATGTCTAGACTAACTCATTATCAATATATGATTTTATGACTCCACAAATAACAAAAAAAAAGTAATGTTTCTCAGTGAGGTACTTCTTTGGTTCCTGAGGTTCCTGAGCTATGAAGGTGGATGAACCATGCTAGGAAGATGTTACCTGCAACACTAGTATACGAGGCATAAGCACTGAACTGCTTTAAGAAAGATTTCAGACGGTGTATGTAGATGTATGCTTTATACTGTGAGTGCCCTGATGTCCTGGGGGGCATCTACTATATTGGGGGTGGTGGTAGAGTTGTGAGTTGCAGAAGTAGGACTGGTCATCTGGGGACTCTGTGGCAGTAGTTCCAACAGTCAAGACTACTGCATCAGTGATCACAACGAAGAATATCCCATGTTCCGTGTCAACAGGTTGACACACTGATGCAGCTGTACAACCTCTGTCCTTATTCTACTTGGTAAGAGGGCGAACCAGTGCTGTCTTAGCCAAAATGGGTCTATGAGCAGCACTTCCGGCCTATTCTTCCTTTAAAATGTAATGACTCCGAGGAAAAGAAAAAGTGGTGAAAAAGAGTGCAGCAAAAGGCCTTCCCAGCTAATGCAGAGGGTGCCTGCTGCAAGGCTTCTCAGGTAGCGGCTCTGGAATAATTTTTTTCTGAGTTGCCATCATCTCAATAAGCAAAAATAAGAAGTTATGTACCTACCATAACGTTCCATGTTAGTTGTCTTCTTCTCCACTTCTTTCTTGCTGGATGGGTTCAGAGCCGATCCTCGGCTCCGACTCAGCCTTATACTAAAGCTCAAGAGCCATTTACCGGCTCGAGGCCCTCCCCCTATCCCACAATGCTAGGTGTCACATACCCAGATCTCGTTTGGTATAGCCAACACCATGGAGACACCCTGTCCCTACTATAAAGTTTACCTACAGTGGTAACAACTGAGGAGGACATAACCTAGAAAATAGTCAAGCAGAGGAATAAGGCCTCAGAAGGATTCATCTTGGTCTGTCCAGGCTAGGGGGATGGCGGGTGGGATCCAAGAAAGAAGGCGAGAAGAAGACAACTAACATGGAACGTTATGGTAGGTACATAACTTCTTAATGTTAAGTTGTCAAGCTCGCCTTCATTCTTGCTGGATGGGACAGCGTCCCTAGCACCTTAGCCCTGGGTGGCTCACCGGAACAGACTCTTGAGCACAGTGGAACCAAACTCAGCCCGACTCCTGGAGGTCATATCCGACTTGTAATGAGAAATAAAGGTATGAGGAGTGGCCCATGTGGCTGCAGCACAAATAGACTCCATTGGAAGTCTTGCTTGAAAAGCTACTGACGTAGCTAACGCTCTGGTGGAATGAGCTTTTGGTTTTGTAGGGAGTTCTTTATGTCTTAGTTAGTAAATGAAGGAAATGATAGAGGCCAACCATCTAGATAAAGATACTTTAGACACTGGCAGGCCCTGCTTGCCCTCAGCATAGGACAGGAAGAGTTGGTCCGACTTCCTAGTTTGTTTTGTCCTATCTAAATAGAAACATAATTGCCTGTGAACATCCAAATAATGCAGCTTTTGTTCAGCTCTGTTTGAATAGTTAGGAAAAAAGACAGGAAGATCAATGGCCTGATTCAGGTTTGTCTCAGAAGGAATCTTGGGTAAAAAGGAGGGATTAGTTCTGAGTGACACTCTATCTTTGTGAAAAACAAGATAGGGAGGACGAATACAGAGGGCCTGATGTTCAGATACTCTTCTAGCTGAGGTGATAGCTACTAAGAAGAGAGTCTTCCAGGAGAGCAATTTTAAGGAACAGGTGGCCGCAGGTTCAAAAGGAGGAAGAATCAGTGAAGTTAATATCAGATTCAAATCCCACGGAGACGGGGGATCTCTAACCGGAGGCCTCAGCAAAACAGTCCCTTTAAGAAAGGCTTTACAAAGTTTATGGCACATGATGCTGGTCTCTGACAGGCCAGCGTGAAAATTAGTGATAGCGGCCAATTGGACTCTAATGGTGGCAGAAGAGGAGCCCGCTTGAAAAAGCTCTGCCAAAAAATCCAGAACACTGTGGACAGGGGCTGTAAAAGGATCTATATTTCTGGCCTCCGCCCAGAAGGAGAAATGTCTCCACTTACTAGCATAGGTTTTTCTGGTAGTAGATTTGTGTGAAGAAAGGATGATTTCACGCACTGGCTGAGAAATATGCGGACGCCTGGCTAGGGTTGGAAGTGGAGCAACCAAGCCGTGAGGTTGAGAGATTGAAGGGATTGCTGCAGCCCGCCCAACTGATGGACCAACAGGTCTGGCACTGGGTCCAGACTCCAGGGCTGCTCCAGCAGGTGATGATGCAGGAATGGGAACCAAATTTGTTGAGGCCAGTAAGGGGCAGTGAGGATCACCCTGGAACCCAAAGCGGTCGCTTTCTGAATCAGTTTGGGAATTAAGGGAAAAGGCGGAAATGCATATAGGAGACCCCGGGGCCAATCGTGTACTAGAGTGTCTCTGGGGGAATGGCTGGGGAGGGGAAAGAGAGTGAAGAAGTCTTCGCACTTGCTGTTGAGAGGGGTTGCAAAAAGGTCGCAGCAAGGTTGACCCCATCTGTGGAAAATCTTGTCCGTTACTAACTGATTGAGAGACCACTCGTGAGGCATGAGAATGGCTCTGCTTAGCCTGTCTGCTATGACGTTGGACTTCCCGGGGATGTGTGTTGCTATCAGAAACCGTTGGGAAGAGATCACCCACTGCCAGAGTCTGAGTGCTTCTCGACATAAGGGATAGGACCTGGTTCCGCCCTGCTTGTTGATGTACCACACTACAGACATATTGTCCGTCTGAACTGCAATAGTCCCGGTAGGTAGGGAGTCCTGAAGAGCTTGCAACACTAAAAGTACTGCTCTCATCTCCAAGACATTTATGTGCAGGTGGTATTCTAGGGGTTGCCAAGAGCCCTGGACAGTCCTGCCCTGAAAATGCCCCCCCCCCCACCCAATCAGGGAGGCATCCATGGTCACTGTGGCAACAGAAGGAGGAAGAACAAACGGTCTGCCCTGGAGAACTAGAGGGGAGACCATCCACCAAGCCAGGTGGTCTTTTCATGTTTGGAGTGATTATTATCCTGTGGGACATTGGAAGTTGTTGAAAGGACCATTGTGTAAACAGCATCCACTGGAGGATCCGCATGTGAAAACGAGCCAGGGGGACTAAAATGATTACTGCTGCCATGAGACCCAATGTCTTTAGTACAAATCTGGCCTGAATCGTCTTGCACTGTAGTAGGATCTGTACATGTTGGCGATGTCTGATACTCTGTCTGGAGGAGTTTTGCAGATAGATCTCTTGTATTTAATTCTGCGCCTATAAAGGTTATAGACTGACAAGACGACAATGCAGACTTTTCGAAATTTATTGATATACCTAGCTCGGAGCAAGTCTGAATGGTATAGTCCCTGGCTCGCAATAGCTGATGCCTGGTGGAAGCAGTAGGGAGCCAGTCGGCTAGATATGGAAACACCTGGAATCCCCGTCGTCTCAGGTGAGCCGTAACCATTGCCATGCATTTGGTGAACACCCTGGGGGCCGTGGTGAGCCCAAAGGGCAGGGCTCTGAACTGATAGTGACTGGCTCCCAGACGGAAGCGGAGAAACCTTCTGGAACACCTGTCCATTTTTATATGGTAGTATGCATCCTGAAGGTCTATGGAGCACATCCAATTTCCTGACCCAAGAAGGGTAGAATGGACTGGAGCGTGACCATCCGGAACTTCGTTCTTTGAACAGACTTGTTTAATCTGCTGAGATCCAAAATGGGTCTCCAGTCCCCTGTCTTTTTTGGTACCAAAAAGAACCTTGAGTAAATTCTGGATCCTTGCTGGTCTGCTGGGACTGGCTGGATGGCTCTTTTTCTTAGCAGTTTTGAAATTTCTAGAACTGCTTGATCCCTTAGAGCGGGTGGGACATCTGGAAGGGATCTGTTTGTACAGGGGTGCAGACGAAGGGAATTTTGTAACCTTTGGATATGATAGACTGTACCCATCGGTCTTGAGTGAGGAGTTGCCAGGCTTCTGGGTACAGTGACAATCTTCCCCCAACTGCCTCCGAAGGTGGATAGTTGGGCAGCCCCTCAGGGGTGCTGGAAGGGTTTGTCAGAGAAAGATTCTCTGCTACCCTGATTTTGCGGACCCCCCTCTGCCCCTAGGGCGGCATCTATTATTGTTTCCTCCTCTGCCCCTGGAGGAAAAATCACCACGTGTGTCAGGCACGACTCTCTGGGATTTACGAAACCACATTTTTCCACTCTTCTGACCTTTGGGAAATGGTCTGGAGGGAGTAGAAAAACGGACTCCCATGGCAGAGAGAGTCTTGCCTTCCTGCTCACACCTGGTAAGTGTATCCTTCACCTGTGGTCCAAACAAAGCCGAACCATTAAAGGGGGTATTTGTGAAGGACGCCTTAAAGGGGTCAGCAAAGTTACATAACCGCATCCAGGTGGGTCTTCTCAAAGCCACGCCTGTACCTGCAGCCCTACTCGCACCATCGGCCGCATAAGAAATGAGCTGCATGGAGGAGTTTACTATGGAACTTAAGGTCGCCAGCTGGGAGTTAACCTTATCCTGAGACCCCGCAGCCATGGATTCTGAAGGGCATCACCCAGTTCTTTGAGAAGATCCCTCTGAAGTCGGGTGAAATGGCACAGATAATTCAGCGACTGCATAGCAAAGGTCGCTGAAGAGAACATCCGCTTCCCGTACCTGTCCATTGTCCTAGACTCTTTATTAGGAGGATGTACAGGCACCGAAGGGTCAGTCAACTCCTTCTTAGTGGCCGCTGCCACCACCATGGCATCAACTGGGACCCCCTTAGTTAGAAACTGTTTATCAGATGGGGCTGTAATAAATTTAACGGGCCTACGGGGAGTTGGTTCCACTGAGTCTGGGGCTGTCCACGCCTTCCGAGCAACCACTTCCATGAGTGGGTCAAAAGGCGGAGACACCCAGGAGGTGGAAGGGTGAGAACCAAACGCGTCCAGGTACACCGACTCGTCCTCGGAAGGTTTAAGAGCAGTCCAATTCCCCCTCTGCTTAAGGATCTCCACAATGTCTGAAAAGGAGACATCCTCAGAGGGGGACCTTGGGGACCCTTCCGAATCCTCCAAGTCGATGTCAGACGTGACTGACTCGGGGGAGTCAACATGTTTCGGCTTACATGTTTTCTTCCGAGGTGGCTCCTCCGAATGATCGGGGGAGGCCTCAGAAGAGGAAGATACCCCCAGTGAGACGACCTGGAGCATTTGTTCTCTACGCTTGGGGTCCGGAGGGTGGACAGAGACCGAAGCAGGCACCATGGGGGGAGGAGCCGAAGGGGCCGATCGTGGATCCGACCCAGGAGTCAGTATGCTCCTCATGACCTTGAAGGCGCCCCTATCAGGCAGGGAGGAAGGTCCCAGCTCCGAAGAGATGAGAACCCTTCCCGGCACCGAGAGTGACGGCTCCGAGGCCGATGTCGGGGCCGAGCTCACCTGTGCCGAGGCACCGAGAGGGGGAACAGGGTCGGACAAGGGTCTGATGCCACTCGCCCCCTCGGAGCTGATGAGAGAGTCTTGACACCCGGATCCCTCCATGAATGGAACCAATGAAGAGATCGGAGCCGACGATGGAGCCGTAATGTGTGGTATCGGCTCCGACGCTCCGACGATTCGAGCCCCAACGAGCTCCGGCTCCGAACACAGTGGTAGAATCGGAGATGGAACGAATGAAGATACAGGGATAGCCACAGTCTGTTGAGAAGGGCTAGTCAACATTTGGGTCAGTGCCTGCAACTTTAAGAGCCTACTGACCACCCTCTCGAGGTCGTGATCAGACAGCCTGGAGGACCGAGAGGAGTGGGACCTATAGCTCCACTCCGATTGTAGTAATGGAGACCTCGGAGCCGAACGAACGGACTCCAAAGAGGGAGACCTCGAGCGTTTTCGGCTCAGAGAAGGCTCCGATACTAAGGCTGGAGCCGACTGAGGTCTCAAAGTGTCGGTTCCAGCTGGAACCGACGAGGAGGCAGAATCTCCGCTCGGTGACGGCTCCGAACAGGGAGCCGACGTCTTAGCGGGCTTGGAGGGTTTACCCGACGAAGGCTTAGTCGGGGACCCTTCAGGCTTAAGCAAGCCCCTCAAAATAAGTTTGTTCCTATGCTCCTGCAGGACTCTGGGACTGAAGGCATGACAGACCGCACAAGAGTCCTGCAGGTGTAGGGGGCCCAAACAATACTCACAAGAAGTGTGACCATCTGTCAGAGACATCTTCTGACAGCACGAGTCACACTTCTTGAAACCAGAGACCTTGGTATCCTTAGACATAATGAAAAATAGAAAAAAAGGATACCAAGGGAACAGGTAACTAGTGCTTTAAACACTACACACACACACGCACGCACTAGTAAAAAACTAACAACACCAACAATATAATAGTAATATAAATAATACTACTAAATATATTTAACTATCACTATCAAGTAGAAAATATATAAAAAAGTAGTAGAATAAGAATAAAAACACTACTGATTATATATAAGAAAAATCAACGCTACCCTAACGGGTGGGGGGAGGGGGGGAGAACTCTGAAAAACTACAGTAAAAGAGTTTTTTAAAAGGGGGTTTCTCAAGGGTTTAGAAGGGAATCACTAAGAGACAAAATCTAACAAGAAAAAAACTATAGATATATATATATATATATATATATATATATATATATATATATATATATATATATATATAATAAAACAGAAAAGAGTTATATAACCTGGAGCCGGTAAAATCGCAACCTCGTAGCTGAAGCGGCAAACGAGATCTGGGTATCTGACACCTAGCATTGTGGGATAGGAGGGCCTCGAGCCGGTAAATAGCTCTCGAGCTTTAGTATAAGGCCGAGTCGGAGCCGAGGATCGTCTCCGAACCCAGCCAGCAAGAATGAAGGCGAGACTGACAACTTAACATCATCCTTTTCTTTAACACCTCACCTGTAGGCAGATCCAGAAAGACATCCATGCTTGGTATCCATTTGTGAAGGTCTGCCTCTGTCCTGCTTAGCTGGTCTATAACAGTCTTCATGAAATAAGATGCAGGATACCCTCAGGGTCATTCCTGCCACTTAGGCCAGACTACATGCCTCCACAGCCAACCTGCACAGGCAGTATGACTAACTGCTCCTGTCTGCTCTGTGGTGTTGTTTGTGAGGACGTGGAGGACATTTACAAACTTGTTTGAAGGCTTTAATGGTTAGTACTACTGCCATCATTTCCTTTACGCTGATCTGTTTTCTCCTCTATCCTTTCTCCCAATGTGCCTGAGTGGGCTCCATAAGCGATACTTCAGAAGTCTGTTGTGGGCAGCTGGGTGTATGCAACTGCTATGAAAGGGACCCCCGCTCCCCCTGCCCCCAGATTGAGGTTCACCTGTTGTATCCACAATTGTCACTCTTTTCTGATATAAAACTGGAGATGCAGAAGGCACTGCATCATCTGCTCTTTAGAGACCACTGAAGCTTCTTCATGGTTTCATCAGGACTGTGGAGTCCATATAATCCAATGCCCTGAAAATCTTCTTTTGAATGATCTAGTTTGGTTCTGACATGGCTCTGAAGTATGAAAAATACTTTTTCTTAAGGGAGGAAGCCCTTCTGATGAGGCTTGTCTTTTGGGTAGTAGGTGTATCTTTGGCAGACACAGAGCCCTAGTTTTGGAAGCAGGTCGATGTGAACTGGAATGCCTTTTACACCTCATCTAAAGTGGGCACCTGAATCATGTAGTCATCCAGATATGGGAAAATAAGAATGCTTTTGGTGAAGACGAAGGAAATGACTGCAGTCTGGCACTTTGTGAATACCCCTGGATACAGCATATATACCAAAGGGCAAAGGAGTGACAGAATTGGAAGTGGCAATCCCGTACTTCATACCTGACAGAACACCTGTCTTCTTTGGCTTGGAGTACATGAGGATAAGCATCTTTCAAAAGTAGGTTGGCCATTAAGACTTAAAGGAAGATGATGAAGAAGGGTTTGTAAATTAGCATCTTGAACTCTGGTACTATCAGACAATTGTTTAACCTTGTCTAGTCTAAACCAAGTTATTATGGCCCACTTTTTCTTGGGACTAGGAAAAGTCTTGAGTAAAATCTTGTTTCTTACAGTTCTTTTGTGTCTCTCTTTCTCTGCAGCACACTACAATAAAATATCATGAAAATGGGGTTAAATTAAACTTAGGTGCTAAAGGGAAGCATAAAAAAAATTCTCCAGTGTTCCAAGAAATGACACCTAGGTCTCTCAGCCAAGCTTTTCAAGATCCATTTGCCTTACATGATGTTTTTTGCCTTTTATACAAACAGGGCAAGTCAGCACCCTAAGCTATAAATGTTGATGGGAGAAGGAGAAGAAGTGAAGAAGGGTGAGGTCTGGCAGGCAGAGAATGGAAAAACAAAGGTGAGTCATAGCTGCTCTCCGTAAGGGTCTCTGTTATTAGGGCCTCCAGGCTTTTCCTTCTAAACATGTTGCTATTTTATCCTTATAATGATTTTTACTACCTTTTGGTTGTTCACAGGTTCATAGGTATGTACTTAGCTAACTATCACCACAGCCTTTATAAGCCTACTTGTGCAACCCAACCCAACTGTGTCCCCATGTACAATGGGCGTCTATTAGGAGGGGTATGTTCGTTTGGAGGTGGGGGGGTCACATTAAGTAATATTTTACTTTCTGTCTGCTTCTATCCATTAGAGATATGGGGCCACACTAGCAGTGAATCTATGACTGCCCATCCAATGATCAAGGTTATGTTTGAATAGGGTCAGGGATGACCTCTGCTTCACATGGATGGGGAACCTATTCCACAGTGCAGGGATCCTTTGAGACACACATTGGTTTCAACAGCATATTCCTTTTATGCCACAGGCAAAACTTAAATCCTTAGATATAATGTGTCTAGAGCTGTTCATTTTGCAGATGTGCAAAAGATCCATCAGGGCTGCATCTGAGGATGCCTTATATGCCAGGCATAGATTACCTCTCAGTAATCTATAGGAGACTGAGTATAGGGTGCTCCCCCCCCTGTTGGTGAGTACTAGGTCTAGTATGTATGAATCTCTGGCTGGAGTGCGCACCATCTACTCCAGGGTATTTGCATTAAAGTCCAAGAAACATTGTACTTGAGAGATTGAGGTAGTGCATGCTTCCCAGTCTATAGAGGAGTAGTTAAAGTCCCCCATGAAAAAGGGTATTTGGTTGGATGGTGTGTGTTTTCAGTAGGTCTAGGTACGAGTTACAACATTCTTGGGACATAGATGGAGACCCAAATAACTAGGATGTGGTAGGAACTTTATGTAAGGTGACTTGTACGTGGATGAACTCCAAGGCATCACCCTGTTTACTTAAGCTTCTGCTGTAGATTGAGACATCTCTACCTTTACAGACTGTCTGCGCTGATGCTGGTGTAAATGTGTGGATGGCACTTCAACCTTGCATTGCTGCAGCACTTTCTTCTGCAGCTTTAAACCAAGTCTTGATAACAGCACAGATATAGTACAGTTTTGTACCTACCATAAATGTAGATGTCCGAGTGTCTTCACTGCTGCAGTCATTACACTTGGGGTATCCTGCCGTTAGCCGGGCCCACAGTCGGCCTGAGTTCCAAAGTCGTGGTCCGGCATTGGTTGTTGTCGCCTCCTCCCTGACGTCAGTGCGTCATGGGTATATAAGAAGCAGCCATTGCCATTTTCTTCAGTTTTTCTTGCCCCAGATGTCAGGTGCCCCCAAAAATGGTAGGCAATACATATTGCTAATAAAACACACAAAAAGGTAAAAATAAAACCTTCAATAACCAGCAAATACACCACATAGGTAGTATAGGTTAGTCCCAGATAAGAAAGAGGGGCTGGCGGGTGGGTAACCTGGACTGCAGCAGTGAAGACACTCGAACATCTACATTTATGGTAGGTACACAACTGTACTATGTTCATCGTATTTCATTGCTGCAGTCATTACACTTGGGTAGAATCCCAAAGCTGAGTTTGGGTGGCGGGCTCTATAGAGGATTTGGTGTGGCTATGAGGCCCTGCAGCACTGCAGTGGCAAAGCCAGCTCTGGATCTAGAATAAAGAGGCAAATGGTAATGCTTGGTAAAGGTGTGCACTGAACTCCAAGTTGCAGCTTCCAAGATATCTTTGGTAGGTACTCCTCTAAGGTAGGCAGTAGAAGTGGCAGTTGCCCTGGTGTAATGTGGTCTAATGTTACTAGGTGCAGGTTTCCCATGTTGTGTGTAGCAGAACCGGATACAGTGTCCTATCCACTTTGAAATGGTCTGCTTTGAAATAACCTTTCCCTGGGATCCTCCAGCATATGATACAAACAATTGTTCAGATTTTCTGACAGCTTTTGTTTTGTCCAAGTAGAAGAGCAATTGCCTGTGTATGTCCAAGGAATGTAGAAGTCTCTCCCCTTTATTCTGGGGATTTGGATAAAATGTTGGCAAGTGAATAGTTTGGTTAAGAGCCACACTGGATACCACCTTAGGCATGAATGAAGGGTTAGTTCGTAAAGAGACTCTGTCTTGGTGAAAAATGATGAAAGGCTCCACTGCCATTGGTGCCTGTAGTTCTGAGACTCTTCGTGCTGAGGTTATTGCCAGTAGCAGAGCAGTTTTTCATGATATATATTTTAATTCTGCTGAATTGGCTGGTTCAAAAGGAGGCAAAGTGAGCTTTTCCAAAACGAAATTGAGGTCCCAAGTTGGTGTTGGTGCTCTCCGGGGCGGTCTTATGTTTTTAGCCCCTCTGAGGTACTGGTTTAGCAATGGGTGAGAGAAAATAGGAGGATCTGTGTTGTAATGAGCCAAGGTGGCAGAAGCGTGAATCTTAATGGATGAGAAGGATAGTCCTTTGTCCAGCATCTCAGTCAAGTATTGTAGTATCTGAGGAATGTTAGGGACCAGAGGATCAAGGTTTTGAGCCTGGTTCCAGGCACAGAATCTCTTCCACTTTTCTGAATAAGATTTCCTGGTGCTAGGCCTCCTGGCCTCCAAAATGACATCCACAATAGCTTTAGAGAGAGAAGTTGTCTGTTTGGCTAATGAATCTGCTATGCAGCCAGGTTTAAGGTTTTGAGCTGACTGTGCAGTATCTGATTGTTTTGCTGAGCCAGAAGGTGTGGAATTTTGAGGCAAAATCCAAGGTGGGCCTTGAGCTAAGTTCTTTAAAATTGGGTACCAATGCTGGCGTGGCCAGTCTGGAGCAATCAGAATCATCTGTGTTTTTTCTTGTCTGGCTTTTAGGAGTACCTTTGAAAGGAGAGGCAGAGGTGGGAAGGCATAAACATTTAGGCTTTTTCAGCTGAACGAAAGAGCGTCCACTTTCCATGCTTGTGTGTGATAAGTCCTTGTGCAGAATTTTTGTAGTTGGTAATTCAGTGGTGAGGCAAAAAGATCTATATCTGGGCACCCCCATTTTTGCATTATCATGCTGAAGACTTGTGGATTTAATTTCCACTTGTGAGGATCCATGATGTTTCTGCTTAAGTCGTCCGCCAGAGTGTTTTTCTTTCCTGGCAGGAATTGTGCTTGCAGATGAACTTGATAGGTTAGAGCTGTGTTCCACAAGGTCATGGCTTGTCTGCATAGGGGGTAAGAATGAGTGCCCCCTTGTTTGTTTATGTACCACATTACTGTGGTGTTGTCTGTCTTTAATAGTAATTGTCCTGGATGCAGAAGATCCTTGAAAGCTCTAAGGGCATTTTGTACAGCCAACATCTCTTTTTGATTGATGTGAAGATGCATTTGGCCTGTGGTCCATTTGCCCTGAATGCATTTTCCTGCCATGTGTGCTCCCCAGGCGTAATCCGAGGCGTCT
The DNA here is from genome assembly GCF_019279795.1 of Protopterus annectens. Classification (NCBI taxonomy): domain Eukaryota; kingdom Metazoa; phylum Chordata; order Ceratodontiformes; family Protopteridae; genus Protopterus; species Protopterus annectens. The sequence continues at coordinate 1,111,126,409 of NC_056737.1, read as the reverse complement.
GTTGTTAAAGTCTGCCTGGCTGTGGGAAAAGTGAAAGGCTGACCCTTGTTGAGGTGACATGCCTGTGCCCACCATCGAAACTCCTGTTATAGGCAGGGAATTAGTGGTATTACTGTCTCCAAGCTGTGAGAATGTTGAGACCAAACACTTTTTAGGTACTATAGTGTGTGTTTCTTTCGGATTTTTCCCAGTTAGGGGTCGCCACAGTGGAACTCCGGTCCGCTAATGATTGGTAGCTGATTTTTACGTGTCGAGTTACGAGCCCTGACGCACAACCGTCAACGAAGGTACACCCATTCACGCATGTCCCCACGCAGAAGACGCTCTAGCTGAGAATCGAACCAGACAGCGTCTTACTGTGAGGCAACAACGCTACCGCAGCACCACCACCGCGGGTACCATTGTAATTTCCTCATATGCAGTCTTGCATATGGAATTAGTAGTATGCAGGATGCCATGAATCCCAAGGCCTGCAGAATTTTTCTTGCAGGGAGCTGGGACTTTGTTGCCATCAATTGAAAATACTGAGTCAGTTGTCCTTGTTTGTCTGGTGTGAGATAAGCCGTCTGGGCCATTGTATTTAAGCTGGCACCCAGGAATATTATCTCTTGTGAGGGCACTAGTTTTGATTTCTTTTCGTTTACTGTGTACCCTAGGCAACTTAACAATCTTTTTACGAACGCCAGATGCTGTAGAAGAATGTCCTTGCTCTCTGCTTGAATCAGGCAGTCGTCCAGATATGGATATATTTGAATTCCTTTTTGTCTGCAAAATGCAATTACTGGTGCCAGGCACTTGGTAAAGACCCTGGGCGCAGTAGATAAGCCAAAGGGCAGTGCAGAGAATTGGTAGAGCATTGAATCAGCTATGAATCTGAGGTATCTTCTGCAATTTTGTCTGATAGGGACATGCAGTTATGCCTCTTTGAGGTCCAAAGTAACAAGCCAAGCTTTCTTGTTCGACATGGGAAGGAGCTGTTGTAGCGTCAGCATTTTGAATTTCGGAACATCCAGGTAAGTATTTAGAGTGGAAAGGTCCAGAATGGGTCTCCAGGCTTTGTCCTTTCTGGGTACCAGGAAGAGTCTTGAATAAAATCCTTGTCCTTTTTCCTGCTGTGGTACTTTTTGAATAGCTCTCATGTCCATGAGAGTTGTAATTTGTTTTTGTGCCTCTGCCCATTGATTTTGTGGCAGGTCTGTCATTCCTTTTAGCTTTGGAAAAGTGTGAAAGTGGAACCTGTAACCTTGAGACACGATATTCAGCACCCATTTGTCTTGGGTGATTGCTTGCCAGTTTTGAGAAAAAAGTGCTAGTTTCCCCCCTAAGGGAGCTGCCAAAAGAGAAGAGTTCGGCATTGGAAGGGGGAAGTCATTGGGACTGTTTCCTGTAAGGTTGTGACTTGTCCTCACCTCCTTTTGGGTTTGAAGCACCCCACTGTCGTGGTCTGTAAGAGCCTTGTGGCTGAGATCTGCCTCTTGGGCGTCTGTATCTGCCTCTTTGTGGCCTGTCTGACACTGGAAAGTACCAATTCTTTGTAGGCCAATTTCTGCTAAATTGTGGTGGCTGTACCTGTAAGAAATCCTTCACTGTTTGCATAGATTTTGCCTTATCCTCCATTTTCTTTAATACCTCTTCTGCCTTAATGCCAAATAAATTATCTTGCTGCAAAGGAGCATCCAATAATTTTGCCTTAACGTGGTCTGGTAAACTTTGTTCTTTTAACCAAGCATGCCTTTGAATCACAGATCCTGTAACTGCTGCTCTACAAGAAGCTTCTAATGAATCAAAACCACATTGCAAAGTATGCTTTCCCACTTGTTCAGCTGCATGCAATAAATCCTGCATTTCCATATAGTCAGGTTGTTCTGCATTTGTACTCATTTTCTATTTTAATTGAGACAGTAAGTATTGTTGATATTTAAGCATGTGAAACTGGCAATTAAGAGCCCTTACTGCTAAAGTTGCAGAGGTGTAAACTTTCTTTCCCCATCTGTCTAATGCTCTACAGTCCCTATCAGAGGGAACTGGATTCTTAGCCGTGGAAGCCTTAACCCCTTTGGGACCCTGGGAAATGGTTTCTGGGTCAGCAACAGGGTTTTTATAAAGAAATTTGTAAGAATCAGGGACTCTGTAGTACCTGTCTGGCTTGACTGGAGCTGGGGGTAAAGAATCAGGATTTAAACTAAATTCACAGAACACATCATCCACAATGTCCAACACTGGCGGAATAGCAAGGGGCTTGTGCCGAGGCAGTAAACAAAAGTCTCTGAGCCTTTTCTTGGATTCTGAGTAATCCTGGCCCTCCCAATGGAAATGCTCCCTCATGGTATGTAAAGTTTCCCCAAAAGAGTAATCCTCAGGAGGAGAGGCTGAAGGAATTGATTCTTCAGCATCAGAATCCTCATAGGGGGGTAAGGAATATCCCTGGTCTGAAGAGGAATCAGAATATATTGAAACCTGGTCAGAGGAATCATAGTCTGTATCCTGCCTAGGCATTTTATCAGGAGGGGGATGGGAACCCCTGATCAGAGTTATCAAGTCTTCGGCCATTTTGAGCATGTTTTTTAGGCATGGAGGCCTGTCCAGGTGAATGCTGTACTTGCTTCTTTGTCTTTAATGTAGGTTTAGTCTTGGCTGTAGTTGCAATGGTAAGTTGAGTAGGCCTGAAAACACCCTTAGAAGCCGATGCCTGCTCAGCTGCTCCAGACCCATCTGAAGGGTTAATCTCCGTTGGCCCAACACCTTGAGTATCCAGAGGCCTAGGCACCTCCACGTGGGAGTCTGTCGCGGCCTGTGGTTCTGAGGTACCGGGTGTCAGGGGCTGCGAAAGCACCTCACTGAAAACCGGCGAACTGGCGACTGGCCTAGAAGAGGCTTCGTCGTCAGTTTTGGGCCTCGGATGCCTGTCCTTATCTTTATCTTTGCGTTTTTTGTGCATTCCGGTCGTCAGTTGTTCCGACGGCATTGTATAATTAAACCTTCGGCCAAAGTAATGGCGAGCAAAATCAAACTGACGTTTAATAGTGCGTTTGTTAAATCTAGCACAAAACCGACAACTAGTGATGTCGTGATCTGGGCCTAGGCATGGAATACAGTAAGAATGAAAATCCTTATGAGGTATTTGCTTCCCACAAGAAATACAATTATTAACTTTTACTGACATCGGTCTGAGGCAAGAAAAAGTTTCCCCAACAGGGTACTTAGCTTTACTGACGACTTCGATTCTGAAATCGAATTTGAAATCTCAGGAGTCGGCCGACCAGCACTTGCGAACTGCTTTTGCTTCGGGCACCGCGCGGCAAGAAAGACTGAAGAAAATGGCGTCGGCTGCTTCTTATATACCCCTGGTGCACTGACGTCAGGGAAGAGGCGACAGCAACCGATGCCGGACCAAGACTTTGGAACTCAGGCCGACTGCGGGCCCGCCTGACGGCAGGATAACCCAAGTGTAATGACTGCAGCAGTGAAACACGATGAACATCTATATTCTCCAGTGATAGGAGGGTTTGTATGGTGTTGAGTTTTGTGTTGAGGCTGTGATGAACGGAGATATTGCCAGCCCAGGTAGCTGGAATTTTGTAAATAATTATATGTCATTGGTGAATATCAAAATGATTTATATAAGATGCTTGTGTTACAAATGTATTAGAAATGTATGTCATGTGCATATCAAACTGCTGTACAGACGTGTGTGTGTGTTGAAAAGTATTTGTGTTTAAAATGGATCCACAGTGTGCCCTACTGGAAGAGAACAGAAATGTACATGCACTATTGTAACTGTTTAAATGTATACATTTTAACACTGGAAATTGGAATACAGGAGGTTAACTTCAGTCTAGCAAACTTCAGAAAAATAACCAAAATTAAATTACTTTATGGTTAAGGCCATAAAAGATGGTATCTTTTGGTTTTCAATGCAGCAAGAGACATACTGTCTGTACTAGGAAGCTTTCTGTATTGTCCTTAGGGTGAACTAATTATTAGTCTTGAAAGCATGAAGGAATGCAATTGTTTTAGGACTTCCAGCACCTCCCAAAGATGGAGAAGTTTTTGTTTATGTATTTTTACAGGTAGATGTTAAATTCTGCCAGCTTCTAGCAATGGGGGTTTTGGCCTGGGGACCAGAAGTCGGATGACCAGAAATTATGTCATTCTGCAAGCTATCCTAGCTGTAATATTTTAGATATTAATCTCAGAAGTCTCTTAGTGAGACAGAGCATTCTGTATTCAGTCTTGGACCTGACAAGAAACATTCACCACAACATCTGCCTTGCTCTATTAGCAAGTTCTTAGGTTATAGTAATTCTCTTAGATAAAATCAGGAATATAGTAAAGTTTATGTTAGATGTTTTTATTTATTTGAGACTGTCCTGCAATTTTGTTTTACATATTTTCTGTGTTTTTTAACTCTGATGTCACTGTGAATATATATTTAGTATTGTTTTGTTCTTTTATTATTTATTATTAAATATATTTAAATCCTTCACTATGGTTGATCTGTGCAGGGATATTTAAGTTTCAAGAGTACTTGCATGTTTATTTGGTGACACTGTGTGGGCCACTCCTAACGCCCTTGCTCTTGGTCAGACTACCATTTGTATTAATATTAATACCACACAGTAAGATTGGACATCCTTTGTTGAGGGCTGTAAAGTAGCTGATAAGGAGTGACTAGCTGATAAGGAGTGACTGGTGGGAGTAATAACTACCTTATAGTCTGGGCAAAAGGGGGCATAGCTAGTAAACCTGTGCCAGCCTTTCTCGTGTGTGTGTGTGTGTGTGTGTGTGTGTGTGTGTGTGTGTGTGTGTGTGTATAAATCAAACCTCAAAGAGTGTGTGTGTCAGCTACTTGGGCAAGGACATGAAGCTCTGGTTGGACATTGGGGATATGGAGAAATACGGAGAAACCAGCCCTGGACTGACTGCGGTCTCTGTGTGCTCTTAAGAAAAATTGCACTTGATGCAGAAAGCTGCATCTGGAAATACTGTGTACCTGTTGTCCTCTGAGTGAACGTCCTCCACTGTTGCCAGTGGTGAGGATAGAGGCTTCATAATTACTGGTCCAGTGGAGGGTCATCACAGAGGCTCATTGCATTGAGCACAGCAGCAACAGCTTAAGGTTGCTTTGAGTTTTTTTTTTTTTGCAATGTTGGAAGGTTTGTCATTTTGGCATTGCCTAAAAAATGCTCTAAGGGAGTAGATAAAGTTTTAACCAATATTTGAAAGCACAGATGAGACAGGTGCATACAGTCCTTGGCAAAGAAATGTGGTCTGTTAACCATGTCCTCCCATACTTGCAGATATAAAATCCCACTGGAATAACACCAGAAACTAAGCCAAATGTTAAAATCAATCATTTTTTCTTTGGTTCACACTGTGGCATCATCTTTGGTGAAGGTAAAATGCTGCAAGACACATACCTGTCTGTGACACATATTCAGAGAGATCTATACAGTCTCTTTGCTTATAATCCATTGAGATAGGTTTCAGGTCATTTACATGCACACGGACTATGACAGAATCATATTTGTACCTGTGATGCAGTGACTTGACGGTATGTGATACTGCAGATCCTGGCTCCAGATAAGCAGATGATTTATCTTCTCCTTGTGTAGTCTGATGACTGGGCATCTCTGAGTAGTACAATATAACCCCCTCCCATAACAAGAGTCCTAGGTAAAGTGCTTGCTTGTCCTATGGGCTTTGATCTTTGGGGACTATTGGGTGTAGGCTTATGTGTAGTGCTTGTTGTCACTTTTGCAAAGGCTGTCTTTAGAATTTGCTGAGGATAGGCATTTCTGTTTTTAGGCTTAGGTCTTTTGAGCCTAGAGAAGGTTTCATTTAAGTGCCTCAGCATAGGACAGTCTTATGTGTATGTGTGGAGGTTGTACTGTGTGTGTTCTTGACAACCTTGTTTGCAAGCAAGATTTTTGCTTCCAAGGAAGTTGATTTCTTTTTTCTTGCTGCAAGTGAAACGGGCAACTCTTGGTGGGGCAGCTACAGTTCTACCTAGATGGAGTAAAGAGAAACACCTGTTTCTTCCAGTCTCAGACAATTGTTCTGCAAGGGATCCATAAAGCATCTTCTTTTCCAATGGTGCATTAAGCAGCTGTGCTTTGACATGATCTGGCAAGGGCTATGTTCTCAGGCAGACATGTGTCCTAATGACTGCCACCGTGGCTACAGCCCTATAGGATACAGCTACAGCACCACAGCCATGTCTATAATGCCTGACAACTTGAGAGGAGAGGCAGCATATTACAACATCTTACCTTGTAAGGCCTTATTCTCAATCTCCCTAGCCTTCTCATTTAGTTGAGATGGAGACTTCAACATATGCGTTTAGCAGTTTAACTCATTAATGTCTACAGGTAGTCATTTAATTAACTGTGACATTCCTGACTGCAAGCAGACTACATCACAAAATTAAATGCAAAATGATCTTTCTTAGCGGAACAAGTAAAACAGCTTTTTGTACTTCTTGTCCAACTGATGTAATTTATCACATTTAATGTGCTTGATTATGGCACTGAATATTGTAAATTTAGTAGAGCAAAACAAAAGCTGTGTGTGTGGTCTGCCTTTCAAGCACTTCTGGATTGAATGGGATAAGGCAGTCCACACAAGCAGTGCTCCTGCAGGTGTTAATGAGTTAAAGCTCTTAAGACTCGGAAGCAAAAGTATAAACCTTCACAAACATGTCAATTATGTTACTCTTCCTGTCACCAAGGAGGGGGTTCTTGGCTGAAACCTACTAGATCTCAAAATGGCACCCAGTAACATCATAGCTGGATCAGCAACTGGACTACAATGCAGAAATGTGCAGGAATTCACAATGCACAGAAGTGGTCTGGTTTTCTGAGGGGCAGAGGGTTTGGGAGTCAGATTCCAGGAGTGCACTGCCAAAGGCATCTTCTTAGGCCTTAATTGACTCTGGTAATCCCAAATGCCCCTCTCTCTCTCTTTTGGGCAGCAGAAAACTGATTAGATTCACATTTCAAATGATCCTTCCACTGAAGATATTGCCAAGTGAGACATCCTCCAGTGGGGAAGCACAACTTACTCTAGTGTTGAAGCGCTGGTTGACCGGGCTTCCTTATTTCCCAGAGTCAGCAGCATATATATGTACATCTGTGTGTCTTCGATACTGATGAAGACATCTGAAAAGTAACAAAATACTGCTGCCCTGCTTATCTAGTCTGCTACACCAAGGGGCAGGTGTAAACTGCCTTGTCAGCTTCAAGTGCAACCAACAGCAGAAAAAGCATGCCAAGAAGCCTGCAAAAATCAATGAATAAACACTGGGTCATTTAGTGTATATTTCTCTACTCAAAAACTGTGGCATATATTTATCTAAAAAAATCTGTTATCTGAATTTCATAGAGGCAGACAATGGTTTGCAGAGCCTGATTTTGGATTTGCCTGGATCGAGTAATGTTTGTTTTTGTTTGTTTACTTATTAGCACTTGCTTACTGGGAAAGTCTAACTGGACACAAAGGTCATTTTCAGTGGATGACTGGAGAGAAATGTAGCTACTGGACACTGCTAATTTCAGTGCTGGTTGTCTGCTTGCATAATGCTTAAAGATCTGTAGCTTTTTAGATACCTGGGACAAGGAAGCAGATCCTTGCAACTCTGACACAAGCCTCAGCGTCTTTAGACAAAGCAAGAGATCTGCTACAGAGAAGGAAAAGCTCTAACTGCTGGGGGCTAGTAACATCAAACTTGCCTGGTGTAGACTTCGATACAATTATTTAAAGAGCCCCATAAAACACAGAAATCTATACAGAATTATGAAATAATGCTCACAAACCTCTTCATAAACTACAAAAAGCTGTGCCTATACTGTAGGATAATACGCAGTAAGTACAAGAAACGGATGTTTTTATTTTCAGCCTAGGACAGGAGACAATAGTCACTGAAATTCAGCATGTTCTTATTGTTAATCTCCTTTCCCTAACCACTTTGATTAAATACATTTTTTGACAGAACCTGCACTAATAAATGGCTCATTTGCTGAGGTTACTGGTTCCTTCATATATGTTTTATCTGAAGGCATATTTTTACTGACTTATAATGATGGTGTTTAATGTACTGCGTAAGTTACCTATAACTGTTTAAGTATTTTCTACAAAAGGTTCATGTCGAGCAACACAATTACCCTACTAACAAATGAATGAGTGAGTAAATAAGCTCTCTGGGGAGGGGGAGCACTGCTAGCATCAGCGGAAACTGCAAGAGTGAGGCTGGCTTCCTTGACAGAACAGTTGCTCAGAGAAAGGCTTGCACACAATGACATAAATATACTTTCTAAGAGACAGTACAATGCTGGTCAGCACATAACAGGCGCTCAGAGAAAGGCTTGCACACAATGACATACATATACTTTCTAAGAGACAGCACAATGCTGGTCAGCCATGCACTGAAGTGTAGCAGAAGAGAAGCTACATCATCAGAATGTATAACCTAGGCACACAGCTGCGTTTCATACTTCCTACCACAGCTATGCTGTAAGACCCTAACACACAATGCATAGACTATAGAAGGTTGTGTCCACTCACATGTACGGGAAAAGGCAAGGCTGCCACTTACATAGCAGTGGGAGGAAACAAAAAGTTTAACTGTCAAACTGTGAATGTTGATAAATTTAGCACACAAGCAGGAGGAAGTTGGGCTGTTCCCACAGTCCATAATTCAGTGAGGAATTGCAGAAAGTGGTACGCTGTCATTCCTCTAACTGCAGAGACAGAAGGGATAGAATGCTTGTCACCAACTGGAAGGAACTGCTCAAGTAATTCAGTCTGGTGACTATTCAAGGAGCTGAAAGTATACGGATACAGTCTCAACCTGCTACAAGAAATCTGCGGACTATGGGGGAAGGGTTACATCCACCATCTGACTACTAAAAAGTACCACACAGTCACTGCAAGAAGCAAGTAACCTTACTCACCTTAAGTGATTACTTTCTGAAGTCAAGAATATCACTTGCTCCAAGGAAAAAAGCAAAGCATTCATTTTTTATTCATTTTTTGCTCACCTGTGGCACCAGTTCCTGCACTCACATCCCACAGTGCATCTGTGTTGAGGTCATCATCTTGGCAGTCACCAGAGGGGGTCATTACTTCATTCTTCACAGCTTCCCCATGCAGGCCCAGCAGTGCTCAAGGGTGAACATTCAATGGCCATGGCTGGAACTGTCATGTGTGCAAGCAGAAGGTTCCATCAGAGAACAGTAATGGGCTGTGCACTCCTGAGATACATATCCCTCCCTTCCCTAAAAGGAGACAACGAGATGGCACTGCTCCAACCATTCATCTATCTCCCAAGTCAGCATCTCCAGTGTCTGGATAGTTATTGGATACCAAGGCATCTGGGTCACAGTCAGGGCTTTATCCACCAATGCCACAGAGAAAACTTGCAGTGCACACTTCTGAAGGGGTACGGTGCTGCCACTCACTATACACAGCACAGAATAAGTAACTTGTACCACAAAACCAGGGTAAGAAATGCAAAAGGTTACTGCATACCACCAGTGAACTTAATATGACAAATCATGTTAAGAAAAAAAATGGCATAGTTTCATACTGTGAAAATAGAGCTGAATTTGCTGCTTGAAGGAGGCTACCTACATTCACTTCCAGCTGATTAACTGCTTCAGTAAGGGAAGAGATTTTATTTGCCTTCACTAAATATGATGAACCATGGCAACTTTAATGCAGTTCTAGGGAAGTAAGATACAGTGAGAGGGAGACCAACCTGGATTTGTTTCTTTATGCAGCCATATAAATAGCTATGAAAGCCTTAATCATTTTTTGTGGGACATTCCCCCACCAGTACTTATCCTGGACAAAAATCTGTCAGCCTGGCAAGTATAAGAAGTGGTAGCAGAATGGCCACTGACAGGGATGATAGCATTCTACCACCTGGGAATGATAGCGTTCTACCACTTGGGAATGCCCTTGTTACCACTGATAGGTATGACAGCATTCTACCACCTGGGAATGCCCTTGCTACCCCTAATAGGGATGACAGCATTCTATCACCTGGCAAATACCCCTACTACCACTGAAAGGGATGACAGCGTTCTACCACCTGGGAATGCCCTTGCTACCACTGATAGGGATGACAGCATTCTACCACCTGGGAATGCCTTTGCTATCCCTGATAAGAGATGATAGCATTCTACTACCTGGAAATGCCCTTGTTACCACTGAGAGGGACGACAGCATTCTACCATCCGAGAATGCCGTTGCTACCACTGATAGCATTCTGCCACCTGGGAATGCCCTTGCTACCACTGACAGGGATGATGGCATTCTACCAACTGGGAATGCCCTTATTAACTCTGATAGGGATGAGAGGATTCTACCACCTGGGAATGCCCTTGCTAGCTGACACTAAAATGTGCAAGAGTGTACAAAGTGATACAAAGAAGCACGCTATTACGGACTACATTAAAGCCCAAAATAGACAACAAACTTTAAAAGTGTTTGCTCGGTCTTAATGACCACCTGTGCTAGTTCTCACAAAGAGATAACCAGGCACGCTTTCTATTTACAAATTTAAGCATAAAGCTTTCTTAAAGGTGCAGGTGCTCTCAACTTAAGTTGCATTCCTAGGGACAAAACAAAAGTTCCAATCACACAGCAATAAGATAAGCTGCAAATAGGATACTGAAAGTTCATTTCTTCAGTAGCACATGTATATCACTCAGACCTTGAACCACTAGCAGACTATCGGAAGAGAACAGGTGCAAACTCTAACTCTAGCTTTAGTGCTGCATAGCAAGAGTACTTTTTATTTCAATATTCCACACAAAAAGCATTTCCTGAGAACCAAAACCAAGTTTACGACAACAACCAAAATATAGGTTGTCACATCCACAGACAAAGCTTCAAAAGTTAGAAAACAGAGCCCCCCTGATCAACATTATCTAAAGGAAAATGGCAAGCCGGCTATCAACAAGTGTTTAAGATTACAGAGCATGAAGGTGTCAGTAAAGGAAAATCTTAGTCCAATTACAATAAATAACAAGTTATCTGACTGGTTTTGAGTCCCCAGAGAAAGCAGATTTTGATAACATCACTAAGCCATGTTTTGTAAAACAATTCATTAAGCAGAGAGGAGCAGATGTGCCCATCACAGACAGGCGTTCTCATGTCCACTCCTCTGGGGATTCTCTTGCTGATTTCAATGCTACAAAGGCAGAGAGACCAGCCCGACAGCAGCTGCACATGCCTCTGGGGGAGCATGGGGCAATTTTAATCATAAGCACTTCGCTCTTGTGGATGCACTGGAGTGCAAACTTGAACTAATAGCACTGCAGCATTCCATGCCTTACATTCTATAAATACGGCAAACCCTGCATCGTACATACTCATGGCCTTTCACAGTTCAGTTCCACAATTTCTGAGGCAAGTAATAGATGTCATGGCTCTGGCTTCAGTGGCAAGCCACAGGAATAGCCTGATTTGTAACTTTCCCCTGGGTATTTATTTCATTTCCTAATTAATTTCTCTGCAATTAGCCTGAGATTCAACATCACATTCTGTGTGTGTGTGTGTGTGTGTGTGTGTGCGTGTGTGTGTGTGTGTGTGTGTGTGTGTGTGTGCACATGCGTACGAGAGAGATTTACAGCTGGCCAGAAAACAAAGCAAACACAGGAGGGTTTTACGGCTGGGGTGAAAACAATGCAGACTTGTTTCTTCTGTGGTTCTGTGGTGTAGTCAAAGTTATAACCAAACAAGTTGCGACACTGTGTTAAAAATGTCATCACTGTTAAATCTTTTAACCAGTCATACCCTTTACTGCATTTTATTGCAATACTTTCCTGACCAGAGCACTCAGTTTCACCAACACGACGAATGACACGACAGAAAATAACCTCTATAGTACAAGCATCAGAAAGAGCAGCATAGAGAGCCAAAACTCACAGTCCCAAACATACAAAATGCATATTACTACACTTCACAGAAAAGCAGGTATCTCCATCTTAACTTAAGGAAAGCATTTGCAGCACACAATATTCCTGTCAATTACAACTGCCCTGTGTACAAAGGACACTTATTTATTTGTATATGATCACAGGTCAATACCAGCTGCTGATCCATTAGTAACAAAGTCACAATACTCCACCACCGAAGGTTTCCATTGCCATAACGGCTTGAGGGGTCAGACCCAGGGTGTATTTACAATTGCCAATCCATTTGTTCAGATTATGTTTAGAGAGATTCAGGGAGCTATTATTTTCAAAGGAAGTTACTCCATAAGAGGAATTCTCTGTAATATATATCTACCTCACCATCAGGTCTTATTTACATTTTGGTGTAAGTTAAGATTTCCTGAGTGGGTGCTGAGGGCATTGTTCATTTTGCATATGTGCTGGAGGTCGCATAGGACTTGATCCTTCGAGGCTTTATAGAGTAGACACAGGTCACCACTCAAAAGTCTAGAGCAAACAGAATAGAGAACGTGCTTTAAGGAGGTCTGGGTAACTCAAGGAAGTACACCGTTGCTTATCTTAGTGAGAAAATGCTGTGGCTTCTCAAGCTGGGCCATACACTTAGACAGATGTATATCAAAGGGCAAATTATACCCCATGAGGGGCCTAATGAGGAGAAGTACAGAGGGATAATAACTTCCTTAGATCTGGAGGAAATACCCGTGGTGATTAGCCTGGCAAGGTAAAAGGATTTCCTATCAACAGTGAATACATAATTAAAGATGGTCTGTTGCCAATGAAAGTGCCCAACAACTTTCAAAAAGGTGTTACCCATGTGATAGTTGCATCGGTTCCCCATTTTGCCTGCATGGTGCATGTGTGGTTCCATCCTGAAAAATATACAAGTTGGATGGGGAGTTAATGGCAGCTGCATGTTTTGAAGACTTGATAGCTTACTGTTTTACATACATGACTGAAGAACAAAGCGCATCTACTAGGACACAACATGTGCTGCTCCTGCTGCTGATGCAATACACACATGAGTAGCACTGGTTTAGCATGGGGGTCAGGGGAAGTATCTCCAGTTCAGGCAATGTTCCCACACTTTCCATAATGGCAGTTTTATTTCCATTCCTCATTATGGGATGATGTATTCCCATCACAAAATATGCCTTGCCTACAGTATAAATCTTCACTGCTACTTTCCAGGTTGCCTCTACTCGGATTTAAGGACATCAACAGTGCACTACACATTCCTCTAACAAACTTGTATTTTACTTGCAGAATCTGGTACAGTGCAGGATCCCAACAAAGGAATATTTTGCTATCCACAAAAGTAGTCTGGATTTATTTAGGATTAGGGCACCATCCTAGTACAGTGTACTATTTTCCTGCTGTGTCGGCATGCTTCGTGAAGTGCCTTGTTTTCATCTGGACTGTAGAAAGGCATGCACACTACAGTGCAGCACGCTCCCACTAGTGTTGCCTACTTTGTTTAAACTCAGTCTACTTTTATCTGGTTTAAAGATGAGCATCAACAGCACACTGTACATCCCAAACAACGGATAAATGCATTTATTCCATCTCTGTTCTTTAACTAGATCCCACAGATGAAGGATGCAAAAAAGAAAAGAAAAAAAAAACTTAGCCAAGCTAGAGTTTTTACTGTGTAATACCTTAAACCTCCTGTAGCGGAGACCCATGGGATATATGCAAATGACTCATTAAAGGCATACCAGTGTTACAGCGACATGACTTCTGAATGCCCATCACTTTTTACTTTTTAAGCCTTGATGGGTACATTCAAGGCCAATAAAGCCAGATCCCACTAACTACAGAAATGCATGTTTCAGCCTTTTTTTTACCTTTTCACTACATCACAAGGGAATTGTTTGGCTGTACTTTAGAAAGACACAGTTTAAACTCAAGGTGTCTGTAAAATATCCCAAATAACATCCAACCAAAAGGAAAAAAGGCCACACAGACAAGCCATTAAGGTAAAAACTGCAAGAAGGACTTCAGGTTATAACCTCCTCATAATGATGCATATGTGCTTGTCATCACCAGGTGAAGGGGTAGGGCCATAACTAAAAATGCCCTCCATTGCCAGAATGCAGTCAACAGCACAAGCGTCCCTCGATGTCTGCCCGGGTGATGCCCCATCAAAGGCTCTTGCTCTGGTGGATCTAAAGAAGTCACTTACTGCAAGGGAATGAATGGACCCATGTATAATTGGGTAGGTTCAAAAGTCAGCAGGCAGATAAGACAAAAACATTAAGAAAAAGTTCTCCTACTGGAAGAAAGGTTTTGATGATGGCAAGGGTCCTGGATAGTGACATCTGACCTCCTGTGTTGATGATCTCCAAGGGTTTTGTGGCAGAACCCATACAATGAACTTACCTGGTTGAATGGACATTGGCTACAAGCTTCCTAGCACTTCAACCCTTTGCAGACCTGATGGAATTTAAACAACGACTCTGTTACCTTACACACTAGTTATATAAACACAACCTTGTTAGGATGTTACAACGACATGTGTCTGGAGTGTTTCTCCCAGGGCTGAAAATTGGCTTTGTTCCAAGTCGGACTTTCCTGGTTAACAAATGTTATATAAATAAATAAATAAAACTGCACTGGTTCTCATCAAATAGCTATATTTTTGATCTTGTTCTGTTCCTACCCTCACTGTGAACTTACTAAAATACAGTTTCTTTCCTTCTAGTTGACAGGACTGAAAAGGAAATGAGAAACAAAGCCGTCTCAGCGCAACACTGGCAGGATTGCTGCTAGGTCTACTTTAGTCCCTCTCATTCATACAGTACCGGACAAGCAAACAAGGTGCAAAAGTTCCTACACATCACCTCCCACTAGTATGTTTTGTGTTGGTTCTAGAACACTGTGTAACAACTTCCCCAGGTTTTAACTACAGTATTCTGCTCTATACACTAAATTTCTCAGCCTCCACAAAAGAAGGCAAGCAGGTGACTGATTCACTGCTCAGTTCATTCTTCCCAACAACTTAATATCCAGGCCACTACTCACAATTGCTGGTGTAGTCTACCTCCTAACCATCAAGGCTAGCCACATTAAGCTCTGACCCTGCATGACATGGTACACAAACCCCCAACCAGCAGTCCCTGAAGCTTAAAACTGTGTCAGGTGCAACAGCCACTAATAAAAACAAACAAAAAGAAAATCAGGAATTCTGTGATGACACTGACTTAGAGGGAACTGAGAATAACTCAATCTACCGGAAATGTATCCCTCAATGGGAACAAGTTGCTCACTGGTGCTCTTCAATTTATTAATTTATTTATTTGACATTTGTTGACTTGGTTAGCCCGACTGAGCCAAAGTCGAAACTAGTGGCAGGAGATTTTGTAGGAAGATTTGCACCTTTTTTGCTTGTCAAGGTTGACAAAATATAGAAGACTACTTTTTAAAAAAAAACTCTAAACCAGCCTCAACTGCAAAATCAACACCACCCTAAACTGCAACTGGAAGACAAACTGCTGATACATTCACTTTTCGACACAAGTAGGTTAGGTCAAAACAGAGAAGTACTCCACAGTGCCTGCTATTATGTTGAAATAATTAGAAGTTATGTATGCACCATAACTTGGCATCTGTGTTGTCCATAATGCTCTATTCCATCCCCAACTCCTTAGATCAAGTCTGCTGCCTTACTGACCACTGTGTTACAGAGACAGAAAAGACACCAGAGAGACTGAGACTCAAACCAGGAAAATGAAAGTTCCAAAATCCTCCAAAGATCCTTCTAGGGAGTAATGGGACCAGGGATGGCTGGGAAGGAAGGTGCCTTGGACCATCCTTCCCCATGAAATGGTCCACCCCTACGCCTGCTGGGAAGCATCTGTGGTCACTGTGGCTATTGGGGGGAGGAAGAGAGAAAGGCCTGCCCAGAAACCAGGTCATCTGACTGGATCCACCAGCAGAAAAGATGTTTGCAAATTGGAATGAGTTTTATGGAAAAAGATAGAGGCTGGTAATGAACAGATCACTGTACCGCCAGTGTCCACTGGAGTATTCACATAAAGAATCTTGCTAGAATAATGGCAGTTGAGACTGACCCAAGAGCTTGTAGCAGCAGTTTTGCTGGAGGGGACAGATGAGACAGTATGGCCCACACCCGATTTCTCAATGATGTGATGTGATGAAGAGGTAATGACGCCACATGAGTTTTAGTATTCAGTTGAGTTCCTATAAATTCCATGATATGTATAGGAGTTAAATGCGATTTGGCATGGTTTATTGAAATGCCCAAGGAGTTGGAGATATGAAGCAAGTAATCCTTGGCTTGTAGTAGTTGATGCTTGGTTGAGGCGGTGAGGAGCCAATCATCAAGATAGGGAAACACCTGGAATCCTTTGATTCTCAAGTGAGCTGCCATGCATTTGGTGAACACCCTAGGGGTTGTGATGAGACCAAAGGGCAGTGCTCTGATTTGGTAGTGACCAGCTCCCATCCAAAAATGCAGATGTCTCCTGGAGCACCTGTCTATTTTGATGTGATAGTATGCATCCTGAAGATCTACAGAACACATCCAATCGTCCTTGTGCAGAAGAGGGAGGATGGACCATTCGGAACTTTGACTTCTTTGCATACTGATTCAAATTGCTTAAGTCCAAAATTGGTCTCAGGTTCTCTGTTTTCTTTGGCACTGAAAAGAAGTGTGAGTAAGTTCCAAATTCTGTTTGGGTGGGACCTCTTGGAAGACTCTTTTGTAGCAGCCTTAGAATTTCTTGAGATGCATATTCCCTGTGACTGGGTGGAACGTCTGAATGTTTCTGTCTGTGGACAGGAAGTGGAAGGGAAAAGGGTATATAGTAACCTCTGGATATTATTCTTAGCACCCATGCATTTCTTGTGATACTCGTCCAGATGCAATGAAAAATTATCCCCGATTGCCTACAGAAGTGGACAGTCGGGCAACGCTTCAGGAGTGCTTAAAGGGTCTGTCAGAGAAGGAGTCTGTGAAGCCCTGGTATTGCGGACCCCCCTCTGCCTCTGGCGTGACATCTTGAAAAGGTCCCAGAGATTTCCAGAACCACCTCACTGGGTCCTAGGGAATGTACACCGACGGGTAGAAAATTTGAGCCCAATCGCAGACAGGGTCTTTCCCTCTTGGTCGCTGTGGGCATCTTTCACTGACAGCCCGAATAAAGGGGAGCTCTTGAAGGGGGCATTAACAAAAGACACCTTGAAGCATTCAGTGAAGTTGCATAGCCTCATCCAGGCATGTTTCCTAATGGCTATGCCTGAACTGGCTGCTCGTGAGGAACCCTCCGCCTTATGGGAGATCAGTCGCATGGAGGAACTGGCAATGGATGAGAAAGTAGCCAGTTGAGGAGAAACCTTCTTGAGATTCTCCACAGACATGAACTAGAGACAGAGTTTGAAAGCTCCTTGATCAAATCTGTAGGCAAGTAAACTGTGCTAGGTAATTTAACAATCTCAGTGCAAATGAGGCTGAGGCATAGATGGACTTTCCAAATCTGTCCATAGCTCTGGACTCCCTGTTTGGTGGACAGAGGAGCTTTGTTCAGCTAGCTCCTTAGTGGAGGGGGGGGGGAGGATCCACCGAAGCTGTACGTGGTCCATCCCCAAAAGCCTCCAGGAAAGTACAATTGTGTACACTTACCATAAATGTAGATGTTTGAGTGTATTCACTGTTGCAGTCATCACACTTGGGTTATCTGCCAGCAGGTTGTCCTCAGTCGGCCCGAATACCAGAGACTTAGTATTTCTGCGTCAGATGCTGTCTCTCCAGGACTGATGTCAGGTCGTCAGGGGTATAAAAACAGGCAGCCAAAGCCATTACATCAGTTTTTCTTGCCCCAAATGTCAGGAGCCCCCCAAATAGGGAGCTAAGTTATGGTGGGGAAAACACCACCAGTAAGAAGTAAATATCAATAACAATTCCCCTGAAAGGGGTGAGTAATAGCCATAGAGAGGAGAGTGAGAGAGACCAGGGGGCTGGAGGGAGGGAAGCCAGGACTGCAACAGTGAATACAGTCGAACATCTACATTTATGGTAAGTGTACACAACTGTACTATGTTCTTTGTGTTTCACTGTTGCAGTCATCACACTTGGGTGGATTCTCAAAGCTGAAGAAGGGTGGAGGCAGTCAAGAAGTAATAGGGCTGGCTAGTATGCCTTGCTGGACTGCTGTTGCAAAACCTGCCCTGGATTTGGAAAAGATAGCCAGGTGGTAATGCCTGGTGAAGGTGTGTACAGAACTCCAAGTAGCAGCTTCCAGGATGTCCCTGGTAGGGACTCCCTGAGAAATGCTGTAGAGGTAGAAGTTGCCCTAGTGGAATGTGTTCTAACCCCCTGAGGGGTTGGTTTCCTATGGTGCTTGTAGCAGAAATGGATGCAGTGTGCTATCCCCTCTGCCCCTGTTGCAAAGCTGACTAGTAACTGATCAGATTCTCTGACGGGCTTAGTCCTATTAAGGTAGAATCTGAGCTGTCTGTGCACATCCAAGGAATGCAGGATCCTTTCCTCTTTATTCTGAGGATTAGGGAAGAAAGTTGGCAAATGGATGGATTGGTTTAGAGCCATGCTGGACACCACTTTAGGTATTAAGGAAGGTTTAGTCCTGAGGGAAACCCTGTCAGCATGGAAAATAATGAAGGGTTCCACAGCCATAAGTGCTTGTAGCTCAGACACTCTTCTAGCTGAAGTGATGGCCAGAAGCAAAGCTGTTTTCCAAGAGAGGAATTTTAACTCTGCTGACTCTGCAGGTTCAAAGGGGGGAAGCGTGAGCTTTTCCAGTACAAAGTTAAGGTCCCAAGCAGGGGTGGGTGCTCTCCTAGGCGGCCTTAAGTTGTTTGCCCCTCTCAGGAACTGTTTGATAAAAGGGTGCGAAAAGAGAGGTGGCTCCTTGTTGTAATGAGCCGAAATGGCTGAGGCATGTATCTTAATGGAGGAGAAGGAAAGGCCTCTGAGGAGTAGATCTGCTAAGTAATCCAGGATTAGAGGCAGGGAGGGAAGAGTTGTGTCCTCTCCTTTAGACTGAATCCAGGAGCAGTACCTTTTCCACTTATCAGCATAAGATTTTCTTGTACTGGGTCTTCTGGTTTCAAGAATGACGTCCAGCACCTGTTTACTTAGGGTTGCTGGGGGAGAATTCAAGAAATAAGCCAGGCTGTAAGATTTAGGGTTTGCAGTTGCAGATGCAAAATCTGTCCCTCCTGCTGAGAGAGCAGGGTTGGGTTCTGTTGTAGGTGCCAGGCTGCGCAGGAGTGGGTACCAGTGCTGGCGTGGCCAGTTCGGGGCAATCAGAATTGTCCTTGGTCTGTCCTGTCTTATCTTGTAGTAATACTCTTGAGAGAAGGGGCAGAGAAGGAAAGGCATTGATTGAGAGATTTACCCACTAAAAAGAAAGGGCATCCACTTTCCAGGCCCTGCTGTGAGGGTTCCTGGTGCAGAATTTGCTGAGCTGGTGGCTATAGGGGGAGGAAAAGAGATCCACCCCTGGGGTCCCCCATTTCTGAATCAGAAGGTTGAAGGTGCTGGGCTCCAATTGCCACTTGTGTTAGTCCAAGAGATTTCTGCTTAAGTCATCTGCCAGTGAGTTTTGTTTGCCTGGCAGGAATTGAGTTTGCAGATGGACTTGCATGTCCAAGGCCGTGATCCACAGGGCCATGGCTAACCTGCAGAGTGGGTAAGAGTGGGTTGTTTATGTACCACATAACTGTGGTGTTGTCTGTTTTTATTAAAAGTTGTCCTGGAAAGAGTAGGGATCTGAAAGCTGTCAGGGCATTCTGCACAGCTAGCATCTCTTTTTGGTTGATATGCAGATGAATTTGACTTGGGCTCCAGTGGCCCTGAATACATTTGCCGTCCATGTGTGCTCCCCAGACACAGTCTGAAGCATCTGTGGTTAGGGTCTGGGTGGCGTGGGGTTGAGTAAAAGGCAGTCCCTTGTTGTGGGTGTATGCTTCTGCCCACCAAAGGAACTCTGTCCTTAGACAGGGTTTGATAGGAATGACTGTTTCCAGGTCCTGAGAATGTTGGCACCAAAGACTTTTTAAGTAACACTGAAGTTTCCTCATATGCAGTCTTGCATATGGAATTAGCAGTATACATGAGGCCATGAACCCTAGGGCCTGCAGTATTTTTCTTGCGGACAGCTGGGTTCTGGTGACCATTTGTTTTAAGTAGGCTGTCAGATAGACTTGTTTTTCTGAAGTGAGGAATGCCACCTGGGATGCTGTGTCCAAGCTTGCTCCCAGGAATACAATCTTTTGACTGGGTACAGTTTTGATTTCTTTTCATTGATGGTGTACCCCAAGGAAGTGAGAAGGTTTTTCACAAATGTCAGGTGCTGCAACATAAATTCCTGACTGTCTCTGCCTGAATCAGGCAGTCGTCCACTTACGGGTAAATTTGGATATTTCTCTGCCTGCAGTAAGCAATGGCTGGAGCCAAGCATTTTGTGAATACTCTGGGCGCAATAGATAAGCCAAAGGGAAGTGCAGAGAATTGATAATCCATAGATCTGGCCCTGAAATGTAGATACTTCCTGCATGACTCCCTAATAGAGATGTGCAGATAGGCTTCTTTTAAGTCTAGGGTGATTAGCCAGGCATCCTTGGCTAGCGTAGGTAGAAGCTGTTGCAGGGTAAGCATTTTGAATTTGATACCACC
Source organism: Protopterus annectens (assembly GCF_019279795.1). Lineage (NCBI taxonomy): Eukaryota > Metazoa > Chordata > Ceratodontiformes > Protopteridae > Protopterus > Protopterus annectens. Next base: position 1,111,105,790 of record NC_056737.1, on the reverse strand, counting down.
AGGAAGGAATTGAGACAGCCAGGATTGGGGGCCAATAACCCTCTTTTCTGGGTAACAGGAAGAGTCTGGAATAGAATCCTTGACCTATCTGTTCTACTGGAACCAGCTGAATAGCTCTGATGGAAAGCAGGGAAAGAACTTGGCTTTGAGCCTCTGCCCACTGGTTTGGAGGAAGGTCTGGGAACCCTCTTGGGGTTGGCAGTGAGTGGAAGTAAAATTTGTACCCCTGGTGTACAATGTTGAGGGCCCATCGGTCTTGTGTGATGGACATCCAGTTTTTTGCATGAAGGGCAAGTTTCCCTCCTGGGGCACACGCAATTGGGCAGGGCTGGGGAGTGGAATAGAGAAGTCATTGTGAGTTTTTTCCTTAAGGAGGTGGCTTACCACTCCCTGCTTTGGGGGTGGGGGCACTCCATTGCTTAGATCTCTGCATACCCTGAGACTGTAGTCTGGGTGGTCCGTTTCCCCTGGGTCTGGCTGGAGATGGCCTGGAGGGGGCTGGAAAGGACCAGTGTTTGGAAGGGCAATGCCTACTGAATCTAGGGGGTTGCACTTGTAAGAATTCTTTAACAATCTGCATAGACTTAGCTTTTTCTTCCATCTTTTTAAGAACCTCTTCTTGCTTTGGTGCCAAACTGTCCTTGTTCAAAGGAGCATCTAGTAACTTTGATTTGACATGGTCTGGCAAGGTCTGCTCCTTCAGCCAAGCATGTCTTCTCAGTACAGAACCAGTGACTGCGGCCCGGCAAGATGCTTCTAGGGTATCAAAACCACACTGCAAAGTATGCTTGCTGACTTGGCTTGCAGAGTGCATAAGCTCCTGCAATTCTTTATTTTCTGCACAGTCTGTAAAGGTAGTCATGTTTTGTTTAATAAGTTCCATAATATGTTGCTGGTACTATAGTAGCAAGAGTTGCAGAGGTATATACCCTTCTTACCCCATCTGTCCAAAGCTCTGGAATCCCTGTCCGAAGGGGTGGGATTCTTGGCTGTAGTTTCCTTGATACCTTTAGGCCCCTGGGAAATGATCTCCAGGTCAGCAGTAAGATTCTTGAAAAGAAATTTGTGAGTGTCAGATACTCTGTAGTACCTGTCTGGTTTCCTAGGGGCAGGGTAAAGTATCAGGAGTAAGACTGGATTCCATAAAAACATCATCAACAACTTCCAGGACAGGGGGTATTGCTAAAGGCCTGTGCTGTGGCAAATCTAGGAATTCTCGAGTCTCTTTTTGGACTGAGGATAGTCTTGGCATTCCCAGTGGAAATGATCTCTTAAAGTATGTAAGGTTTCACCAAAAGAAAAATCCTCTGGAGGAGAGGCAGAGGGAATGGATTCCTCTGCATCTGAATCCTCATAAGCAGATAAGGGCATGTCTTCATAATCAGATACCTCAGAGTCATCGGACTCCTAGTCTGTTGAAGCTCCAGTGGACTGGTCTCTTTTCCTCTTTGCTAGGGAAGGCTGACTTCCCCTAATCAGTGTAATATGGTCTTCTGCCATTCTAAGCATTTGTCGTTGTGGCATGAGAGCAGGTGCATGCGCTTTGGTCGTCGGTTTTCTAAGCGTAGCACGTACTCTAGGCCTAAGGGTCTGCAAAAGCACCTGAGTACCAGCGAACTGGCGACTAGCTTAATGGAGCATTGTCGGCAGCTTTGGACCTATGCAGTCTGTCTCTGTCATTATCCTTATGTTTTTTTCAAAATATCGGTAGCTGGATGGCTTACTGAAGCCATTTCGGAATACGGAGATCGAAAATGAAAGAATTTAGCGACAATGAGAGCCCGACTATGAACGGTTCGGGCACTGAACAAAGCACAAAACCAAAAGCAAGGTGCGTCATGGTCTGGACCTAAACAAGTGACGAGTCAGAATGAAAATCTCTGTGTGGTATTTGCTTTCCACAGGCAAGAGAATTGTTAACTTTTCCTGACATCGGTTAGAGCAAGAAAAAAGGATCCCCAACGGGGTACTTAGCTTTAGAAGACTTCAGGATTATTCAATTCGTAAACGAAAATTCAGGTAGCGGCCGACCGGCACTTGCGAACTGCTTCTGCTTTGGGCTCCTCGGCAAGAAAAAGACTGATGTAATGGCGTCGGCTGCCTGTTTTTATACCCCTGACTACCTGACATCAGTCCTGGAGTGAAAGCATCTGACGCAGAAATACTAAGTCCCTGCTATTTGGGCCGACTGAGGGCTACCTGCAGGCAGATAACCCAAGTATGATGACTGCAACAGTGAAACACGAGGAACATCACCAATTCCACAGAAGGAGGCGCTTGGGAAGAGCAGGCAACTTTCTGTTTGAGGATTTCCAGGATGTCCTTGAAGGAAACATCATCAAGTGGTGATCATGGGTTCCTTCCCCCTCATCAAAATCAGTGTCTTCTGCGACAGACTGTATAGGGGAGTCTACGTGCATCCTCTTACACAATCTCCTTCGATGGATGTCTTCCATGCGGTGTTCTGGAGAGGTGTCAGAAAAATGGGGGAATCCCACTGGGGAACAAATATGGAGGCTTCGTGGAGCTGGCTGACCTTAAGGAGCAGAAATGATGGGTTCATAGATTGGACCCCTTAAGAAGTAAGGGATAGGATCAGAGAAATGACAGGATGGCTCTCTGTGCAAAGAGAAAGCCCTTTCGACTACCTGAGAGGCTATTGGATCTGGGGACACCCCTCCTCCTCCTTGGGATCAGGGCAGCCGAGGATGGGAGTTTGGTGCTGACCCCAGATCTGAGCCCTCCGGAGAGAATCGAACCAGAGTTGTCAAGAGCAGAAGCACCAAGGAGAGGGATGGATCCTACAAAGAAGGAGCCAAACCCAACCTCTGAGCCCCAACGCTGACTTCCCGGATCTGAGACCCGCTCTGATCAGAAGGTATCAGAGCAGGGCTGATCAGGGAAACCATTTGAGTCAAGGAAGGGAGCTTTCTTGGCTCCGACACTGACTCTCTTGAGGATCTTGGATCCTGAAACTCCGAGACCACAGTCAGATCGGAGAAGGAAACAGTACTGGCCGGGCAAGTGCACTCACAGAACACAGGGGATGGAGTTTGCAGGACCCCATCTGGATCTGAGTCCTGAGAAATCGCTGCATCATCCCGTCAATATCTGCCTCAGTCAAGCTCCTAGAGGATCTGGATGACACTGCGGATGCAGGCCTAGAATGCTTCCTAGGGGATTCAAACAATTGTAAGGCCAAAGAAACAGGCTTTAACACAAATTCTGGTGACTGGCTCCTTGCTGTCAGACCCAAGGGTCTGGGATCAGAGTAGGAGATGGATAGTACAGGAGAGCTGGTAATGGTTATCATTCCTATCACATCTAATGAGGCCTGTAGATCTGAGGGATGCACTACAGTCTTCGGATCTGAAAAAGTCGGATCTGAAATCTTTCTATGCTTTTTTGGAGGCTACAATGAGGCCCTCAGCGAATTCTGTAATGCTCACTTCTTGGAGTCTACGGAGCCATGATGCAACTTTGAGGGGGTTTGAGCACCAGAAGAAGAAGAAGGAGAAGGCCGGTAGTAAGCTCTTAAATATTAATTTGTTGCACCAGTTGGAAATAACCCTGAGGCTGAAAGTGGTGCACATCTCACAGGCCGACTTCAGAGGCCCACAGGCAGTAAATGCACTTCTTGTGGGCATCTTATGCCCATAAGAAGTGCATTTCTTAAAACTGGTATGCTAGAAGTATAAGAAGTGCCCAACAGACACCAACGGAATAAAGGAGAGAAGGAGGCACAGAAAATAAATATTTTTTGTATATAAATATATATATCTATATATACATACATACACGCACGCATATATATATATATATATATATATATATATATATATATATATATATATATATATATATATATGGGTCTACTTCACATGACTGAAAACTTATTTGACTGAATTTCATTTGACTGAGATCACAATATCTAATTTTCAAAATACTGAAAACTCATTCTCATTATACTGAATTTTAAGCCATAGGCATGATGTGGCTTTCCCTTCACCTGTGACTTGTTTGTGATAAAAGGAATTAGTGTAACTTAAAGTGCTGACTGTCCGAATGCCGATAGTCATGTAGAAAGTAGTGTTTCTAAATGTGGGTATGTCGCTCTACATTTTTATGGGAAGTATCTGAAGTAATATGGTGGATGTTTCATGTGTTCCCAGCAGCAGTGGCAGCGTGTAGAGTACCGTAAGATAAGTAAAAGGTATATGCCCTTTTCCCCACTGTAGTGCGATCCTGGAGTTCGTATATATAGTTTGGGGGGGGGGGTGTAACCCCCCACCACGTTTGGTTTTATATCGTCCGGTTTCTGTTAAGAGGGTAAGTAGTTTTTAAGTTCTGGAAAGAGTTAGTCATTGGTATTCAAGTGTGCATGTCTATTGCTTAAAATTTAGTATTTTGAAATTCAGCATTGTAAACTTTCAGTATTATGAGATTCAATCAAATGAGTTTTCAGTATTTTGAAAATTAGGTATTGTGGTCTCAGTCAAATGAGTTTTCAGTCATGTGAAGTAGACCCAAAGATATTTTATATATATATATATATATATATATATATATATATATATATATATATATATATATTCACATATACCGACACACGTACAGATGTGTATATATATATATATATATATATATATATATATGGTTCCCCTTCATAAGACTGAATGAACATAAAACCAGTATAAAGTGGTGTAAAAGTGCTTACCACAAAAACAAATAAACCAAAAAATAAGCACCCTGGTAGTCCGTCTCCAGTCCGTTTTAGTGTATAAAAAATCAGTTAAGTGCTTTCATCAAACACAGTTGACTTCATCAGAACAAAGGCTTTTTCTTAAAAAGCAGTTTAAATAGGTTTAAAACAACCACAATTGGTTAAAAAACAGCCAATAAAATCCATTAAATTAGCATAAATCATGAATATTAATATTTAAAATAATCAGAGTAGGAAAAACCATTAGGTCAATATTATTCACTGTCATATTAATAAAACAAAACAAATGAAGGGACTTATTTATTTATTTATTTATCCCAGTTTGACGACTGGGGAGGTCCACTGGGCTCGGGGAGCCCATTTTCAGGGGAGACCTGGGGAGAAAAGCTCCAACAATACGTAGTTACATGAATAATTACTAAGAAACTTTGCATTACTGACAAACGGGTAGCATTCATAAAGAAACAAACAATTACAATTTTGTTTAGGTGTAAAAAAACAGGCAAATGGCCTTGAGGCTAGATTTTACACTTTAGTTATTTATACATAATACAAATGAGCAAGGTTAGCTAGGTGAGAGGTTAGCCAGGAGCAAAAGTGGAGGAGACCTTGAGAGGTATAGGGTGAAGAGTACAGTTGCATTTTCTGTTTGAGTAAAGGTGAGAATGAAGAAGAGTTTTAAAGTTTTCGAGGTTACTGCAGGTCCTAAGAGTGGAGGGTAGAGCATTCCATTTTTTGGCTAAGGTGAAGGAAAGCAGAAGTTGACCAGCTGGGCGCTTGGGTTTGTGGATGGTGATTAGGTTTTGGTGGGTAGATCTAAGTGTTCTATGGGGAGTATATGGTTGTAGGATATTGGATAGTGCAGGGCACTTGGTAGGTTGGAATAGTAGTCTATAGGCAGTCGTGATTTGGAGAAAGTCAAGTTGGTTATGGAGTTCAAGTCAGTTTAATGAGTGAAGGGAGGAACAGTAATGAGAGGAAGATTTGGCTTTGGCAGCAAATCTGGAGATTTTATTGTAACATATTTCTAGTTTGGAGGATAGTGAGGAGGATAAATTAGTAAGCAGAGGGGCGCCATACAGTAGAGAGGGAAGGAGATAAGTAGTGATGAGAGTTAGTCTGGTAACAGGAGAGAGGAAGTGGTTGTTTCTATAAAGTAGGCCGAGTTTTATGTGGGTTTTCTTTATGTTTAGCTGGATGTGAGTATTAAATTTTAGGTGTTCATCAATGGTTACACCAAGAAGTTTGGCAGAGGGAACGACCTCTAAAATGGAGTTGTTATGGCTGACTATTTGGAATGAGTTTTTATCAATGGGGAGGACTTAGGAGAGAATAGAAGGATTTTAGTTTTGTTAGCATTTAATGAGAGGTGATTTTGGAGCATCCAGTTTTCGGTAGTAGAGAAGGCTGTTTGTGTCAGTAGTTGGAGATCTGTTAAGTTGGAGGCGCAGCAGATCAAAGTAGAATCGTCAGCATATTGAACAATTTTAGTATTGGGTATGGCCTTGTAAAAGTCATTAATAAAGATGTTGAATAGAACTGGGCCAAGTATGGATCCTTGGGGTACTCCAGTGGGGGTAGGACAGAAGGTGGAGGTGCCCTGGTCCCATTTGACAGCCTGGGACCTGTCGGAAAGATAGCTGGAGAACCAGGAGAGAGTTTTGTGGGAGAGATTGAGATTAGACAGATGATTTAGAAGGTGGGTGTGGGAGATGGTATCAAAAGCTTTAGATAAGTCCAGCAGAACTGAGGATACTAAATTACCGGAGTCACGGGCTAAATTGACAGTATGTAAGAAGGAGAGAAGGGCAGTGTTGGTACTATGTCCTGGGCGGAAGCTGTGTTGGGTAGGAGAGAGTAGCTGGTGTTTGGTAAGGAATGGCAACAGCTGAAGGTGGATGCATTTTTCAAGGAGTTTAGAGAGAGGGGAAAGGATGGCAATGGGGTGGAAATTAGATACATTACAGTTTTTGCCACCCTTGTGAAGTGGAAGAATATATGCAGAGTGCCATAGTTTGGGTACATAGGATTCAAGTAGGGATCTATTGATCAGGATGCTAATAAGGAGAGCAACACCATTGGAGGCTATTTTTAAGAAGGAGGAGGGAATGTTGTCGGAGGCATTGGAGTAAGTCTTTAGTTTAGAGAGTAGTTTCTTTATTTGGTAGGTGGAGATGGGTTGACTTCGAAAGTAGGGGAGGAGAGGAGGGAGATGATGTTTGGTTGGGATGGGGTTGAGGGTTGTTGTTGGTAAAGGTCTTGGTTAGCTCAGCAATAGAAGTGGTGAAGAAGGTGTTGAATAGTGAGGCAATTTCAAGGTCAGATTTGCTGGTGTCGGGGCAGGGATTGACTTAAACTTGTCCTGCTTTTTCTTTTAATACTGGCAGGATAGTCAAGTAATCATTTAATCCTGGATGCACATTTGCAGCCAACCTTAACTGCCACAACAGCTCTTTTTTACACAATACATTTTGCCAATCCCCCCCCTCTTGAATCTACTTGCACTGTGTCCAGAATGGCAAACTTAAACCCAGAAAAACCTTCACACTGTAAACTATGTCTAAACAGGGCATTAGTTTCTCTCTTATTTTTTACATCACATAGATGCTCATATATTCTGGATTTAAGAAGCCTCTCAGTCTTTCCAACATAAAATGAAATGCAGGTATTACATTTCGTAAGATATACTAGCTTGCTGGAAAAACAAAGTATTACCATTTTCATTGGCCAAGGTAATAGGAGGACCCTGTAGAATATAATGGCAATTAAATTAGGTCCTGTTTTGGTAGAAAAAGTGGGGTTTTCACCCAAAACTTGGTACACCTCATTGTTGGTTTTGAAAATACTCCAGTTTTTATTAAGAATATTCTTAACCCCATTGTATAGGGGACTATATTGAATTCCACAGGCTTGATTTCCAACAATTTAAAGTTGGTTTTAGAAAGGAAAATTAGTTATGGTGGATCTAACAACAACCTAAATGGTACCAGACCCTGTGGTAGATGTTCTTATTGCCATTACCATTCACCTCTCTGCTTAAAAAGTTCCAGGATCTCTCCAATGGAGACATCAGGTGGAGATATGGGGGACCCCCTCCCCTTCATCAAAGTCATTGTCTTCAGTGAGACATTTTTGAGGGGACTCTAGGTGTCTCCTTTTACACATCCTTTTCCAAGGGACCTCATTGGTGCAGTCAGTCTAGTGAAGTTTTGGAAGTAGCTGGGAGTCCTGTATGAGGACTGTCTAAGGGCTAGCACAGGGTGGCTGTCCAGCGGAATAGACATGAGAGGCTCAGAGCTTAAATCTGATGGAGTAATACAGACAAGAACCAAGGAGGGTAAGGATGACCTCTAGCTAGGTAAAGAGAAAGCCCTCTCCACTGCCTCGAAGGCAAAAGATCCAAAAGAAACAGCCAGCCGCACTGGTGCTGAAACTACCTGCATGGACGAACTCTAAATCCCCATAAACCCCTGCCTCAAGGAGGGAGTTGGACCACAGCTATCCAACGCCAAGGCCCCAACAGACAGGGGTGGCTCCAACAGTTTCAGAATTGACCCTAATCCATGGATCCAGTGCCGACGCTTGGCTCTGAGAGTCATCCTGCTCCAAAAAGACCAGAGCTGGGTTACTCAAGAACATTCTCTCCAAAACCACAGGTCAGATCAGAGAACGAGATATAACTTGAAGTTAAGAGGGGGCAGGCTCACAGATCCAGTGGGAGATGGAACTGGAATGGCCCTCATCTGTAGAATGACCCTCATCTGGATCTGAGCCCTGAGAAACTTCCTCATCTTTCTGTCCACCTCTGCTTCAGATAAGCTCCTGGAGGACCTAAGGGACAAGATTGTGGAAGGTGGTCTGGAGGGTTTCCTTGGTGTCTTGTAAAATGGTAATTAGAACAGAAGAAATGTAGGGTCAGGGGAAAATCATGGAGATCGAGTTCAAGGAGATTTGGTCCTGGAGGTTGTAGGATCCAGGGATGGTGTCAGATCCAGTTTCTTACATAGCCGGAAGTTTCCGTACCGGAGGAAATCAAGGAGAATTGTTAGGAACTGTTTCCTGGACTCCTTTTCTTTAGGAGCCAAGTCACGTTTCCCTTTATCGCGTTTTTGAAGGGAACTTCAGCCCCAACTGACAATGGAGCAGAACAGGAAGGTAATAAATCTCTTAGAATAAGTTTGTTTCCCCTGTCACTCAAAACACAGGAGTTGAATCCTGAACAGCTGGAACACTCAAATTCCAAATGGGCTGTGCCCAAATAAATGCATTCAATGTGGGCATCAGAATTAGGAATTGTATGCCCACAGGAAGTGCATTTCTTAAATCCTGAAGGCTTGTTGGCCATGTCGAAAAACAAGTGAAAACAAAAGTGTTCTTTTTTTTTTTAAACAAACAGTAGTGGAAAAAAGTACCAACAATGGTACTGCAAAACTACCCTACAGTTGGGAAAAATACAAAAGGAGAGTACCAAGAATGGCACTTACAATACCCTCACAAGGGTAGTAAGGCCTAACTAGAAAACTAAACTGAAAAGTCTAACATTAGCAACCCCACGAACTATAAGCTAAAGGTAAAGGGAGGAAGAGATACAGAGATAAAGGATATTCAAGTGAAAAAACTCACAAATAAGTAGTAGACAGAATCCTACTTAACACCCTAGTTTGAGAGCAGAAAATCCAGGTCCGAATGATATGGTGGTAAACAAAGATATGAGGTATGTCAGGATGTTGGCACATTATGGGTAAAAGGAGGAGCTTAAAAGCTGGATCCTTGAGTCTAGTGAAAGTGGCTGAGCCGAATCCAAGACCCATCAGTTGAGGAATGAATGAAAATGACATCATCAGATCAGAACTTAAGAGACAAGGAAACAGCAGGTTCAAAAGGAGACATACTTTAGATCCCAAGGAGGAGGAATAATAGTAATTGGAGGTCACCTTTCAAAAACCATTTGACCTTGAAACGTAGATAGTGGTAGATCTAAACACAGGCACACAGGCAGAGATGTCTGACTAATGTGCTTTGACTAAACAAAATGAATGTTAGGGATGCCCATTTGATAAGGGTCCCGATTGTTCTTGTGGGACAAAACAGTAAATCTTTTCCATTAGAAAATATTTTGCAGCTTCCTGCAGAGCCTGTAGCACATCCTCAGTGAACTGGTTTCTGAATGGAATTAAAATAATAGCACCCAAGCAGTTAAACTTATAGTACAGAGATTGGGAAGACTTAAATACCCTGTGTTGTGTGAGTAAGTCCATCCTGTCAGACAACTTATGAGGATTGCCCCAAGCCAGGTAAAAAAAAAAAAGGGGGGGGAGGGGGGCGGAGGACCAGTACAGTCTGGGGCAAAAGGAAGTCACCAACAAGGTTTCTGGCTGGTCTTTCTTGATTTTGAGAGGAGCTCTGGGAACTAAAGGAAGGGGGAAATGCATAAAAGAACTTCCTCTTGTACGAGAAAGGCATGGCGCCCATCTTCCATGCATCTGGCCATGTGGAGACAAAAAATATCTGCTTGGGGAATACTTCACTGATGGTCAATGTCCAGGAAGACCTCTCTAACTTTCATTCAAGAGGGACTGCTCTGGATCTGCTCAACAGGTCTGAAATGGTGTTGCCTCTCTGAAGGGATTTACAGTGCCTGAAGGGAGAGACTGTACTGCATTTCAATGTCCCAGGGTGCCATGACTAGTCTACATAAGCGATAAGACATTGTATCCCCTTACCTGTTCATATACCATGCATATTACTGTGGTGTTGTCTGTGTAGTCTCAGAGAGAACCCGGGGTCCTGTGGTGGTTCAAGGACTGAAGGGCTATTCCTTAATACTTATATGGTTGTTCCTACTGTCTCTTGGTTGACCAAAAACCCTGGACCTTTCTGTTCTTGGAAAATGCTCCCTATGCCAGACTGGATGCATCCGTGTATAGCTTTTGGCAAGGATGAGGGACCAGAAAAAGCACTTTTGGGTTGAATGAAATCTGACTGATTCATGATAAGAGTTACTTCTTGATGAGGGGCAGGAGAGGAATTGGGAAGTTTAGAGGGTGGCAGTGCTGAGTCCAGACTGACTTGAGATACCACTGAATCTTATTCAGATGCAAGGCAGAAAAGGTTATTGTAGGAATTCTCTATGTCATGTACAACAGGGCCCTCAAAATCGCTCTTGCTGAGGTCATATCCCAAGAAAGAATGGGCTGGAGACACTTTAGCAGATACTGGACCTCATCTGGAGGAAGGAAGGCAGTCATACAGTGAGTATTGAGCTTCCAACCAATGAAAACCAGATCCTGGGATGAGAATAACAAGGATTTCTTGAAGTTTAATATGAACCTCAGATAGTATAGGAGGTCCATTGTGAAGTGCAAGTCTTTCAGCAGTGCTTCGTTTGAAGAAGCTTGAATAAGATCATCCAGGTAAGGGAAAATATGAATTCCTTGAAGTTTCCAAAAGGCAATGACAGGAGAAAGGTACTTTATGAATACTTATGGGGCAGTGGAAAGCTGAAAAGGAAATGCAGAAAACTGAAAGTGAAATGACGAGAGACAAAAATCTTAAGAATTTCCTGCAGTCTAGGTGAAAGGGAATGTAGGTAGGTGTCCTTTAAATCCAATGTCACCGAATAAACTTGAGAAATGATCATTAGGATTAATTACTAAACTATCGAGTCTGAAACTTGGAATTTTGAGAAAGATGTTGAGAAAGGAGAGGTCTAAAATGGGTGGTCTCCAACTGCCCTCCTTATGGGAACCAGAAACAATCTGGAATAAAAGGCTCTAACCAACTGTTGAGGAGGAACAAACTCTGTTGCTTCCCGAGCAGACAGGTCCTGAAGATGAGAGAAACCTGGTTTTGAGAAGGCTGACAAAAACCTGAGTGAAGAAAAGGAGCAATCCAAGACATTTTCTGGCCTTTTTTGATGACGGAAAGGACCCATGTGTCTGTCGCTAAGTATTCACTTTTGGGAAAGTGGAATGGAACACTAGTCGAGATGAGAAGAGAGAAAGCAAAAGAGAACAGTAATAAAGAGGCTGGCTTGTAAGGAAAGGGAGGATTAGATCCCTTAGAATGGTGCTGAGACATCCTGGAATTTCTTTTTTATTGGATCTTCTATCCTTTTCGGTTAGTTTTTGCTCTTTCCAAAAACAGAGGCAAATTTTAGAAGTACAGTTTCTTTGAAACCTTGATACAGGAAAGAGAAAAAGGTTTGCTTAAAATTATGCAATATCGTACCTCTCTGCTATAAACTTAGGTCTGCAGCAGCAAGGCCAAAAAGGTGTTCCTTAAACCGGGGGTGGGGTGGGATGTAGGAGCTTAGCTTTGACATTCTCAGGTAAGGATTGAAGTTTTAACCACGAGAATGTTCTAAGAAGAGAGCCAGTAGCAGCTGCTCTGGACAAGAGATCAGCTGCATCATAACCACACTTACAGTGTCTAGCTCCTTGAGGTGCAGAATTAAGCAGAGACAGGCAGACAAAGTAGAATTCTGTACACTGGTTGCACTTACTATAAAGGACAGTTGTGTCACAATCACTAGAACTGTAGGTGTTCGAACAGATCAACACTGCAGTACTAATTCTGGGGTATCCCTGCCGAATTGTAGGTGTCTGAACAGATCAACACTGCAGTACTAATTCTGGGGTATCCCTGCCGAATTGTAGGTGTCTGAATAGATCAACACTGCAGTACTAATTCTGGGGTATCCCTGCCGAACTGTAGGTGTTCGAACAGATCAACACTGCAGTACTAATTCTGGGGTATCCCTGCCACGCAGAGGCCTGCAGGCAGCCCAGAGTCTTTTCATTATCCCCAGCTGACAGGCATCTGATGGCCGATGTCCAGGCATCAGGGTAAAACAGGACCGCCCATCAGCACCACTTTCCGGTCTTTCTAGGCAGTGAGCAGCAGTCTGATGAATGAGGACAGTACGACCCTTCCAGATGTCAAAAGTTTTAGTCAGGGATAGGGGAAGGTACCAACTATGTAACAGTAGTAGAAGTAGGGGACGACAGTGGATAAGAAATACCAATCTGAACAGATGCCTCCCCCACAGGGGTGGGGGAGAAGCCACCAAATAGAGGGGTAAGAGGGTGGGAGTTTGTATGGCAACATTGATCTACTTTAACATTTACAATTACAGTAAGTGTGACACAGCTATACCATGTTCTTCATAGTCAATGTAGCAGTACTGATTCTTGGGTGGACACCCAAGTTACAAGTTGGGGGACAGGCTGTCTAATGCTCCCTGAGAAAGAAGGTTCTGTAGTACAGCAGTAGCAAAACCTGCCCTAGCTTTGGAGGCATTGACTAGATGATATTTAGTAAAGCTGTTGACAGATGTCTGTGTGACATCTTCCAGAATAGCCTACGCAGGAACACCTTTAAGAAAGGCAATAGTGGTCGCACTGTGTCTGGTGGAATGGACCCTGACAAGAGCTGGTTTACCACAATGAGTACAGCAGAAGGCAATGCAGCTGAGACAGAGATAGTCTGTCTGGAGACAGGTCTGCCTTCTTTTCCTTTTGCAAATGCCAGCAGTAGTTGGTCTGCCCTGTTAGGGAATTTTGTCCTGTCAAGCTAATACCTGACCTACTGGCATACATTCAGGGTGTGTAAGATTTGCTCGGCTTAATTCTGTGGGTAAGAGTAGAACATTGGCAAGTAAACACCTTGATTCAATAAGAGATCTGACACTACTTTGGGCATAAAGGATGGATTAGTTCTCAGGGTTACCCTGTCCCTATGGAACACAGTGAAGGGTTCTTTGCACATCGGGGCTTGTAGTTTTGAGACCTGCCTGGTTGAAGTGACAGCCATTAGTAGTGTGGTCTTCCAAGTAGGTATCACTGCTCAGTGCTAGCAGTCTAAACTAAAAACTCCATTCCCTAGAAGCTCTCTTCACCCTAAAGAATGACTATGTTTGTGCAGTCAGTGAGACATGGTTTAAAGCCGTGAACAGCACACCAACAGTGCAAGGTTATAATGCCTTCCACATATTTAGACCAGCTACTTCACAGGCAGGGACTGAAGATGGAGGTGTCTCTATTTACATCAAAAATAAATATGCGTCAAGGCTGGTCAAACAGGACAATGCACTTAAGCTGCTCCATGTTCAAGTCACCAAAGGCAAAATCCAATACCACTTCCTTGCAAGCTATAAGTCGCCCTCTATGACTCAGGAAACCCATACCATGTATTTAAACTTTTTAGAAACACTAACCATCCAACCTAATCCCATATTCATGGGAGACTAATTATACCCACTATTAACTGGGAATCCTATATGACACCAAAGGTAGAGGCACAGAGATTCCTGAATTTTGTAAACACAAACTCCTTAGACCAGATAGTCAATATACACGAACCAGGGGTGCAACCATACTGGATCTGATCCTCACTAATATGGGAGAGTGCTGCACACCTCCTACTGTAAATGTCTTCCCTGGTAAGGTCAGACCGCAAAATGGTCCTTTGAAATAAAAATACAACCTGGACCCCCAGCTAAACCTGGAATATTCAGGAACTACTTTAAGGCTAACCTCCTGCTATTAAGTGATAACCTGGCAAATATCAATCCATAAACTCTGAAAGCACTGCTGCCTAAGCAGAACTTTTCAAAGAAACCCTGTACAAGCATGTTAATAGCTGCATAAAGGCAGCTGTACCCACCAGGAAGAAGTACAGAACTAACTCCAAAAACAAGCCACCCTGGTGGAATCACAAAAGTCAACAGGCTGTATAACAGACGGAAGAAAATCATGGCAAAAATTAGGAGGTGCAGCACCCAGCAGGATAAAAGCACTCTCATCAAACTAAACAAACAACTCAGAGGACAAATAAAGTCTACCAAAGCCAAATTTGAGGCACGTTTGGCCTCCCACGGCAGGGACAACCACAAAGCATTCATTAGCTACGTCCACAACCTCAAAGGCAATGCACAACTGTGTGTAGAGCTCATTGCAAATGGAGCCACCTATACTGAGCCAATTTATACTGCAAACCTCCTGGCCGATAAATTCAGCTTCAACTTTCACCCTCTTTCCCCCTCAACCTTCCCTCAGGAAATACCATCAAATGTAACTCCCCCTACTATCACTAGGGAAAAAGTCCTTAATGCTCTCTCTAAGACCAAGAACACTACATTATTGGGCCCAGACAATATTCCAGGATGCCTTCTAAATAGCATGAAGCATGACTTATCAGGGCCTTTGGAAAGTACAGTTTTGTACCTACCATAAATGTAGATGTTCGAAGATCCACATTGCTGCAGTCCTTACACTTGGGTAGTCCGCTGTCCTCGGTCGGCCCAAATATCAAAGTATTAGGCTGACGTCGGTCAAGGCGCTTAAGACTGACATCAGGACGTCAGGGTACAAATGCGCATGACCGACGTCATATCCTCAGTCTTTTCTTGCCCCAGATGTCAGAAGACCCTAAAAAGAAAGGTCAAAACCAAAAGACAGCAAAAGACAACCAACCACCCTTGCCCTAATCATATGTACAATATATACAATATCCACAATATTCACAACCCAAACCACACAACCGCCTCTAACTACAGAGGGGAAGGAGGGAGGGTAAATTGGACTGCAGCAATGTGGATCTTCGAACATCTACATTTATGGTAGGTACAAAACTGTACTATGTTCTTCATCTCACATTGCTGCAGTCCTTACACTTGGGTAGAATCCCAAAGCAGAGGTAAGGGAGGATGGCAAAACTATAAAGCAGTAGGAGCTGCCAAAATGCCCTGTAAAATTGCAGTGGCAAACCCAGCCCTAGATTTAGAGTAAAGTGGAAGGTGGTAATGCTTAGAGAAAGTATGCACTGAACTCCAAGTAGCTGCCTCCAAAATATCTTTAGTTGCCACCCCTTAAAAGCTGTAGAAGTGGCAGTAGCCCTAGTGGAATGAGGCCTAATCCCAGGTGGAATCTCCTTACCATGATGGGAATAACAGAAAGCAATACAAAACCCAATCCACTTAGAAATAGTTTATTTTGACACAGGCTTGCCCTGAGAACCCAAAGCAAATGAAACAAATAACTGCTGAGACTGCCTGAACCCTTTAGTTCTGTTCAAATAATATCGCAACTGCCTGTGTATATCCAAAGTGTGCAAAATCTTTTCCCCTTTATTTTGGGGGTTTGCATAAAAAGTAGGCAAATGAATAGCTTGGTTTAAAGCCACACTAGAAACCACTTTAGGCATAAAGGAAGGATTAGTACGTAAAGATACCCTATCCTTATGGAAAATTAAGAAAGGCTCAACCGCCATAAGGGCCTGTAATTCAGAAACCCTTCTCGCAGAGGTAATGGCCAACAAAAAAGCAGTTTTCCATGATAAATATTTCAACTCAGCAGTAGCTGCAGGCTCAAAAGGTTGTAGAGTGAGTTTCTCCAATACAAAATTGAGATCCCAAGCAGGAGTAGGAGCTCTACGTGGGGGTCTTATATTCTTTGCCCCTCTAAGGAATTGCTTAAACAAATGATGAGAAAACAATGGTGGGTCACAGTCATAGTGAGCAGAAATTGCTGCAGCATGAACCTTAATAGAAGAGAAGGACAAACCTTTGTCCAGTAACTCAGCAAGATATTGAAGAGCCACACTTAAATTAGGCTTAGAAACATCAAATTCCTTTGCTGTACTCCAAAATAAAAATCTCTTCCATTTATCTGCGTACACTTTCCTTGTACTAGGCCTTCTGGCCTCCAAAATAACATTCAAAACTTGCCGTGGAAGCTGAGACCCTCCAGGGTTTAAAACAGAATATGCCAGGCTGTTAGGTGAAGAGAGTGAAGTTTGACATTGAGTAAATGACTGTTCTCCTGAGACAGCAGGTGTGGAATCGAAGGCAAAGGCCAAGGAGGCTCCCGTACCAGACTTCTCAGTAATGGGTACCAGTGCTGTCGAGGCCAATCTGGAGCTATTAAAATCATCTTTGGCTTGTCCTGTCTGACCTTTAGGAGTACCTTTGGGAGGAGAGGCAGAGGTGGAAAGGCATACACATGAAGATTGCTCCAATTGAAAGAAAGAGCATCCACTTTCCAAGCTGTGGGATGAAACCTTTTTGTGCAAAACTTTGGCAGCTGGTAGTTTAGTGGAGAAGCGAACAGATCTATGTCTGGAGTTCCCCATAACACTGTCAATTTCTGAAATACATGAGGATCCAATTTCCACTCGTGGGGATCCATAATTAGTCTGCTCAACACATCTGCTAAGGAGTTCTGTGCTCCCGGCAGAAACCTTGCCTGAAGATTTAGCTGTAAACTGAGAGCAGTCTCCCACAAAATCATTGCTTGTCTGCATAGAGGATAAGAATGTGTTCCCCTTGCTTGTTGATGTACCACATGACAGTTGTGTTGTCTGTTAGAACCAACACCTGTCCTGGAAGAAGTAAATCCTTGAAAGCTATTAATGCAAACTGGACTGCTAACATCTCCTTCAAGTTGATATGTAGATGTTGAAGTCTGGCAGGCCACGTGTCTTGTACCCACTTTCCATTTAGATGAGCTCCCAAGCTTTGTCTGAAGCATCTGTCGTTAGAATCTGACTCGCCTCTGGCGGGGTCACAGAGAATCCCTTGTTTAGGTGACATTCCTGAGCCCACCACAAAAATTCCTTTTGAATGCAAGGTATTATCTGAATGACAGTGTCCATATCTTGGCAGTGCTGTGTCCATACATTTTTGAGATACCATTGTAGCTTCCTCATATGCAGTTTGGCATTGGGAAGCACCAGAATACAAGATGCCATGAACCCCAAGGCTTGAAGGACTGTCCTTGCAGTCAGCCTGGACTGATGAGACAATTGATGGAAGTAAAGAAAGATTCTTTTGTTTGTCCGGGGTCAAAAGGCCATCTGGGATGCTGTATTCAGTCTCACACCCAGAAAGCACATGTCCTGAGAGGGTACTAGACTGGACTTTATTTCGTTCACAGAATACCCCAGGCATCTTAGCACTGTTATCACATATTGTAAATGAAGAAGAAGTTCGTCCCTTCCTTGGGCCAGAATCAGGCAATCGTCCAAATAAGGATAGATCTGTATCCCTCTTAGCCTGAAGAAAGCTATCACTGGAGCCAGAACCTTCGTGAACACTCTGGGCGCAGTAGATAAGCCAAAGGGCAATGCAGAGAACTGATAATGAGAAGTCCCAGCCCGAAAACGTAGATACTTGCTGCAACTTAGCCTGATAGGAACATGAAGGTAAGCCTCCTTGAGATCCAGAGTCACCATTCAGTGATCTTTGCCCAGCAGAGGTAGAAGCTGTTGTAACGTCAACATTTTGAACTTGGGAATGTCCAGATAAGTGTTGAGGATAGATAAATCCAAAATTGGTCTCCACGTGTTCCCCTTCTTTGGTACTAGGAACAGGCGAGAATAAAATCCTAGGCCCACTTCTGGCAGAGGGACCGGTTGTATTGCCCCTATTTGAAGCAGCAGAGAAATCTGTTTGTGAGCCTCTAGTCTTTGCTGAGGAGGAACGTCCGGCATGCCTTTGAAAGGAGGCAAGGTATGGAAATAAAACTTGTAACCTTGGTGTATGATATCCAATACCCATCTGTCTTGGGTAATCAAACTCCAATTTTCCTTGAAGAGTGCCAACCTTCCTCCCAAAGGTGCTGCCAGGCAAGAAGGATCTGGCAGCTGAAAAGGTAGGTCATTGGGCCTGTTTACGAAAGGACTGGCCCCTGCCCTCACCCGAAGATTGTGCAGGTGAACTCCCTGTTCTAGGTCTGAAGGAGCTGTGAGCTCTGCCCCTACCACGTCTAGATCTACCCCTAGACTGTGAATCATAAGAAGGGTACGTCCACCCCTTAGCAGGCCAATTCCTACTAAACTTCGGAGGCTGGACTTGCAAAAAATCTTTCACAGCCTGCATAGATTTAGCCTTGTCCTCCATTTTCTTTAAGACTGACTCCACAGGTGAACCAAACAACACATCAGACTGTAAAGGAGCATCCAAAATCCTTGTCTTAACATGGTCAGATAAATTCTGATCCCTCAGCCAGGCGTGCCTGCGAAGAACTGACCCAGTGGCAGCCACCCTAGACGAGGCCTGTACAGCATCAAAACCACATTGTAAAGAATGCTTACCCACCTGTTCAGAGACATGTACCAAATCTTGTAATTCTTTACACTCAATGCCTTCCGCCAGAGCATCTACCTTAGACTTCAATTGAGAAAGAAGATAGTTCTGATATTTCAACATGTGAAACTGGCAATTCAAAGCTCTCATAGCTAAGGTGGAAGAAGTATAGACTTTCTTTCCCCATCTATCCAAAGCTCTGGCCTCTTTATCTGGAGGAACCGGATTTTTTACAACAGAGGCCTTGACACCCTTAGGTCCCTGACTAACAGTTTCTGGGTCCGCCCTAGGACTCTTATAAAGATATTTATGAGCTTCAGGCACCCTGTAATACCTATCCGGTTTAACAGGAGCAGGAGGCAAAGAATCAGGATTAAGTGAAGCCTCTGCAAACACATCTTCCACCACATCCAGAACAGGTGGTATAGCCAAAGGCCTATGCTGGGGTAAAAGCAAAAATTCCCTAAGCCTTTTCCTGGAATCAGAGAAGTCCTGACCTTCCCACTTAAAATGTTCCCTCATGGAATGAAGAGTCTCTGAGAAAGAAAAATCCTCTGGAGGAGAAGCAGAAGGAGTAGAATCATCTACATCAGAATCAGAATAAGGAGAATACTCCTGCAAGTCTTCAGCCGAAGACTCTGAAACATCCGAAGCCTGCTCAAAACTCCCCAACTCTGGCTCCACCCTAGGCCTCTTATCAGGAGGGGGCAAAGAACCTCTAATCAAAGTAATTAAATCCTCTGCCATTTTAAGCATGTGCTTCTTGGGCACAGACCCTGATGAACTAGGAGTGACCCCAACAGAAGCTAAACTTGGCCTGCCTCTGGGAGAAGCCTTGGAAACAGAAGGAGAGGGCCTAACCACCCTAGGAAGAGAGGGGAGTACAGAAACCTGAGAAGCCCCTTCAGCCTGACCTGCCTCCTGAGAGACCACATCCTGCAATATTAAAGTCTCCCCCTGGGACTCCAGAGAAGCCTCTGGCGGAACCACCGATTCCACTGACGCCTCTAAAGAACCGGCGTCCGGTACGGACGACTCTTCCTGCCTGGGTTTAGCTGCTTTGTCTTTGCGCTTCTTCGAAGAAGCGGGCGTCGGAGCATCCGACGGCATATTATAGTTGCACCGCTTCCCGAAGACCAACCTGGCACAATCTAACCTTCGCTTAATAGTGCGCTTATTGAACCTAGCACAAAAGCGACACCCAACAACGTCGTGCTCAGGCCCCAAACAAGGAATACACAAAGTATGATAGTCCCTATGAGGTATCTGTTTCCCACAAGAAATACAGTTATTTACTTTTTCTGACATCCGGTAAACCACTGAGGCAAGAAAAACTAAAATATTCCCCAACGGGGTACTTAGCCAACTTTGACTCGGTCTGAAACTCCGAATTCGAAAAATTTCAGAACGCCGAACGGCACTTGCAACGCTGCTTCTGCATCGGACCATGCGGCAAAAAAGACTGAGGATATGACGTCGGTCATGCGCATTTGTACCCTGACGTCCTGATGTCAGTCTTAAGCGCCTTGACCGACGTCAGCCTAATACTTTGATATTCGGGCCGACCGAGGACAGCGGACTACCCAAGTGTAAGGACTGCAGCAATGTGAGATGAAGAACATCTACTATTTAACTGTAGCCTCCAAACAGGCTTTGTGCCTCATGAATGGAAAACAGCAACAGTCATCCCTCTGCACAAAGGTGGGCCATCTACAGACCCAGGAAACTACAGACTCATAAGTATCACTACTCTTACATGTAAAGGCATGGAAAGGATTATCATAGAAATAATCAACAAAGATATAGTAAACCCCCAGACACTGGACCCAACCCAGTTTGGTTTGGTCAAAAACAGATCATGCCTACTCAACCTGGTGGACTTCTTTGAGATGGTAACCAAAGCAATGGATGAGGGAAAAATGGTTCACACTGCCTACCTTGACCTGACCAAGGCATTTGACATAATACCCCACTCAGACATTGTTGACAAACTTAAGAGGTTAGGTACAAACTCGTATGTCACCCAGTGGATGGCCAGCTTTCTCACAGACAGGATCCAGGAAGTTAGAATTGGGGAGTCCACCTCTACAAAGAGGCCAGTCACAAGTGGAGGTGGACTCCCCAATTCTAACTTCTTGGATCCTGTCTGTGAGCCAGAAAGTTAGAACTGGAGAGTCCACCTCTACAAAGAGGCCAGTCACAAGTGGAGTCCCTCAGGGATCAGTCCTTGGACCGATCCATTTTGGCATTTGCTTCTCTGAAGTCAAGGCCAATGTCAGTGGTCTTTGGCTGACTAAATTTGCAGATGATTACAAATTAGGAGCTGTCATTAAATCCCACACTGACACAAATGTTCTCCAGGAGTAGCTGACACAAACAACTGGTGTCAGAGCCATGGACTAAAACTAAACACCAAGAAATGCACAATAGTGCCCTTTGGGAAGTCATTCATCCCTGGTAACTATCATATTGACAACACACCCCGTAGAACTGACTCAATAGTCAGGGGACTTAGGGACACACATAGATAGTAATCTAGACTTTGATCATCATGTGTCTACAGTGGTGAGAAAATCATTCTGTGTTGTGCAACTTATAAACAAAGGTATGGCATCTAAGTCCAACAAAGTCATTGTTCCACTTACCCAGCATTCAGCAGACCTATAATTGAGTACAATGTCCCTTTGATATGTACCTAACCAGACATATCCAACAACTGAAATACCCGCAGAGGTTCCTCACTAAAAGAGTACAGGGTGTAAGTAAAATGTCCTATGCAGACTGCCTCAAGGCCCTATCCCTGTAGTATGTCTCATACAGGCTTTTGAGGGGAGATATATGCCTGGTATACAGGGCACTGTCAGACCCCACTCTGATGGACTTCCTACATATTCACAAAACAAACAGCACCAGAATTACCTGTTCTAAAGACTTAAACCATGCTTGTGATATAAATAGGATCTGCTGGAGAGACAGGTATGTAGCCCAGGGACTAGCTGGTCTATGGAACAGGCCCTCGATCCATGTAAAGCAAAGTTTCTCCCTAACCCAATTCAAGTGCAACTTGGACGGTTGGATGGGGAACAGGAAATTCACCCCTGGTTTGGCACCTATGTCTCTAATGGACACAGGCAACCTGTAAATGGTTCACCTCCCAGGCCCCTGCTTGCAAATGTTTAATCTCCTAAACCCCTGCTTACACTTATCAAGGGTATCAGAACTTGTCAGATATTTTGGATGCATGGTTAAGCTTAAAATGGCCCTTGTGGTCGTAAACACCTATGAACCTATAAGTATATATCTTTAATGAAGAAGAGTCTGCTGACTCAAAAGTTGGTAATGTAAGATTTTCTGATACATATTTTAAATCCCAGGTAGGGACAGGATTTCTCCTCTGGGACCTTAGATGTATGACCCCTATTAGGAATAGTTTCAGGTCAGGATGAGGCCAGATGGGTGGAGCAAGTAAGACAGACAGAGATGGTTGAGGTATGTACCTTACTACTGAAATAAAGCTCCTGGCAAAACAATGCCAAATAGTATGTTAAAGTCTGCATCAGGAGGTCTAATATCTTTGTTCTTGCACAAAGAAAAAAACTTTTCCATTTCAATAAATATGATTTTCTGATATCTGGTTTCCTTGCCTCTCTCAGGATTGACAGCACATCTGTATAGTAGCTTGAATTATTTAGGGTCAGAATCCAATCCTCCTAGATGTTAGTTTGAAGGTGGTCAGGTGAAGATGAATGACAGACCCCTTTAGTTGTGTAAGTAGATGCATCACTTGTGGAAGAATGTAGTCTCTCTCCTCACTGAGGGTCAAGAGGAGGGAGAATCAATGTTGCCTTGGTCAGAAGGGGCTATGAGTACCATACTCCGTCTGTCTGACCTCACTTTTATCAGTACCCCGGGAATCAGGAGACAATGGCAGAAAGGCATAAAGAAAGAGGCATGTCCATTTGAAGGAGAAGGCATCTGCTCTCCGTGTCCCTGTCTGCTGGGTTCTAGAACAGAACCTGTGCAGTTGTCTGTTCTGATGAGATCCAAAAAGGTCTACACTGTCATGTCCCCGTTGATGGGTGAGGTCCACAAATACTTCCCTTTTTAGCATTAATTTGTTAGGCCCAAAGGTCCCTGCTCAAATAATCTGCTAAGGTGGTGCTCTGGCCCCTAATGTAGGATGCTATAAGTATCAGCTGCAGTTGTTTTGCTGGAAGCTAAATCTTTATAGCTGGACTGCACAGGGGGGTAGGAAAGAGCTCCCCCTTGCTTATGTATAACTATGGCATAGACTGCCTAAATCTGCAGTGTTCCTGGGAATAGGCTGCTTTGAAAGGCATTTGTTGCTAGAAACACAGCCGGCAATTCCTTCTGGTTTATGTGAAGTTTTATTTGCTCCAGGGTTCAGATACCTTGCACCTTCATGGGTCCTAGGTGTTCTCCACACACTACCTCTGAACTGTCTGTGGTGATGGTCTTGTCTGTCTCTGGTAGGCAGAAGTTTCTACTTGGATTCAGCAGGATAGTGTCTTTCCACCAAAGAAGCTCCCTTTTTAAACAGGGTAGAAGATGCATCAGGGTTTCCAGTGGTTGAGAACATTGTTCCCAAGTGTTTTTCAGGAACCACTGGCGTTTTCTCATGCACAGTTTTACAGGGGAAATCATTAGGATGCATGATGCCATGTATCCCAAGGCCCATAGACATTCCCTTGCAGTGACTATCTACTTTACCAGTAAGCTGAGTAGACAGTTCATCAGAAAGGCCACCTTGTTGTAGGGCATGAAGGCCTTTTGCTGTTCAGAATCTATCAGTAAGCCCAGAAAGAAGATTCTTGCCTGGGGCTGAAGTTGGGACTTGCAGAGGCTAAGAGTGAGCACTACCCTCTGAAAGCAGCAATCCATGGTAGCTTGTAAGGCTGTTTGAAGTTCCAGGATAGATCTTCCCTGGATAAGGCAATCATCCAGACAGGGGTAAATGTGCACTCCTAGTGTTCTGCAATGGGCTACTACCAGAGTTAGACATCTGGTAAAAAATCTGGGTGCAGTGAATAAATCAAATAGCAAAGCACACAACTGGTAGTGCAAACCTGTTCTTACAAAGTGAAGATGTCTCCTGTTCTCCTTTGCAATAAGAACATGAAGCAGGCAATCTTCAGATATACTGTAACCAGGTACACTCCTGAAGAGATCTTGGGTAGCAGTTTTTGAAGGTTCAGCATTTTGAATTTGGGAATATTTAGGAATTTGTTTAACTCTGACAGGTCTAAAGTTGGTCTCAAAGAGCCTTCCTTTCTTGGGACTAGAAAAATCCTGGAGTAGAACCTGTTGCTTCCTCCCTAGCAGGTACTGGTTAAATGGATCCTTACTGCAAGAGTTCTTGCAAGATGGGGGAAGAAGACCATCCCTCTTTGTCTTTTTGTGGTTATGACATCCCTAAGAAGGGGAGCCTTTCTGCAAACTAAATGAAGTAGCCCTTTTCTATGATCTTTAGTACTTTCTGGTCTGAGGTGACGAGTTTCCAATGGTGTGGAAAGGAAGGAAGAAAGTCTTCCTGCTAGGGTGGTGGGAAAGGGGGTAGTGCTGGGGATGCACATGTGCACAGTGCACAGCTTTTCTCTGGGGAGAGTACAGTCTTTGGATCCCCCAGGTCTCAGGTGTTGCTCAGGATGCATCTTCTTGGGTGTCTTGGTCTTTTTGATTGGGGAGGCCTCCCCTTATCTTGCCTGGGAGGCAGAGGTCTAGGTTTAGAAATCCCTATTATATCTAGGGATGGGAGACAAAAAAATCCTTTCACATTTTTTATCTGCTTCCCTTTTTTTGTCCAATTTCTTGAAAGTCTTCTCTGCAGGAGGGTTGGAAATGAATTATTTGTCCACTAGGGAATCCAGAAGTTTGGTCTTCACTTGGCCAGACACTGGCTGAGTCCACAGCCAAGAATGTCTGAGAATACCAGAGCCAGTAGCAGTTGTTCTGCATGCTGCAGCTAATGTGTAGCAACCACACTTCAGAGAATGTATGGAAATCTGCAATGCTGCTCTAGCTGTCTCCTTTGTAAGGTCTTATCTGCAATGCTCTCTGTTTTAGTAAAGTTTTGTTCCTGTAAAGATTTTAACATGTAAAATTGGCAACTGAGTCCCCATAGAGAGGGCAGCAGATGTAGAAGTCATTTTTCCAAACCTGTCTAGCAATCTGCATTTGCTGACATCATGTCAGGGGTGTCTAGCAGCAGGCTTAAAGGCACCCTTAGTAGCTTCAGGTGACACTACAGAGGGATCAGTTTGTGGGTTATTGTAGGAATGTGCTTGTGAGAGTCAAGTAGTCTACAAAAATTATGTGGTTTCCTTGCAGCAGGTGGCAGAGAATCTGGGTGTAGAGAGATATATTTGAAGACATAACTAGTACCACACAGACTGGAGGAATACCTCCTGGTCTCGGGAAAGGAGACGTAAAAGCTGCCTGTAATGGGTTTAGGCCTGAAAGAATCCCTTCCTCTCCCAATGAAAGGCTTCCTTCATCTTATGCAAGGTATTCCCAAAAGCAAGGAGAAGAGACTGTACTGTATGTGTCAGAGTCAGGATAGGATTAAGGGGAGAGAAGGTGCTCAGAGTAAGACAATTCTTCAAAAATCAGATCTCTCCCATAAAAAAAAAAAAAAATCTCTCTTTTACTGGAAGAGGCTTCAGGAGTAGTCTGTGGAGCCTAGCTGGCCTCCCTAGATTTCATAAATGCCATGAATTCTTGGACAGTCTTAAGGAGGTCCTGAGTTTCGGTCTGGATTGTAGCAGCTGATGACTAGGACACAGGCTGAGGTAAGCTGACTGGTCTCTCTAATTTAGATGCCCGGTTAGAGAAAGTGGACTCTGGATGTGGTTGGGTGATCATGGTCTGGGCCCGATTTACTGGTGTGTGTGTGTTTCTGCAAATCAACCACACAAGATGAGCTATCTCCTTGTGTAACCAACTCTCGGATGTCAAAAGCTGGAGCCTGCTGAGTGACTTCAGACCCAACTGATGCTGGCACTGGAGAGGCTTGATGTCATGGTGGTCTCCCAAGAGGTCATGTCAGAGGGCTTGACCCAGGAAGTCATCAGTCCTGGGGGCTACAAAAATGTTTCACCAAAGTCACTGGTTGACTTATACGCAGAAACTAAAAGATCAACATTGTCTGCTGAATTCTTTTCCTTTGACTTTTTGTCTTTGTGTTTCTTTGGCAAAGTGGCAGTTGAAGCCAAGGAAATAGAAGAAGTGGAAGGAACCAGGTCCGAGGACTCCATGTGGACTGTGAGGACTTCAGTCCAACACTTAAGGGTATTAGCTTAAAACCTAACAAGTAAAAATGTCATACTGAAGCTCCAAGTGAAACAGACAAAAAAAATGAAAGTCTTTATACAGGACTTGTTTCCCACACTTCAAGCAGTTATTAAGCTTTTTGAACATTAATCAGAAGAATAAAATTCTCCAAAAAGGGTATTTACCTAAAAATCATTAGCTAGAAACTCTGGAGGAAAAATGAGCTGGTCAACAAACTGTGAGAGTCTGATAAACATAGTAACACAATGGACTGCATGGCTAGAAAGAACTGAAGATGAAGCCAGTGGATAACCCATTTTATACTCTGACATCTGGATGGCCATCTGACGTCCACTGGTTAGGTGTTATGAAACGACTATGGAAATCAGGCTGGTTGTAGACTTCTGCATGGCAGGAAGACCCAAGAATCAGTACTGCAAGATGGACTACAAAGAACATCAGTAGATGCTCACATTTCTCATTGCGGCAGTAGTCTTTGGCTATATGAGTTGTATCCGGCTTCACAAAGCTCTGGCTCCCCCTCACACCTACCCCTCTAACTACTGAATGGCTAGTCCCTTTAAGAGAATCAGCAGTTAAAGTGCAGACAGCTTTAGCAATTCCTTGCTGAAGCAGGCAGACAGAGTGAGAAAGCTTACTTGTCCTAAAACTCCCCAAAAATGCAAATATGTAACTTTTCATCCCAACAACTAACTATATACAGAAGAAGGATGACAGAGGGTGGGTGTGGCTACTGCAGCAGTGAAAAAATTATTCTGTTATGGTACAGTGAATAAATTGAACATCTTCTGTTATGGTACGTAGTACGTGCAACTTACATAACTACGGTATGGTCATTCTTACTGCTCCAGTAGCTTCTGTCTATTGGGCTGAGTACAGAATAGCTGTGTAAAATCTTAACATAACTATAGATAACCTTCTCTTCTATGTTGCAGTAGTCTTAACATGGGGGACTCACTGCCAAAGGCAGTCCCGGCATTCAGCCAGTATACAAAAGACTAAACTGTAAGGTATGTGGGATTTCGCATGTAGGCCATCAGCCGGCATAGGCCATAAAAGTGACGTTCGCATGTACCATTCTCAGAACTGAATACCCCAGTAAGAACACCAGCCTAAGTAACAAAGGAGGTAAACCTACATCCAGGAGAAAAAGACAAAAACCAGGGGGAAGGTGGGAGGGATAGAATACTGCAACACAGAAGAGAAGGACATCTATGGTTATGGTAAGATTTTACGTAATTATTCTACATCCTTCTGTTCTTATGTTGCAGCATTCTTAATATAAGGGAGAGTACCAAAGATCATGAAGAAGAAAGGGAGGGGGAAGGAGCAATGGCGCTTTTTAAAACGCCATAGAGAATGGCTCTAGCAAAGCCAGCTCTAGATTTGGAGATGCCATCCTGTTTACAATATTTAGTGAAGATATGAAAAGAAGACCAGGTAGCTGCTTCCAAGACTGTGTTAGTATCTAAACCTTTGAAAAACGCACCTGAAGAAGCCACAGCTCTTGTAGAATGAACCTTAACAGGAGTAGAAAGGCTCTTACCATGGAAGACACAACAAAAGAAAATATCCTTAGAGATCCAAGTGGAAACAGTCTGCTTAGAAACAGGCATTTCCAGAGCCCTGGGATGAAAAGAAACAAAAAGCTGATTAGATTTCCTGATAGGCTTAGTTTTAGCTAAGTAAAATGTTGTCTATGCACATCCAAGGTGTGTAGAACTCTCTCACTACAAGACTGTGGAGAAGGGGAAAAAAAGGGCAAATGAATAGACTGGTTAAGTGACAACTCATTCATAACCTTGGGCATAAAAGAAAGGTTAGTATGCAAGGAAACCTATCCTTAATGAAAACCAGGAAGGGGGAGAAGCCATCAAAGCTTGAAGATCAGGCACCCTCCAGGTTGAAGTGATGGCTACTAAGAACACAGTCTTCCAAGTACAGTGCTGCAGGGAAGCTGTAGGTTCAAACAGAGCTACGCTGAGTTTTTCCAAGACAAAATTGAGGTCCCCAAGAGAAGGAGGAACAAGCTTCCTGGGAGGTCTGAACTGTAGGACAGCTTTAAGGAATATTTTAACCTCCAATATAGAGGCCAAAGGAGGACACAAAGGCATGCAAGCAGAAATGGCTGACAGATGAGCCTTCACAGAGGAATAAGCCAACCCAGCCTTCAGCAGTTCACACAAGTAAGATAAAACCCAGAGATACATCTAGAGAAAGTGGGTCCAGTTTACGAGAAAGACACCAGATGGAAAACCTCTTATATTTGGATAAATACGATTTCCTAGTACTGGGTTCTCTGGCCTCTTGCAAAAACCTAAGCACATTCTCTAAAAAGAGATGTCTGAAAGGAATCAGAAGGCTATCACCCACAGTGTCATATGTAGAGCTGACAGGTGTGGGTGTACGACAGATCCCTTGTCTTGTGTGAGAAGATCCACCTTGTGAGGTAACTTGCGATGAATGCCCTTGGCTAAATGCAGAAGAAGAGGGAAACAATGATGTCTTGGCCAAAAGGGAGTCACCAGCAAGATTTCTGGTTTGTTCTGCTGAATCTTCAGCAGAACTTTCTGAATAAGATGGAAGGGGGAGAATTCATAAAGAAACATCCTCTTCCGTGAGAAAGAAGGGACATCGACCTTCAACACCAGAGGGTCTGGAACTCTGGCACAAAATTTTGGAAGTTGTCTTTTCAAAGGGGAGGCAAAGAGATCTGCTTGAGGAATACCCCACCAATGGAGAATGTCCAAAAACACACCCCTGTGAAGCATTCATTTGTGGGATCGAGTCATGGACCTGCTCAGCGTGTCTGTCACTACATTCTGATCGGTGGAGAAGTCTGCACAATAGGTAAGATTTTGTCCCTTCATTTGTTTACATACCAAAGAATGATGGTGTTGTCTGTAAACAGTTTTAGAGGGCCTGGACGAAAGAGATAGTGAAATGTTTGTACAGCCAACAGCAGGGCTCTCATCTCTTTTATGTTTATGTGTTTCTTCCTTTGAAAAAGGGACCAAAGGCCTTGAACCTTCCAGGATGAAAAAGACTGCCTCCTAACCAATGTCTGAGGCATCTGTGAATAATTCCTGAATTCGAAGAGGAGGATACAGAGAAAGGCCTGGGTTCAGGGAAATTTGATGAATCCACCAAAGAAGTTCCCTCTTCAGATAAGAAATAAGAGGGACAACAAACTCCAGTGGGTGTGCATGTTGGCTCCAAACTGACTTAAGGTACCACTGAATT
This sequence comes from Protopterus annectens, assembly GCF_019279795.1. Lineage (NCBI taxonomy): Eukaryota > Metazoa > Chordata > Ceratodontiformes > Protopteridae > Protopterus > Protopterus annectens. The sequence continues at coordinate 1,111,076,427 of NC_056737.1, read as the reverse complement.
TTCTTCATGTGAAGTTGGGCCAAAGTTAACATGGGAATGGTGGATGCCATGAACCCTACAAGGCAGAGAAACTCCCTGGCTGTAAGAGACTGCAGAGGGAGAAGGTTTTGGAAGAACTTGGTTAGACACTGAATTTTCTGAGGGGGCAGGGAGGCCAACATTCGATCCCTGGAATCTGCACCCCAGGAAGATGTGTTCTTGTGAATGGGTGAGGAAAGATTTTTGGAAGTTTATTATGAAACCCAGTCTTTGTAGAAGGGAAATAGTGAAATGGAGATTCTGTTGCAAGGTCTCTGGAGGGAGTGCCTGGAGCAGATCATCGTCCAGAATTGTAAAGATATGTACACCCTGGAGTCTGCAGTAAGCAATCACAGGAGCCAAGCATTTTGTAAACACCCCTGGTGCCATACAGAGACCAAAGGTCAAAGCAAAGAACTGAAAATGTGATGAAGCATCAGAAAGATGCAAATATTTCCTGAAAAGGGGGTGAATGGAAATGTGAAGGTAAGGATTCTTGATATCCAGGGAGACCATAAAAGCTTGTGGAAGGATGAGGGAAAACAAGGTAGGCAGAGAAAGCATGTGGAAGGTTTGGATTTTTAGGAAGATGCTTAGGTGTGAAAGATCCAGAATGAGTTTCCAAGGTCCATCTTTTCTGGGAACCACAAATCCGTTGAACAAGCCTTGTATGAAAGCTTCCTCTCTGGAGCAGTGGCACTTCTTGAACGGTTCCCTGAGATTTCAATACCTGGAGCATCTCTGGAAAAAACTGGAGTTGCTCTCAAGGTGGTTGAGGAATACCCATGAAAGATGGAAGAGCTTCTTACCCCATGAAATACCCTTTGTGGATAATGGAAAGGACCCATGAATCTTGATTAATTTGCTCCCAGACCGGAAGGGACAGGGAAAGATGCAGAGAGAATAAAGTGGCTGAGAAAAGGTTGGCATTCACAGACTACCTGGCTTGTCTGAAAAAGGCTGTTTTTGAGCAGAAGCAGGCTGAGAGAGTTTGAAAGCAGTAGGTTTCCTAACACCCCTCTTACTTCTGGAAGGGAGTGTGTGAGATTGTTTCTTAATAAAAGGAGTTTTAGCTGGGTAATTTCTTTGACATTTAGGAACTGGAGACACAAAGATGTGTTTTAGGTCCTGTAATTCTTTACCTTTCTCCCACAAGGACTTGAACAAATATGCTGCTGCAGGCCCTAACAAAGCCTCATTATCTAAGGGAGCATGCAGTAATTTAGCCTTAAAGTCATCTGGAAGTGGTTGAAGCCTCAACCAGGACTATTGCCACAAAACAGAGCGAGATGCAGCTGCTCTAGCAGATGCTTCAGCTGCATCATAGCTGCATTTAATGGAGTTGTGTGCCACCTGGGAAGAAGCCACCAGATGTGATGAAAGCTGTGACTTAACCTCTAACTTAGGAAGGTCAGAAAAAAGCTGAATAGACTGTGAAAGGAGAGCCAAAGCAAACTTGGTCATATGGATTTGGTAACTGATAGCAAGGAAAGCTAGGGTGGCCGAAGTATAAAGCTTTTTTCCCAATCTTTCCATGGTCTTACTCTCTTTATCTGATGGGAGAAGAGAAGTGGATGGTAACAGCCTAGAAGGTTTATCACCAGCCACAGAAACAGTCACTAGATCTGTTGATGGACATTTGTGAAGAAATGTACAGTCTTCCAGAACTTTATAGAACCTATCTGGCCTTTTAGGGGCAGGGGGTTGAGAGTCCGGATTCTTTGATGTAGAAGAAAAGAAATCAAAAAGAGCTGGTAGAACGGAGGCAACGCAGATGGACAGGGAGAGCCATTTGAAGCAAGTCACAGCACCTTTTCTGCACCTCAGAAACCTGAGACCAGTCCCACTTAAAATACTCCCTCATCCTTGCAATAGTCTCCCCCAAAGGTGATCTCTTCACTAGGAGAATATGTGCCACTGGACTCTTCCTCAGGGGAGGCATACTGCAAGGGGGAGGTAATCTGAGCAGAGTAAGCCAAGGATTCTTCTTCTAAGAAATCCTCCTCTTCAGAAGAATCCTACACGCTGATCCTTTTCTGTGGTGAAGAAGTTAAAGGGCTAGGAAAGGAAACTCATGAGGGATGTTTAACAACCATAAATGGATTGAACAAGTCTTGTGTGAAAGCTTGCTAATCAGCAGGTGGGTCCTCAGGAGCAGAAAAGTACAGTTTTGTACCTGCCATAAATGTAGATGTTCGAGTGTATACACTGCTGCAGTCATTACACTTGGGTTATCCTGCCGTCAGGTGGTCCCTCATTCGGCCAGAGTTCCAAAGTCTTGGTCCGGCGTCGGTTGCTGTCGCTTCTTCCCTGACGTCAGTGCGACAGGGGTATAAAAGATGCAGCCGACGCCATTTTCTTCAGTTTTTCTTGCCCCAGATGTCAGGTGCCCCAAAAAGGTAGGCAATGCAAATTGCTAATAAAACATACATAAGAAAAGCAATCAAAAACTTTCACTTACCAGCAAATACTCCCCATAGGTAGCAAAGGGTAGAAGGCTTAGGTAAGTACCAGCAAGTAAGAGGGGAAGGACGGAGGGTAACCTGGACTGCAGCAGTGTATACACTCGAACATCTACATTTATGGTAGGTACAAAACTATACTATGTTCATCGTGTTACACTGCTGCAGTCATTACACTTGGGTGGAATCCCAAAGCTGAGGTAGGGTGGCTGCTTCTATAAGGCATTAGGGGTGGCTATAAGGCCCTGCAGCACTGCAGTGCCAAAGCCAGCTCTGGATTTAGAGTAAAGAGGCAGATGGTAATGCTTGGTGAAGGTATGTACAGAACGCCAAGTTGCTGCTTCCAAAATGTCCTTGGTAGGTACTCATTTGAGGTAGGCAGTTGAAGTGGCTGTTGCCCTGGTGGAATGAGACCTAATGCTGTTAGGTACAGTTTTCCCATGGTGTGTATAGCAGAAACGTATACAGTGTCCTATCCATTTTGAAATGGTCTGCTTTGAAATGGCTTTTCCTTGTGCTCCTGCAGCATATGCTACAAACAATTGCTCAGTTTTTCTGAAAGCTTTTGTTTTGTCCAAGTAGAAGCGTAACTGCCTGTGTATGTCCAAGGAACGCAGAAGTCTCTCCCCTTTATTCTGTGGATTTGGATAGAAAGTTGGCAAGTGAATAGTTTGGTTTAGTGCCACATTTGATACCACCTTTGGCATAAAAGTAGGGTTTGTTCTTAAGGACACCCTGTCTTGGTGGAAAATGATGAAAGGTTCCACTGCCAATAGTGCCTGTAATTCTGAAACTCTTCGTGCTGAGGTTATTGCCAGGAGCAGAGCAGTTTTCCAAGAGACATATTTTAAGTCTGCTGAGTTAGCTGGCTCAAAAGGAGGTAAGGTTAATTTTTCCAACACGAAGTTGAGGTCCCAAGTTGGAGTTGGTGCTCTACTGGGCGGTCTTATGTTTTTCGCCCCTCTGAGGTACTGTTTTAGCAAAGGATTAGAAAAAATTTGTGGGTCCGTGTTGTAATGAGCAGAGATGGCAGAGGCGTGGATCTTGATGGATGAAAAGGAGAGACCTTTGTCCAGCATCTCAGTTAAGTATTGTAGTATCTGAGGAATATTTGGGACAAGAGGGTCAAGGCTGTGAGCCTGGTTCCAGGCACAGAATCTCTTCCATTTATCTGAATAGCCTTTCCTGGTGCTAGGCCTTCTGGCCTCCAGAATGACATCCATAACAGCTTTGGAGACGGGCATTGCTTGCTTGTCTAAGGAATCTGCCATGCAGCCAGGTTTAAAGTCTTGAGCTGGCTGTGAATTATCTGATTGTTTTGCTGAGTCAGAAGATGTGGGATTTGAGGCAAAATCCAGGGTGGACCTTGTGCTAAGTTCTTTAAGATTGGGTACCAGTGCTGGCGTGGCCAGTCTGGGGCAATCAGGATCATCTTTGGCTTTTCTTGCCTTGCTTTTATGAGTACCTTTGAAAGGAGAGGTAGTGGTGGGAAAGCATATACTTGTAGGTTTTTCCAGCTGAATGAGAGGGCATCCACTTTCCATGCTTGTGAGTGGTAAGTCCTTGTGCAGAATTTCTGTAGCTGGCAGTTCATTGGGGATGTAAACAGATCTATGTCCGGGCTCCACCATTTTTGTGTTATCATTCTGAATATTTATGGATGTAATTTCCACTCGTGCGGATACATGATGTTTCTGCTTAAGTCGTCTGCCAGTGTGTTTTTCTCTCCTGGCAGGAATTGTGCTTGCAGATACACCTGATAGGTTAGAGCTGTGTTCCACAAGGTCATGGCTTGTCTGCAGAGGGGATAAGAATGAGTGCCCCCTTGCTTGTTTATGTACCACATAACTGTGGTGTTGTCTGTCTTTAGTAGTAGTTGTCCTGGATGCAGAAGGTCCTTGAAAGCTGTAAGGGCATTTTGTACAGCTAGCATCTCTTTTTGATTGATTGATGTGAAGATGCCTTTGTTCTGCAGGCCACTTGCCCTGAATACATTTTCCTGCCATGTGTGCTCCCCAGGCGTAATCCGATGCATCTGTTGTCAGTGTTTGCCTGGCTGTGGGCTGAGTGAAAGGCTGTCCCTTGTTGAGGTGACAGGCTTGAGCCCACCATCGAAACTCCTGTTGAAGGCAAGGAATAAGTGGTATTACTGTTTCCAAACTGTGACAGTGTTGAGACCATACACTCTTTAGGTACCATTGTAGTTTCCTCATATGCAGTCTGTCATATGGAATTAGTAGTATGCAAGATGCCATGTAACTGAACGCCTGCAGAATTTTTCTTGCAGGGAGTTGGGTCTTTGTTGCCATCAATTGGAAATACTGAGTCAGTTGTCCTTGCTTGTCTGGCGTGAGATAAGCCATCTGGGCCGTTGTATTTAAGCTGGCACCCAGGAATATTATCTCTTGTGAGGGCACTAGTTTTGACTTCTTTTTGTTTACTGTGTACCCTAGGCAAATTAGCAATCTTTTTACAAATGCCAGATGCTTTAGAAGAATGTCTTTGCTTTCTGCTTGAATAAGGCAGTCATCCAAGTATGGGTAAATTTGAATTCCTTTTTGTCTGCAAAATGCAATTACTGGTGCCAGGCATTTTGTAAAGACCCTGGGCGCAGTAGATAAGCCAAAGGGCAGTGCAGAGAATTGGTAATGCACTGAACCTGCTAAGAATCTGAGGTATCTTCTGCAGTTTTGTCTGATAGGGACATGCAGGTATGCCTCCTTGAGGTCCAAAGTTATGAGCCAAGCTTTCTTGCCCAGCATGGGAAGAAGCTGCTGCAGTGTCAACATTTTGAATTTTGGAACATCCAGGTAAGTGTTTAGAGAAGAAAGATCAAGAATGGGCCTCCAGGCATTGTCCTTACTGGCAACCAGAAAGAGTCTTGAGTAAAATCCTTATCCTTGCTCCTGTATTGGTACCTTTTGAATAGTTCTCATGTCCATGAGTGCTGTAATTTGTCTTTGAGCCTCTGTCCATTGATTTGGTGGCAGATTTGGCATTCCTTTTAACCTTGGCAGAGTGTGAAAGTGGAACCTGTAAGCTTGAGATACAATGTTGAGAACCCATTTGTCTTTGGTGATCATATGCCAATCGTGACAGAAAAGTGCCAGTTTTCCTCCCAAGGGGGCTGCCAAGAGAGCAGTGTTTGGCAGCTGTAGTGGGAAGTCATTGGGGAAGTTTTTTTATAAGGTTGAGGCCTGTCTTCCCCTTCTTTCTGGGTTGAAGCACCCCATTGTCGAGGCCTGTAAGGCCCTTGTGGTTGACCTCTGCCTCTTGGACATCTGTATCTGCCCCTTTGAGGTCTGTCTGTAACTGGAAAGGACCAATTCTTTGTTGGCCAACTTCTGCTAAATCGAGGAGGCTGAACCTGTAAGAAATCCTTCACCGTTTGCATAGATTTTGCCTTGTCCTCCATTTTCTTTAATACCTCTTCTGCCTTAACTCCAAATAAAACATCCTGCTGCAAAGGTGCATCCAATAATTATGACCGACCCTGTAACTGCTGCTCTACAGGAGGCCTCTAGTGAATCAAAACCACATTGCAAAGTATGTTTTCCCACTTGTTCAGCTGCATGCAATAAATCCTGCATTTCCTTATAATCAGGAAGATCTGAATTTGGAAGCATTTTTTGTTTCAACTGAGACATCAAATATTGCTGATATTTTAGCATGTGAAACTGGCAATTTAAGGATCTCATTGCTAAAGTTGCAGATGTATATACTTTCTTCCCCCATCTGTCTAATGCTCTGGAATCTCTGTCAGAGGGGACTGGATTTTTTGCTGTAGAGGCTTTTACCCCTTTGGGACCCTGGGAAATAGTTTCCGGGTCAGCAACAGGGCTTTTATAAAGAAATTTGTGAGAGTCAGGGACTCTGTAGTATCTGTCTGGCTTAACTGGAGCAGGAGGTAAAGAATCAGGATTTAAACTGGATTTAGCATACACATCATCCACAATATCTAACACTGGCGGAATAGCAAGGGGTCTGTGTTGAGGTAATAAAAGGAAATCTCTGAGCCTTTTCTTGGATTCTGAATAATCCTGGCCCTCCCAATGGAAATAGCATGTAAGGTTTCCCCAAATGAGTAGTCCTCTGGTGGAGAGGTTGAAGGAATTGATTCCTCAGCATCAGAATCCTCATAAGGGGGTAAAGAATATCCTAGGTCTGAGGATGAATCTGAAGAAATGGATACCTGGTCGGATGAGTCATAGTCTGCATCCTGTCTAGGCCTTTTATCAGGAGGGGGATGGGACCCCCTGATCAGAATAATTAAGTCTTCGGCCATTTTGAGCATTTGTTTCTTAGGCATGGAGGCCTGTCCTTGAGAATGTTGAAGTTGTTTCTTTATTTTTAAAGGGGTTTTAGACTTGGCAGAACTGAGTAGGTCTGAAAACACCCTCTGAAGCTACAGGTTGTTCAGCTACTCCGGATCCCTCTGAAGGGTTAGTCTTGGTAGGCTGTAAATCTGGTGCGTCCGAAGGCCCAGCCATCAGAGTCAGAGGTGGCCTGTGGTTCCAAAGAAGCGGTCGTCAGGGGCTGCGTAGGCACCTCGCTGAAAACCGGAGAAACGGCGACTGGCCTAGAAGAGGCTTCGTCGTCTTCAGTTTTGGGCCTCGGATGCCTGTCTTTGTCTTTGCGCTTTTTGTGTATTCCGGTCGTCGGTAGTTCCGACGACATGGTGTAATTGAATTTTTTGCCAAAATAATGTCGGGCAAAATCAAACCGACGTTTAATAGTGCGCTTATTAAACCTAGCACAAAACCGACAACTTGTGACGTTGTGGTCTGGGCCTAGGCATGGGATACAATAAGAATGGAAATCCTTATGAGGTATTTGCTTCCCACAAGAAATACAGTTATTAACTTTTACTGACATCGGACTGAGGCAAGAAAAAGTTTCCCCAACGGGGTACTTAGCTTTGTAGAAGACTTCGGTTCTGGATTCGGAATGAAAATCTCAGAAGTCGGCCGACCAGCACTTGCGAACTGATTTTGCTTCGGGCACCGCGCGGAAAGAAAGACTGAAGAAAATGGAGTCGGCTGCATTTTACATACCCCTGTCGCACTGATGTCAGGGAAGAAGCGACAGCAACCGACGCCGGACCAAGACTTTGGAACTCTGGCCGACTGAGGGACTGCCTGACGGCAGGATAACCCAAGTGTAATGACTGCAGCAGTGTAACACAATGAACATTATGTTTGGTTTTCTGCTTCTTTTTAAGAGGAACATCAGCCCTCTGAAAGCTGGAGGTACTGGATGCAGGCCTACATTTAATGATGATCATCAGTATGTCTTGCATTAGCAAAATTGCGGAATACCTTGAGGGCCTTCTGAACTGATGAGCCTCGGTTCACCCTGTTCGCCTGAAGTGGACATCTGCAAAGCCTCCGAGGACATGCCACTGGCAGGATGCCTCGCAGCCTCCGAAGTGGTACTCACCTTAGAATCCAAGCCAAAATCTGGACAGATCTCTGGGCCTTCATCAGCCTCGAGAGAGACATCTGGAAGGGGAGGTGCAGCTGAAGCTTCAGGCCTAACTTTCTTAGCCTTCTTCATAGCAGGCTTAGCAGAAGACCTTGACGTACATTCCATAATATCGCATGCTAACTTTTTCAGTCTCTAATTTTCAAGATAAATATTAAGAGAAGAAATCGGCTATATAGGGTCTTAGAAACCAAAGCTTTACAGATAGGGCACAACTTAATGGTTGTGGTAAGCAGAACAGACACTGATCGTGACTGTCTTGATGTGGAATTTGTCTTCCAGACTGGAATTTTCCCTTTTTGGATATCATGTAACCTCACAGCAAAAAGGCAGTAGCAAAATATAAAAGAAAACCCCAACAGAGCACTTATCTTAAACTCTTGTAAGCAGCAAATAACTCAGGCTAGCAGACCGACTATTGCAGATGGCGTCTGGACTGGTGGCAGAGAAGTTCTGGGGATGGTACGTGTGTATGTCACTTTTATGGCCTACGCAGGCTGATTGCCTATGTGCAACATCCCACATACCTTGCAGTAGTTAAATACTTTTGTATACTGGCTGAATGACGGGACTTCCTCTGGCAGTGAATCCCTCATGTTAAGAATACTGCAACATAAGAATAGAAGGATATCAAAGCTTATCCAGCGCAGGCAGAGGAAGCTCCTGGAGAATGGTCCTAGCAAAGCCAGTCCTTGACTTGGAAAGAAATCCAGTATGTAATACTTTGTAAAAGTATGTACAGAGAGCCACGTAGTTGTCCTGCCTCTAGAATGCTTCTAGAGACCACCCTTTTCCAATATACCATCAAAGAAAACAAGGCTCTATTAGAATGTGCTGTAATCCTGGCTGAAAATGTTTTACCATGGTGGGAATAACAGGAAAAGATAGAGAAATTAACAACCAACTGGAACTGTCTGAAATGACACAGGCTGACCTTTTCCATGCATACTAGGAAATCCACAGCTGCATAGCTTTCCTAAAGGAATTCATACTGATGAAATAATACCACAGTTGCTAAAGCATTAGCAGAGTAGATAAAATCTGTTCTCCCTGTCATTCATATTCCGAAAAAATGAGGGCGATAGATGGCTAGACTTACGTTAGCAGCAGTAGTCCCAAAACAAACCACATTGGTAGAAACCTAACCTAAACAGGATATATAAAAAAGGAAAAAATCATGGTCAAAATCAGAGCGCAACTCCCATAATGACACACCAACAGGAAACTAAGACAACTAATTAAATGCAACAAGGCCAGTTATGAGGTCAAGACAGCCTCACAAGCTAAAGACGACCACAAGACCTTCTACAGCTATGTCCAAAACCTCAAAGGTAGCACACATCGGTGTGCCAAGGAGGATGGTAAATGCTACCACCTTCACTGAGCAGACAGGGCGATGTGCTGGGTGACAAATTCAGATCTACCTTCACCCCCCACTGTGAAATCCCTACTAGCATATCCCCCCCCCCCAACTATTAGCAGGGAGCAAGTCATGGCGGCAGTTGCTGAGGCCAAAAACACAGCCTCAGTGGACCCAAAACAGCTTGTAACATGACCCATCAGAACACTTGAGTCACTTTTCAACAACTGCCATGTTACATGGGAACACAACTGGGTTGGGTTGCTTGGCTAAGCATATAATGGCCCTGGTGGTCTTTAGCCTAGTGCACACCTATGAACATATTAAAGTATCAAGGGCATATATGGGGGATTTTTTTCTACAACTAATCTTGTATGCATAGAAAAGCAAAAGGGTGAACCCACCACAAATGGTTTTAACTCGGATACTCTTTTGCAGCTGTCACAGCAATAAACCACCTGGTTTTCCAAAATAAATGAACCAAACACAGTCAGAATATCTGGTTCAAATGTAGACAGAAATAGCTGGGATTTTTAGGTTTTAACAACAACAACAACAACAACCTGGAAAGTTAAGTATCACCTGAACAACAAGTGACCTTGTGTATCAACAGAAAAAAAATTCTTTTTAGAACAGCTTGAGGAAAATCTGAAATGAAGAGGAGGATTCAGAGGTAGACATGCTGAAATGGTTGATAAATACCCACTGCCAAAGGAGTAAACAGACCACAAGATAGAAACTCACACAACTGTTTGTGAACCAGAGGTAATAATCTCAGGCAGGATCCTGGTTACAGGTGAGACACTATAGTTAACATAACATTTCCTAGTAGCTGGATTTATTGGCTCCTTCAGTACCTGCTACACACCTTCATGAAAAAAGGTGCCTAAAAGTATTGTTGTTTGAGACTGGGGTGTATAAAACTCCTCTTGTCTTGTGTGAGTGGATGCAATCTGCGAGGAAGCTTGTAGTAACTGTTCCTGGTCATTTACATAAAGAAAAAAGAATCAGTGTTGCAATGTCTGAAAAAAGTCACCACAGTAATTTTTGGAGAGTTCTTCTGAATCTTCAAAATGAACTTATTAGAGGAAAGAGTGGAAATACGTACATACATTTTCACTTCCTTGGTCTGGAATGTTTCTGCATCTTTTTTTCCAGGCTTGTCTGCAAGGAGTCCTGGTACAAAATGTACTTAGTTCTCTGTTTTGAAAGGAGGTGAACAGATCTATTTGAGGTGTTTCCCACAACTGGATCCATTCCTGGAAGAATCTCTAATTAAATTTCCATTTGTGTGGGGGGAGGGGGGTCTGTCCTGGTCATATTCAGCCTGTCTGCCACTACATTTTCCTCAGATGGTATGCAAGATGTTTGGAGGGTTATACAATGCTGTACAACTAATTCTCAAGTCATCATAGTTATATAAGGGGTAATGCCTGGCGCCACCCATTTGTTTATGTACCACATCACTATGGTGTTGTCTGTAATCACCTGCAATGTCCAGTGACTAAAGGTCAAAAAGAGGTTCTACAGCATGGATCACAAGCAACATTTCTTTGATGTTTATATGCTTTGGTCTATCTGAACCGTCTCACAGGCATCGCACCTTTACCACCATAGAAACCTATCCCCAACTAAAAAGTGAGGCGTCTTGATGCCTCCACCAAAAACTGGAATTTGAAAATCCCAGAGAATGAGAATGTTGGTTAAACATGTTTTTTAAACCATTTAATTTTTTAATGTATAACGTGGCAATAGGAATCATGAATATCATAGCAGCCATGCACCCCTATAATCCTAAGATAGTCTCTGGTTGAAGTCTCAGACAGACTGGAGAAGATCAGGAAAGTTTAGAGATACAATTTTACCTTTTCCTGTGTTGGGAATGCCTTTGAACAGATATATCTAGAAGGTAATCTAAACAAACAATCCTGTATCAATGACAATTTTTAGATTTCTATATGGAAGCCTAGATTGTTAAGGGGTAAAGAAGCTCATTTTTTTATGTTAAGCAGTATTTTCTGTGTGGAGTGGTTCCTCTATGGGGACTTGTCTGTCACAAATGAAACCTGTAGCTAAGTGCTATTCCTGTTAAGCCTCAGAGATCTTTTTCCTTGAGTGGCAAGAAAGTACAGTACATGGGAACTGTGAAGATAGTCTCTTAACACTTATCACTCATCAAATGGTAGTCCCTACCAGTTCTGCAATCAATTTTGGAAAGTAGGTGTACTTTGAAATCCTCACACATGCAGTACCGCTTAACGCAAGTATGTAGGAAAGGCGATGTTGTAGTGTACTGGTTCACCAGATGTGCAGTAGCAAGCGGCACCCAAACCCCACCCCAGCTGGTTGATGTCTATCTGTACTCATGAATAACCAATATGATGAGGTTCTCATCTGCATGAATAGTCATCCTGACGAGGAAGCATGTGCATGCGGAATTGGGTATTCATGGAGAAGATCAGGAAAGTTTTGAGATACAATTTTACCATTTCCTGTGTTGGAAATGCCTTTGAAGAGATATATCTAGAAGGCAATCTAAACAAACAATCCTGTATCAATGACGATTTTTAGATTTCTATATGGAAGCCTAGATTGTTAAGGGGTAAAGAAACTCATTTTTTTATGTTAAGCAGTATTTTCTGTGTGGAGTGGTTCCTCTATGGGGACTTGCCTGTCACAAATGAAACCTGTAGCTAAGTGCTATTCCTGTTAAGCCTCAGAGATCTTTTTTCTTGAGTGGCAAAAAAGTACAGTACATGGGAACTGTGAAGATGGTCTCTTAACACTTATCACTCATCAAATGGTAGTCCCTACCAGTTCTGCAATCAATTTTGGAAAGTAGGTATACTTTGAAATCCTCACACATGCAGTACCGCTTAATGCAAGTATGTAGGAAAGGCGGTGTTGTAGTGTACTGGTTCACCAGATGTGCAGTAGCAAGCGGCACCCAAACCCCGCCCCAGCTGGTTGATGTCTATCTGTACTCATGAATAACCAATATGATGAGGTTCTCATCTGCATGAATAGTCATCCTGACGAGGAAGCACATGCATGCGGAATTGGGTATTCACGGAAACCATTTGTATAAAGTTCAGGAAAAGATTCGCAAATGTACCTTGCTGGTATTTAAACAAAATTTCTAAGATATACGTTATCAGACAATAAAAAGGCATACTTGCCAGTTCATACTGGACTACTATTTCAATTCAAATATATCCGAGTTTTAAAGTTAACTTGTTTCTTACCCAGTACTACAAGAATGGCCTTACATTACCGTTTTCCCTTTGCTTTTTCAGGGGGGCACAACCCCTGCACCCGTCTTGTGGGGGGGAGGCTATGCCCCTGTCACACCCCCATACTTCAACATACCAACATGGTTTTGCCACTTTTGGTGAAGTCACTGTGAATTGCAGTTAACTATTTTTGTTAAAGGCATCACCTGCACATATTTAAATACAATACAAACTGAAGGAAAACGAGAAACTGAAATCTAAACATAACTTTTCTCAGGGTTATTGGAGAGAATACATAAAGTGTGTTGCAGGGCTTAACAAACGCAAATACATGAATATAGCCAAACTGCTATGCTATTTTGAAACCACTTTACTTTAGAAAGAAACTTATCAATAATCAATGTATGCATGATGTCACTGGGAAATCTGCAATGCATGCCATTCATTCACCGTTTGCATACCACATCACAGGCATAAGGCCTGTCAGTCACTCTGGTCATGCCCATTCCTGCACAAAACTGCCAGTGAGCCAGTACACTACAACGTTGCAGTACGAAAAATCTAACCACCCTAGTACAAACTATACCAGCATTACTAAAGTATCAGGATGTAGCAAATGAAAACAAGAAGAAACTTTGCAGTGTGAAGGGTGTGACGTTCACTTCCTAAATTATGTTATGCACTTAGTTCACTTAATAAAAATCGATCTGTAAAATATTACTATCAAAAAAGAAGTTATGTACTTACCATAACGTTCCATGTGAGTTGTTTATCTCGCCTTTATTCTCACTGATGGGTTCGGAGCCGATCCTCGGCTCTGACACGGCTGATAGCACAGCTCAAGGTTTAGCAATAGCTCGAGACCAAGCCCCTTATCCCATGATGCACTGCTGGAATTAACTCAGATCTTTTTTGCTGCGTGTACTATATCCCTGGAAGATGTCCACTCTCCCAAAAAGGAAAAAGAATAATAAGAATTGAACTACCAGGAAGATACCAGCCTCTGAGTCAAATGTCAGCCAGGTGGGGGATGGAGGGAGGGACGTGAGAATAAAGGCGAGATAAACAACTCACATGGAACGTTATGGTAAGTACATCATAACTTCTTTATGTGAAGTTGTTAAATCTCGCCGTTTATTCTCACTGATGGGTAGTGTCCCTAGCACCCGCAATCCTGGGTGGCTCACGGGAGTACATTTTTTAGGACCGTAGAACCAAAAGAAGCCTTGTCCCTGGAGGCCTTATCCATTTTGCAATGAGTGATAAAAGTATGAAGCTTAGACCAAGTGGCTGCAGCACAAATGTTATCAAGGGGCAATTTGGCTTGAAAAGCAGAAGACATAGAAACGGCTCTGGTTGAATGAGCCTTTACTTTGTGTGGCAAGGGTATGTTAACAGTTGCATGAACAAATGAGATACAATCCAATAACCATTTTGTAAGGGTTGTTTTAGCCACTGGTCTACATTTTCTTGCCTCCGAAAAGGATACAAAAAGTTGATCTGATTTCCTAATATTCTTAGTTCTATCAAGATAAAATCTGAGCTGTGTGTGCACGTCAAGTTTGTGCAGCACGTATTATAATTTGTTGGAATGGTTGGGAAAAAAGACTGGCAACTCAATGACCTGATTGATATTAGACTCAGAACAGACTTTAGGCAAAAAGGAGGGGTTTGTTCTGAGAGATACTCTATCAGCATGGAAAATCATATAAGGAGGTCTGACAGATAATGCTTGAAGTTCTGACACTCTGCGGGCAGAAGTAATGGCCACTAGAAAAATAGTTTTCCAAGACAGAAATTTGAGATCACAAGATGATTCTGGTTCAAAGGGGGAAAGAATTATTTGAGATAGCATAGAATTCAAACTCCAAGGAGAATAAGGAGACTTCAATGGGGACCTCATGTGAAAAGTACCTTTGAGAAAAGCCTTAGATAACTTATGGGCCATAATATTTAAACCATCAATTCAAAGATGGAAATTCGATATAGCAGCTAACTGAACCCGAACTGTAGCAGCTGCTGCTCCCTCCTTAAAAATCATAGTCAAAAAATCTAGAATGGATGACAAAAGAGCTTGAAAAGGATCAATTTTTTGTTTGCCGGCCCAAATGGAAAACCTCTTCCACTTACTGCGATATAATTTTCTGGTGGAAGGCTTATGGGAAGACAATAGAATTTGTCTTGTGTCATACGACAGGGAATGAAGCCTGGCTATGTGGGGAACTGGATCAGCCAAGCAGTTAGCTTCAGTGACTGCAATGAAGGATGAACGTCCCCTGACGGGTGTATCAGCAGATCTGGAACTGGGTCCAGGATCCTCAGATCCTCCAGCAGGTGATGGTGAAGAAAGGAAACCAAATCCGTCGAGGCCAATGGGGGGATATAAGAATGACAGTTCTTCCAAGCAACTTCGCTTTCTGTAAAAATCTGGGTATCAATGGGATTGGAGGAAATGCATATAGGAGACCTGGAGGCCAATCGTGTACGAGTGATTCTCTTGTGGGATGTCCCAGAGGTGGTATCAGGGCAAAGTAGCTTCTGCATTTGGTATTGATATGACTGGCAAAAAGGTCGCAGCAAGGCTGGCCCCATTTGCGGAAATTCCTGTCCGCAATGTCTTGTTTGAAAGACCACTCGTGATGCAACAAAATTGCCCTGCTCAGCTTGTCCGCTATCACGCTGGATTTCCACGGGATGTGCATTGCTAACAGAAAACGCTGGGATGACACAGCCCATTGCCATACTCTGAGGGCTTCTCGACAAAGGGCGTAAGACTTGGTTCCACCCTGTTTGTTCAAGTACCAGACCACTGACATTTTGTCTGTCTGAATTGCAATTGTCCCTAGAAGAAGAGAGTCCTGAAAATACTGCAATGCCAGAAGTACTGCTCTCATCTCTAGAACAATGATATGCAGATGCAACTCTTGATCCGTCCATGTGCCTTGGGCCGTCGTTCCCTGAAAATGCCCCCCCACCCTATCAGTGAATCGTCCATAGTCACAGTGGCTACTGGGGGGGGGGCACAAAGGGTCGTCCCATTGTGACATGAAGAGACGTCAACCACCACTGAAGGTCCCTCTTGCATGAGTTTGTGATGAGGATGATATGGTTCATTGGCAATTCCTGGTAAGACCATTGGGTGAATAGAAGCCATTGAAGAATTCGCATATGCAGCTTTGCGAGAGGAACGGCTAATATTGCTGCCGCCATTAAACCTAATACTTTCAAGACCTCTGTGGCTGGAGCTCTGTTCTTTGAAACCAATGAAGCGATGTGCTGGCGAAGCAGTGAGACCCTTTCTGCTGGAAGACGTAGAGTGGTGGTTGAGGTATCTAACTCTGTTCCTATAAAGACGATATGCTACGATGGCGACAAGGCAGACTTTTCCAAGTTGACAGTAATGCCTAAATGGCTGCAGAGTGTCACAGTGGATTTGGTTGCCTGAATCAGTTGATGCCTGGTGGTGGAGGTAAGGAGCCAATCGTCTAGGTATGGAAACACCTGGAAACCTAGACGCCTCAGGTGAGCCGTGACCACTGCCATGCATTTGGTGAACACTCTGGGGGCTGTATTGAGACCAAAGGGCAGGGCTTGAAACTGATAGTGATTGGCTCCCAGCTGGAAACGCAGGTGATCTCTGGAGTGTCTGTCCATCTTTATGTGGTAGTACGCGTCCTTGAGATCGATGGAGCACATCCAATCGCCTTTCCCTAAAAAGGGAAGTATGGACTGAAGCGTAACCATTCGGAACTTCTCTTTCTTCACAAATTGGTTGAGTCTGCTGAGGTCCAAGATAGGTCTTCAGTCCCCTGTTTTCTTTGGAACTAAAAAAAAATCTTGAGTAAGTTCCGAATCCTGTTTGGTCTGCTGGGACTGACTGGATGACTTTTTTTAGCAACTTGTGGACCTCTATAGTTGCTTGTTCCCTGAATCTGGGTGGAACATCCGGGATTCTCTTGACAGGAATGGGGGGGAAGGGAATGGTATGAAATACCCTCTGGAGATGATGCTTTGTACCCAGGTATTGGATGTTATGTCTAGCCAGGCTTCTGAGTATAAAGACAAGCAACCCCCGACTGCCTCCACAGCAGGACAGCCAGGCCTCCTTTCAGGAGCATTGGTAGGGCTGACCAGAGAATTGACCTCTGTCACCCTGCTGTTGCAGACCCCCTCTGCCGTGCGGGTGGCTCTTCCATTATAACCCCCTCCTCTGCCTCTAAAGGGGGTATCACCACGTGTGTCCTGAAAGGCTCCTTGGGCATTTCGGAACCACATCTTTCCGCCCTTAGGGCCTTTAGGATAAGGCCGAGTAGGGGTAGAAAAGAGGACTCAGACAGCAGTCTTTCCTTCCTGCTCACACCTGGTCAAAGTTTCCTTGACCTTGGGCCCAAACAAGGATGAGCCATCAAATGGGGTGTTGATAAATGAAGACTTGAAGGGCTCTGCGAAGGAACAGAGATGCATCCAGGCATGTCTACGCAGAGCAATGCCTGAACTTGCGGTCCTACTCGACCCATGAGCTGCGTAAAACATGAGATGCATGGACGAGTTCACAATCAAGTTTAGAGTAGCGAGCTGGTTGGTAACTTTGTCGGAAACCCCTGCAGCTACCGTACCCTGGAGAGTATCTCCTAGCTCTTTCAGGAGATTTCTTTGGAGTCTGGTGAAGTGGGTTAGATAGTTCAGTGATCGAAGAGAAAAAGTCGCTTAACTAAACCTGCATTTCCCACATCTATCCATGATCCTAGAATCTCTGTTAGGAGGATGGATAGATGAGGAAGTTTTAGACATTTCCTTCTTGGTGGCCGCCGCCACCACCATGGCATCAACAGGCACTCCCTTAGTCAAAAAAGGTTTATCCACGGGGGCGGAGATGAACTTATTTGGCCTCCAAGGGACAGATTCCATGGACTCCGGCGACTCCCACATCCTACGAAAGATCAGATCCATGAGCTCGACATAAGGTTGAGACACCCAAGAGGTGGAAGGTTGAGACCTGAAAGCTTTCAGAAGCACTGACTTGCCCTCGGTAGGGCTTTTGGACTGCCAATCACCCCTCTGCCTAAGGATCTCTAGTATCTCCGCAAAGGAAATATCCTCAGAGGGGGATCAAGGGGACCCTTCTGACTCATCCAAGTCAGTGTCAGATGTCAAAGACTCCTGTGGGGAGTCCAAGTGTCTCCCCTTACACAACCTCTTCCTGGGAACCTCCTCAGCGGGAGCCTCTGGAAAGGTCTCGGAAGAGCAAGGGGAGCCCTGTGGGGCTACCTGAGGCTCAGGGTCTCTACTCTTGGGTTGGCCGATGGAAACAGAAGCACACACACAGGCGCATGAGGGGAGGAGGAACCCGGGCCTGATGCTGAAGATGTCCTTGGAGACATGACTTTCCTCATAGCTTCGAAAGCACCATGGCTCCGATGAGGAGTAGGCTCCGAGCCCGAGGTAGGAGCCAAGTTCATCCGAGCCGAAGTCCCGAGAGGAAGAGTCGGCACCAACAAGTCGGTACGACTATCCTCACCGGACCCGACAGGAGAATGTCGGCTCCTAGAGTCCACGGTCAGCACTGAGGACATCCGAGTAGATGGAACCAAAGATACCAGAGCAAGTCTCGGCTCCACAAGATCAACAAACATCAGATCGGCCTCCTACGGCTCCAAGGGTCCGGTACGGCTTGGAGGAGAAGCAGTCAAGTCCGGGGTGATGGTCTTCGGCTCCGACGGAAGTGTCGGAGCCAACAACAATTTGGCAAGGCCTGGTGCCCGTAAGAGCTTCTGCACCAACCGGTCCATATCCAGATCTGAGAGGCTGACAGAAGACTTCGATAAATGCACAGACGGAGCCAATTGAAGCAGAGAAGATGATGGCATCTCAGAGACCTGCTCCAAGGCTGTGAGCCGGCTCCGACAGGAAGGGACACACTGTTCCGAGGCCAGTGGAACCGATGGCCCTGAATCCTCCATTATTTTAACATTCTTAGACCCCTTAGAATCTGCTGAGGATTTTGAAGACTCTGAGGACTTATTGGCACCATCCTGGTCACTCAATGCTTCAGAAAAGGGGTGCTTTAGCAAGCCTCGATCTACCAATTTTCTCTTCCTTTCTAACAATACCCTGGATGAAAAAGAATGGCAAATGCTGCAAGATTCTTGTAGGTGCACCGCTCTCAAACAATGTACACACTGAACGTGCCCATCAGTGACTGACATCTTTTGTCCACACTCTGGACATTTCTTGAAGCCAGACTTGGTAGGTTTTTCTTTCCCTACCTATTAACATCACCTGGAGTGGAGACTACCATCAGTTATCAAGAGTGGCCCCCAAAAAACATGTGCCTGGAACAGGTTACTGTTACAGCACAGAGCCAATCACACATCCTAAATGTTAGCTCTTAGATACCAGTTTGTTTGAAGTGGTGTAGACAGAAATGAAAATATAGGGTAACCAAGTTAAAAGCCAAAAACTCATCCACTGTGCCATGGACACTTACACCAGAAAATGACAGCTTATGGCATAGCCTGTATGGAATTTATTAAGTAGCCCTTGAAACTGTCCTATCTCTAGTCAGGACTTTTAATGATAATGTACCTTCTTTTTGTGAATTTGATCCGCCTAGTTTATTATTAGCAATTTGTACTCATTCTTGTTTTTTACGATTGTTGTCTTACTTGTATTCTTTGTGTTTATTAAAAGTATGTCTCACTGTTATATTCTATGTGGAGCTTTTCTCCCCGGGCCTCTACTGAAAATGGAGATATATCCAGCTAGACTAGCCCGGTTAACAAATGTAAAATAAAAAAAAATAAAATAAATAAATTTAACATATGCTCAACGATGAGATGCCACGAAAGGTTTCACAATGCAGCATTACTCCATTCACACAGATAATTAGTTAAGTGACCTCACAATGCAGCATTACTCCATCCACACAGATCATTAGTTAAGTGACCTCACAATGCAGCATTACTCCATCCACACAGATCATTAGTTAAGTGACCTCACAATGCAGCATTACTCCATCCACACAGATCATTAGTTAAGTGATCTCACAATGCAGCATTACTCCATCCACACAGATCATTAGTTAACTGATCTCACAATGCAGCATTACTCCATCCACACAGATCATTAGTTAAGTGACCTCACAATGCAGCATTACTCCATCCACACAGATCATTAGTTAAGTGACCTCACAATGCAGCATTACTCCATCCACACAGATCATTAGTTAAGTGACCTCACAATGCAGCATTACTCCATCCACACAGATTAGTTAAGTGACCTCACAATGCAGCATTACTCCATCCACACAGATCATTAGTTAAGTGACCTCACAATGCAGCATTACTCCATCCACACAGGTCAGTTAAGTGACCTCACAATGCAGCATTACTCCATCCACACAGATCATTAGTTAAGTGACCTCACAATGCAGCATTACTCCATCCACACAGATCATTATTTAAGTGACCTCACAATGCAGCATTACTCCATCCACACAGATCATTAGTTAAGTGACCTCACAATGCAGCATTACTCCATCCACACAGATCATTAGTTAAGTGACCTCACAATGCAGCATTACTCCATCCACACAGATCATTAGTTAAGTGACCTCACAATGCAGCATTACTCCATCCACACAGATCATTAATTAAGTGACCTCACAATGCAGCATTACTCCATCCACACAGATCATTAGTTAAGTGACCTCACAATGCAGCATTACTCCATCCACACAGATCATTAGTTAAGTGACCTCACAATGCAGCATTACTCCATCCACACAGATTAGTTAAGTGACCTCACAATGCAGCATTACTCCATCCACACAGATCATTAGTTAAGTGACCTCACAATGCAGCATTACTCCATCCACACAGATCATTAGTTAAGTGACCTCACAATGCAGCATTACTCCATCCACACAGATCATTAGTTAAGTGATCTCACAATGCAGCATTACTCCATCCACACAGATCATTAGTTAACTGATCTCACAATGCAGCATTACTCCATCCACACAGATCATTAGTTAAGTGACCTCACAATGCAGCATTACTCCATCCACACAGATCATTAGTTAAGTGACCTCACAATGCAGCATTACTCCATCCACACAGATCATTAGTTAAGTGACCTCACAATGCAGCATTACTCCATCCACACAGATTAGTTAAGTGACCTCACAATGCAGCATTACTCCATCCACACAGATCATTAGTTAAGTGACCTCACAATGCAGCATTACTCCATCCACACAGGTCAGTTAAGTGACCTCACAATGCAGCATTACTCCATCCACACAGATCATTAGTTAAGTGACCTCACAATGCAGCATTACTCCATCCACACAGATCATTATTTAAGTGACCTCACAATGCAGCATTACTCCATCCACACAGATCATTAGTTAAGTGACCTCACAATGCAGCATTACTCCATCCACACAGATCATTAGTTAAGTGACCTCACAATGCAGCATTACTCCATCCACACAGATCATTAGTTAAGTGACCTCACAATGCAGCATTACTCCATCCACACAGATCATTAGTTAAGTGACCTCACAATGCAGCATTACTCCATCCACACAGATCATTAGTTAAGTGACCTCACAATGCAGCATTACTCCATCCACACAGATCATTAGTTAAGTGACCACTCCAGGCTACTTTCTTTAGCAGTTTTACTTTTGTTGTGCTCTCACTGTGCACTAACTTGTGCAGTTTTTATAATCATAGCATTACACAATACAAAAAGTTAAAGCAACACACATGTAAATGATAGGGAGACATGGCTCCTATCAGGGACCACCACTAACAATCCACCTTCACAAGGCAGTGACACAGCTGAACTTGTTACTGTTACAGAATCACTAAGCGGTAATGCTATGGTTTATTTTTTTAATCCACAGTGAACGTATCTCGATTATCACTGAGAGGAAAATCAATAATGTACTGTCAAATAATTGATTTTCACCAACAATTTATATTCTGCTCCATTACTCTCTACCTTCTCTGTCCCTAAGCAGAGGACTTGCTTCCCAAAGGAATTTCTAAATAAAAGGTTGTTGAAAGTGTTGGTTTAGTGAATACGAGAATGAACTGAGGCTATGCAACGAGTCAACAATAGTTGCTATTGGAAAAGCATGCTATAAAATGAATAAAAACAGCAAGTAACTGCTCCTCTACCACATGCTTGCACTCATCAGTACGTGGGACAGATGTAGAACCATAAGCATCTGTTCCCAGTCACTGTTTTCTACAAAACTGTTACTTGGTGTTATCACTGGTAAAAACTGTTCTGAGAAATAAGGGAAAAAACAGAGACTGGTCTGGTTGTGTGCAAGCCCTGAATAATCCCCGTCCCCCTTATGAGCCAAGCTCTAGCACTGGAACAGCCAGGGAGGGGAGGGTGGAGTGGGCATAAGCAGTCATCCTGGGGGGGGGGGGGTTGGCCTCAGCAGACTGCTACCATGCAACAAAGGCTTGTACAATGCCTCAGGACAAAGTAATACAAGCATGGTATTCCCAAGTCAGTGGTGTGTCTGTATGTTGTGTGTGCACATACACATCAGCAGGTCAGCAAAGGACACTTCCTTTGATGACACATGTACCCATGTCACTACCAGGGGGTGGTGTGAGGGCCACATCAGGAAGCTCCCCTCCTGAATGCCTGGGCGATGGCCATGGTATGCCCTGCACTCGCCCAATGATGAGAATGAGTATGCAGTGGAACTACTGTAAGAAGGCACAGGGGTCATGAAGAAAGTTACCAAACAAAAAAGAAAAAGAAAAACTGGAGACTGGACAGAATGAAAGCCATGATAAAATTACAAGAAGGTGCTAGGCAGTTTAAAGCCATCTTTCCACTATGAAAGATGATCCGTAGTCTACTGCTAGCTTAGGCACTGAAAGCATCTGTTTAGAAAGTGAGACCAGTAAGCATAAAGCAAGCACAGGCAGAAGAAGAAGCCAATATAACAGTCACTGAATTTCTGCCGGGCTCATTAGTCTCCCCATTCAACTTCTGGCCCATTACCAGCCTCACACATGAACAGAGTTGGTAGCCTAATGTCTATTCCATTCACTTGTCCTACCAATCCACAGCACCTTCCATCATGTCATGGGGAGGGGGGGGGGCTTCCCACTCTTCAGTGGGGAATCTACATGAATGAGGCCCTCCTCTTTGGAAGGCACTGAGCACTAACTGGGTGATAAAAGGTTATCTTCAGCTGGTTCAGGATTTTTTCAAATATGCCTGCATGCTAGCAATGATGGGCAGTGAATACAGTGTAATGGCCTACTACTCTGACCCACTGTGATTACGCACTTCTACACATCTGTTGAGCTATGTTAGAGTGCAAACATTCTTTATCCGGGTCTTGCTTTCTGCTCGTCTTTGGGCATATGGGATCACAGTTTTTGGATTTTGCCCCCCACCAAAGACATGCTTATGATGGGAACATGCCAACATCTACCTTTAATGGGGGGAGAAGTCCGTACCAGCCAATCACTCCTGTCCCACTCAGACAAGCGTCTTCAAGACCTAGGCCACAAACTGAATCCATCTTAAATGAGGCGCCATCAGAGCTTTATCCATTTGTGCAATGGAGTAAATCACCATGTGAAATACTCCAAGGCTTTTAACATAAAATGTCTTTATCCCAGCCACCTGCAGGATAATGAAATGCTGGACTAGATCAAAAATGGCATCAGAATGAAGGTACCAGTCCAAAAACAAAACAATGCAAGCAGCTGTGGCAAAGGAACTTAACAAAACTGCTCGTGGCCTTATCTACGTAACAGTGCAGCATTCATAGGCAAGTTTAGTTATTTTAATAACAACTACATGGTAAACAAAACACTGAATTTATCTTTGGTATTCACCTGGTATAGGTCTGAAGAAGCTCATGCGAAAGCGCTCACCTCTTTTTATTAATAAACCTGCTTTTTACATACCTCGCCTGCACTTGGATTATTTACATCATTGGCTATTGGATTTAGGAGCTACTTGTGATTTAAATGAGACTGCAATCCTCCATTGTTTTGCTCAGCGGTGTTTGTTTTTAACTATTTATCTTTGAGCTTGTTGTTCCGTTGAGCATTCACTCCACTGGTCCTCTTTATTCATTATATTGAAATGCTGGGTTAGAAATATTAATCTCAGATTTGAAAACAATACAATTTTGATGGCTGAAAGAGAAGAAGACTCTGTTATTGAAGGCAAAAGTAGGAAGTGCAAAACCTGGCTTGTTGCTCTACACAAAAATACATAAAAAATAAACTATTTTACCTAGCTCATCAATGATTTGTAAGCAGATGGGAAAGAAGTGCAGCCAGTGACACATTCTTCTTTCCATGGCTCAAAGATCTTGACAGATGGTCATAGGACACGTGAAATTAAAAGACCCTAGCTTCTTGGTAGGAAAGCTACGACAAATCTGGCTAAGATTTTAGACAACAAAGACATCAAACTATATACAAAGGTCCACTTAATCAAAGCTATGTTTTCCTATTAGTAACATTTCACAGTGAAAGCTGAACTGAAAGTAAGGTTGTGCACTAGAAAACTGATGCTTTTAAACAGTGGTGATGAATAAACTTTTTGAGAATTCCAACATACTAAGATCAGATCAATAAACCTAAACTGTTCACTGAAAGATTTGAAAGCAAAATCATAACTCAAATACTTTGTTCATATAATGCAAAGACATGACTCATTAGAGAAGCTGATAATGGGGCAGCTGAAAGGAAAAACAAGGACAGTGTGACACAGGCGACTACCAATGACCAGCATTACTAAAGTAATGAATATGAATTTGCAAGATGTTAAAACAAGCAGTTGTTGACAAAGGACTGGTGTGCTAATGTCTGAGATTATGAATAGGCAGATTCTACTAAACAGCAAGGTTCTGCTCCTTCACAGTCAATTATATTAAGTAAGTGGTTGCAAAAGGTGAACCCCCTGAAGACAGGTGTGGGGGGTCTTGACCTTTACTCAACTAGAGCTGTACTTTTAATCTGAGCCTGCCAACATTTGCTGAAAAGTCATTTTCTTTCATGTACTGTTATCTTTTATCTATTAATGTCTGTTTGATCACAGAGCCAATGTTCACACTCCAGGTGGCGAGTGATGGTTACAGTTGATGGGATACTCCAATCCCATGTGCAAAAATGGAAAAAGTGTGTGTGGGGGGGCTGATGCTTATTCCCATTTGATCTGTTTGTTTGAATGATGTCACCTTCCTATACTCAGTGTGATTTTCATGGGCATGATATCATGCCACACCGCCGCCTTTCTCTTAACAGTACCCACTTTAGGGAATACAGATAAGAATGCTGCTTCTTTCCTCTTAGAACAAGATGACTGGCCTCTCAGCCTCAAATGAAAGTGATGTCCAGCAGGCACTGCACTGGTTTCCTAATGAGTATGAAGCAGCTGAAAAGTGAAACAACACTTGTAAATCGGAGGTCAGTCAGCATTAGCAGGTGAAGGAGGAGAGCAACTCAACTGGAGGAATTTAACTGTCCTGGAGTCTGGCTGATGAGTCAGGGTAGAGGAGATTCAGAGACTGACCACAGAATGGCAGCAGTAGTACCAGACTGTACATGTGATGTGATAACTCAGTCACAGGATGAAGCGCTCATTTAGCGGATCACCTACGTCCTCATGCTCACCTAAGGGCACAAGCTTTGAATAGTAAACAAAAAGACGACACAATGGATAAGAGTGTTATGAATAAGGTCACATCTCAGAGAAGTCAGGCTCACTCTCCATAGCACAGCAAGAAGCCCAACAATTCAGAAGAATCTCCGAGTAAAACCACTGCTCCTGTGTATTGAGAGGAGTCTGTTGAGGTGGTTTGGGCACCTTATGGTGATGCATACCAAGTAAGGCCCACTAGGATGGGGTGCCATGGCAGACCATGGAGACACTGGAAAGAGTAGCTCTCTCAGCAGGCCTGGAAACAACTAGGCATTACACAGGATGAAACAGACAGTGTTGCTGGGCATAGGAAATTCTTGTTTAACCTTGCTCAACCTGCTACCAAAACAACCCTCACCAAGCACTGCAGAACATAGATAAATAGAATTTATGTTTTTGCCTTGATTAGTGGCATGGGTTACTGCTTAAAAGGGTCCTTTACATCAGTCACTTATCCAATTATCAAACAAACAAATACAAAAATGCATTAAATCATTCTTTCTAACATAGTTAGGATGTGAACTTGGAAGGCCTGGGTTTTGATCTCATTATTTATGTCTGCGTTCTTCTACATGACCTTAAGTAAATTATATACCTTTAAGTGCTGTCAACTCCTGCAAAACACAATTCTAGTTACAGGAGATTTAATAATGTTAACTAAATGAGTCATAAATTACACAACTAACGTCAGATAAGCAAACACGAAAGCAGAGGAAAAAAAAAGAATCTAATATAGAGCATATGTGAACTAAAAACATAGCCATGCAAAACTATCTTATCTACAGTACTGAAAATCTGAATTCTAATGCCTTGCTGTGTGTGGCATCCCTTCGGCCACTTATCGATAGCTTAGACATTTTTAAAAATAAAATATATCAACCGGTTAATAAACGGGAACATAATATATCTATAATGGTTACTGTAGCAGAGCTCTTCCAGGCCTTAACTTGATTCACATTGTAAATCAAGTCTTCCTATAGCACAAGAAATTCTAGAGCCATAAAGAAAATGCAGATAATGAAAAAGTGAACAGATTTACAACTTATAGGGAACACGAGCAGGCAAGAGATAAATTATACTAGCAGTGCTAAGTAAATCACATAGGTGTAATTAAAACACGCTTCCTTCCCAAAGCAAATAAAGTGAAACCCTGAACACATCTACCTTGAAATTTTAATATGTATTCATTTATACAGGGAGTACTGTATGATCAAGAACATCATTCAGAAGAGTGTTCAAGTTTCCCATAATTCATGGGGAAAAGCGCACCTTCTAGGGATGATGGCTTAATTTAACAAAGGTTCTCGGTTAATATACATCTGTTCCATGCAAGGTCCACTTTGTAAACAGTAAGTGTTCAGTTGTGCTGTTTTTTCTAACAAGCTCTTACACATTTCAAGCAGAAAAAGGAAAAAATGCTGACAAATGGTTCAATAAAGACATGTACAAAGATGCAGTTTCTCACAACCGGTTTAAAACTCCAGCTTTGTGATCTATGAGATGATACATTAGGTTTTGCTTCCATCTACTTCCAAAGACAGACTAAAGCTTAAATAAATCACTAGATCTTAAAATTCACTACCAAACATATTCTACATTCAAATCATGTTCAAATAACATCAACATGTAAATGAATTATGAAATTTGAAATTCAAATACATTTTTGCAGGAGAAGGGGATGCTGTACCCTAGACCTTCAAATCTCTATGAAATGTATTCACCCCTACAAAGTAAAGACTTGTAGGAGAAGATTCCAAAAAATTGGCATAACACTGCTTTGCTGACAAATAACTAACAGCACCACCTAAGTGTTGTGCACTCTCTGTGAATATCATGTAGCACACACATGCAATCATAGGAGGAAACCAAGCACAAGTGAGCAGACGATGAAGCACTGCATGCTGGGTCTGGCAAGATACAGGTGCACTGTAGCACTGTCTCCCAAGCTCAACCTTGACAACTGGATGCGAGGTTGTAAATTCACCCCAGGGGTGGCACCTATGTTCCTCATGGATAGGGGCAGTCAGTGCTGATCACAGACTCGCTCTGCGAATAATGAACATCTAATGTCAATTAGGGAACATAGGTATAATATGGCTAGGCCTGCAAAGGCCATAGGGCCATTAGTCTAGTAACCTCCTATGAACAACGGTTGTCTACCTAAAGCTACGAATAATTGCAGCAGGACATAACACAGTTCTACAATATGCAGTGAAGCTGAGCACGTTACATTTTCATGTTGTCCTACAAGAGATGCCTGCATTTGTACAACAGCAGCCTAAGAACATGAAGACAATAGTAGGCAGATATATCAGTACCCACAACGGTCCTCCATCAAACTCCTAAAATAAGAACTTCTGCATCCAATTCTCAAGAGATGTAGCTTAAAAAGTATTATTCTCTGCACAGATCTCATACTCACAGCCCACAGCTCACTTTTCATTTAAAGTGGATACATATTTCACCAAATGTACACTCCTTAGGTCTGTTTAGGAGGGATACATCTTCATTGGCTGTTGTTTATATGATATGAAATGGCTACTGCAGATGGAAATGATAAACTATAACTGCAGAAGGGCGCACAATGGCCTCCAGATGGGCAGGAATTAACACTAAGAACATATTAAGGGCAGTCACTATGACAAGCACTTTTATGGGATAAACGAAAATGATGTACTTACTATAACAACAGATCCATGCTGTCTGTTTTCATCTGGTTCAACCTGTGGGTTATCAGATCTGAGACTGGCCATTCAAAAAGACTTCAAAGTTTGTGCTTTGCCTCCTCTAGCCATAATACCCTGCTCTCTCCTATCCACCTCAGATAGAGTTTGAACCTCCCACAAATATCACACATGCAAGATCTAAATACTCCAGGACCTTAACATAGGACCCCAAGATGGAAATAAGAGCACCTCGACAGCTTGGCTACTCGCTGCACTGGTCCAAACAACCCAAAGGAGGGAATAGGACAGAGGGATGGTTAAATTGGATGGATGCAGATAACACAGATCTAGCATAAAGGTAAGCACATAACATCAGATACGAAAATTGTCTTTTCCATCCTGCTTCCACATATGGGACAGGGTCCCCAGATATGTATCATCACAGGTAGGCCCCTAGGAGAGAACATTCCATTAAACAGTGGAACCAAATGAGGCCCTAGGAGAGAACATGTCACTGAATGGTGGGACCATCTAAGGCCCTAGACCTTGGCTGCACAGCCACTTTGTAACATGACACAAATGTGCGAGTACTAGCCCCAGTAGCTGCAGCACAAATATCATCAGTAGAAGCTCTGGAGAAAAAGACTGTGGAAGTAGCCACTGCTCTAGCAGAATGACCTTTGGGCTTTGTTGCAAAGACTTTCCCCTCAAATTATATCCAAAGGAAATGAAATCAGATGTTTGGAAAGTGTTATTTTCATTACTGGCTTGCCCAACCGGGTCTTAGAAAAAAAAAAAAAAAAAAAAAAAAAAAAGAGTTAAAAAGCTGATTCAACTTCTTAAAGGCTTTAGTCCTGTCCAGGTAAAATATCAGTTGTCTATGAACATCAAGACATTGTAGCAAATATTCCCCTTAATTACCAAGTTTGGGGAAAAAAAAAACAGATAAAGGTAGGAGCTGATTCAATGAAACTCAGAAGCCACCTTAGGCAAAAGGGAGAGATCAGTCCAAAGGGAAACCTTATCCCTACAAAAAGTTAAATAGGGAGGCGCCAAGGATAAGGCCTGCAGCTCTGAAATTCATCTAGTGGATGTCACAGCCACCAGGAAAAATAGTCTTCCAAGACAGCAACTTCAAGGAAACGGTAGCTGAAGGGCCAGACAAAACATGGAGCATGAAAGGTGAATCCCAAGAAGGAACGGGATCCTGAATGGGAGGTCATAATAAAAATGTACCTCTCAGGAACACCTTAAAAATCTTCAGAGCAGCCACTGGAGTATTATCTCTGCCAACATGGAAAATGGAAACAACAGCCAGCACAACCCGAACAGTACAACAGGTTAACCCAAAATGAAAAAGGGAAGCAAGAAAATCCAGAATAGCATCCAGCAGGGCTGAGAAGGGATCCAAGCCCTTCGACGACACCCAAATTGCAAAATGTTTCCATTTACTAGCAAAAATCTTACTTGTAGAGGGTTTATGAGAGGGGGATAAAAAAAAAAAAGTTTCTCAGAGAGCTTGGGATCTCTGGCCATCATAGGAACTGGTCAGTTTGAGGGTATGAAGACTGAGCAGGGAAATTCTTTCAGGGTGAGAGACAAAACTTGTCATGGGGTTGAGGACCCAAGGAGGGTACTGAAGGTGAGACAACAGGAAAGGGAAATCTTGCTGGAGTCAAAACTGAATGATGAGAATCAAAGTCGCTCTGCAACGGTCAGCCTTCTGAAGAAATTTTATTATGAGGGGAGTAGGCGGATAAGCAATACAGGGTCTATATTATATGCTCGAATAGACTTTTCTTTGAACATACAGTATAATCATCGACACCTAATGAGCGAACGCTCTAAAGCATGAACAGCCACATCCGCAAATTTTTTCCTCAGGGAAAAAATTCACAGGGCCATACACAAAAAAACACAGACTTGAAAACCCTAATCAAGTGGGGGGCTGCCCCCCACATCCCCCCTAACTAAAATACCAACTCCGAAATCGCTCTACGTTGGGGAATTCCTGATAACGGCCAAATGAATTTTTTCCCCCGAGGAAAGAATTCGAGGACGTCTCCATTTGCGCTTTAGAGCGTTTGCTCTTTAGGTGTCAATGATTATATGTTTGAAGAAAAGTCTCTTTGAGCATATAATATAGACCTGCAATACAAAAGACCCAGGGGCCAAGCATTCAGAACAGCATCCCTCGGTGACTGTTCTACAGGGGGAACCAGGGCATAAAAACTGATGCACTTTGTGTTCGATGAGGTGGTAAACAGATTGCAGCAAGGGGAGCCCTAGTGCTGGAATATCTGGGCTACTACCTCTGTATTCAAAGACCACTCATGAGGAAGAAGAATGTTTCTGTTTAAACTGCCTGCTATAATGTTGGATGTCCCTGGGATGTGCTTTGCTATCAGAAACAGCTGAGAAGACTGCTCACTGTCACACTCTCATAGCGTCCCACAAAAAGGATAAGACTGAATTTTCCCATTTGTTCAGATAAATTCAAAGACATATTGTCCATTTGAACTAAGATCACAACCTTGGGGAGAAGGCCTTGAAAAGTCTGCAATGCTGGAAGGACCACTCTTACCTCCAAGACACTGATGTGAAGACTGGCCTCAAAAGTAAACCAGGTCCCCCTAAACTGTCTTCCCTTTGAAATGCCCTACCCCCACCCCAGAAGTGGGGTATCCGTGGTGACCGTGGGCAGAAGTTGGGGAAGAATCTCCTGGTGGAGACAAGAAGAGACTCTAACCACCATTTGATCAGAGTCTGACAAAAGCTTGCTGTGACAATGAAAGGTTCATAGGATGGGTTATATAAGACCACCGAGTTAAGTCCACTACAATATCCTCATATGGTACCTCACTAGGGGCACCAGGCAAACCAATGCGGCCATATGACCCAAAAGCCTCAGCATCAAGGAGGCTGGGGTTTTATGGAAGCAAAGCAGATGAAGTGCCTCCGCACAAAGGGAACTCACCCAGTGTACTGGAAGCCTTGCCATCTGAGACACCACATTCAAATGACATCCTATGAACCCCAACACCTGAACTGGCTGAAGAGTGGATGTCTAGTAGTTCACAATGATTCTTAGGGGCAAGCACAAGTGGAGTAAGAAGTCCTGAACCTTAACCAACTTCACCCTCATGGAAGCAGTGATGAGCCAATCATCCAGGTACAGATCCTGGAACCCCTACAGCCTAAGCCAAGCTGCTACAACTGCCACGAACTTGGTAAACAACCAAGGGGCAGTGATGAAACCAAAAAGCAGTACACTGAAATGGTAATGATCGGCTCCCAGATGGAAGCACAGATATCTCTTGGAGCGCCTCACAAACTTTAAATGATGGTAGGCGTCTTTGAGATCAATCGAGCACATCCAGTCATCTTTCCTCAATAGGTGCAAAATGGACTGCACTTTGACTATCTGGGACTTTACTTCAGATAACAGTTCAGTTTGCTCAGATCTAAAAATGGTCAAAGGTCCTTGTCTTTTTTTGGCACCAAAAATAATCTGGAATAGACCCCAGACCCTCGCTGGTCTGGTGGGACCTTTTTATCAGTTGCTTTTGAATCTCGATTGCTGCGCCTCTTTGACAGGGTGGAACATCTGGGCGAGACTTGATATTTTCTCCTGGTGGAAATAAAAACAGAATTTCATAGCATCTAGCTACAACTCTCAAAACCCATACGTCTGACATGATAGCTTCCCAAGCTTTTGAGTGAAGAGCCAAGTGACTAACTGCCTCCAGAGTAGGACAGTTTGGAAAGCCTTCAGGTATGATGAAAGAGTCTCCTGAGAAAGCTCTACAGAAGCCCTGGTTCTGCTCTGTTGTGGCTGATACCACCCCAATGCAGCAAGGGGCACTCTCACCAGGGACAACCAGAAAAGACTGCTGTGTTTTCTGGAAAAAGAAAAAAAGAAACGATTTCCCCCCTCTGGTTCCTAGAAAAGGTCCATTAAGGGGTGGTAAAGTGCGCTCCAACAGCAGACAGCGTCTTCCCGTCATGTTTGCTCCTGGTTAACATGTCCTTGAACTTTGGGCCAAAAAGAGGATGCCTTAAAGCAGTTCACAAAATTACATAATCTCATCCAAGCATGCTGATGCATGGCAATACCGACCCCAGAACTCCAGCTCTGAACCCTCAACTCAAACGCTCACTTAGCTCGGACATATTTGTATTCGAGAAGACCAAGGTACGAGCTGGGACTTTAAGCAGCCAAGCCACTGAACCTGACCCTAGGGGAGGCAGGACACCCGGTGCCACAAACCCTGGAGTCAAAGATCCAATGGAGAAAAAACAAAAGATGGAGCTGACCCCTCCGGTACTAGGACAGAGTCAATGGGGAAAAGACCTAGATGAATCAGGGCTTCCAAGAATGACCCCATCAGTTGCTTCCTCTCTATGGGTCTAAGACTTCATACGGAGTTGGCAGATGGTGTAGATGAGGCTACTGATGAGGGCTTGGAAGCCTTCCTGCCAGTAGTCAGATGTGACAACTGAATCCAAACCAGAAAGGTTCAGATCTGAGGTGGAGAGGGAGAGAACTCGGGTGAAAACTCCCTAGGGGTAATGGGAGAAAAAAGGAGTGGACCCTACCTGAGCTTGCTCCCTTAAGCAAGAAGGGACTAGGGACACTTAAAGCTGGGGACACTGACTTTCCTAAAGTGAGCACTGTAGAAAACAGTCTCTCAGAAGAAAGAACTGACCCTGTACCAAAGCAGCTATGGAAGCTGAAAGTCAGTGGAACTTTGGATTCAGCTGGTCAGAATGAGGGGAAGCCACTCGTTTGCAGTGCCCCGTTGCCCTTATCCTGTACCAGTGGGTCCTTAGAGCACTCCTTACCTCGACCCCCCCTCATCCTTAATACTTTTCATCAGAGTGGACGTTGCAGGATCCTCCAAGGGCAACAATCCTTTTAAAACTAAGTTGCCACAGCACTCGTTCAGAGCCCAGGTACCAAAGCCTGTACAAGTAGAACTGTCTGCATCCAAGTGCAAGGTACCAAGGCAGTACACGCACACCAATTATGCGCATCCTGTGATGGGAACTTATGGCCACATGCCACACATTTCTTAAATCCATTCTCTGTCCATGGTGAAGGAGAATCACTATCTGAAAAAACAGCAAAAGAACAAAAAACAACACAGCATACCAAAAACAACTGCACACCTAACCTAACCCATAACTTGTCCTAAAAAATCATGAGAAAAAAAAAAACAAAAAACTTTTTTTTAACAGCATCATTGAAAGGGCAGGAAAAGTCCACAGAAAATACTACCACATAGATAAAACAAAAACGCTACAAACAGAATCCAACCTTAACCTAACCCTAAAGTGACTCAAAACGTAAATAAAGGGTAGAGGAAGGATTACAAGGCAAAAACTGCACTAAATACCAAAAAGGATACAGAAGTCCACAACAGAGCTTGCAATTGCATTGCAGTCCTTAGAGTCAGCAAATGAGATCTGAGGTAGACAGGAGAGAGCAGAGTATTATGTGTAGAGGAAGCAGAGCTCCACGTCTTTTGGAATGGCTGGTTTTGGATTAGATTTGGATCCAATAACCTACAGGGTGAAGCCAGATGGAAAAGACAAAATCGGATTCACTTTTACATGACATTCTGAGTCGCACACATATCATGTTAAGGCAGCAATTTGTCTCTCACAGGCTGTTTCTGTACCTACCAACACTCACTGTTATGCAGACTAGGCTATATCAGCTAGCATCAGTTGGATGAAAAAGTGTTGATTGCGAATGAGCTCAAATTCCTCAGCTGCACTCAAGAGTACATGTGCATTGTGAACACGCCCTTAAAAACCCGAGAGAATTACTGGCCAAAATTTCACCTGAAAAAAATCTCTTTCCTAGCCTTAGGAGACAAGTTCGATCCAAATTACAGATCCAAGCTTACTCTGCAGTGAAGAGTGTAGCTAGAGTACACTGAGTTAGTGCTTCTTCACCTGCGGTAGGCAATGGTGGCTGTGGAGACCCTGACAATGTCCTTAGAAATCAGACTCCTACAGTAACAGCTGAGTGACCTACTGATGTAGGGGTTAGACCAAGGCCACATGCATGAAAGAAGATCTGTTGATTTGCTGGATTACAATTCTGACAAGGCTGATGCTTGTAAATAAAAGCCAGAATAACCGAGTAATAGTGCTCCTCTTGATACCTGCTTGCTTCAGTTGATATACAGGTGTGGGACCAGCTGCCTCCTACTCCTGTGGAGTAACCCAGTACATTCCAGGTCGCAGTGCCATCACCAGGAGACAGCCTCCACCCCTGTTCTAAAGGAGACAGGCCTCCTTTCCTCACTCCGGGAAACAAATGATAAAATGTCTAGACCAGTTGTATTTATCAGGTCATCTAGCCCACATGCAGTGCAACCTTTTGATTTTATAACTGATGACAAGATTTCAGCAGACATATGTTTCAGTGTTACCTGAAACCAACAGTGTGCCACACTGTCTGCCTTTAAAAGGCATAGGTTGTCATGTACCTCTCTTTGCAAGACTAGGAAAGAGATTTTTTTTCTGGTGAAATTCTGACCAGTAACTATGTATGTACCACTGGTGACATCTGAAAGATACCAAGAATACACTTTTATAGCACTTCTCTATGGAATAGCACAGTATGGCTGCACTGCATTACGGGTAAAGGCCAGCAGGGTTCGCATGTAGCATCAATTCCTTGCAAATATATAGTTAGAAATTAATCTATGAGAAGTAGATATTACTTTGTGCTGGCTTGAGAGAGGTGAGCAAGGAGGGCTTACTGAACTACTTAAGGAGGGTGGACATGATATTTTTACTATCAGTAAGTGACTGTGTTACGGCACAGCAAATTACTAAGCTGTCCACTACATTCTGGGATGGCAGTATACAATGCACAGATTCTGGGACGGCAGTATACAATGCACAGAGAGGCACATGACAATTTATGGCTACTTTTCCTGACACAATCCACTAATTTATACGAGTACCAATAAACTGTTTGCAATTCAAACAAACTTCTTAGGAAATATACATACAGTATGTATGCTTTCTTTTGGAACTAAAGAGGTTGGCTTATGCTTAGGAAATTATCTGCATGCTTCATGATCAAGTCTTCTTTACTTGTTTACTGGGTAGGTGAGCTGGTCCTACTGCCCCCACTTCAATGTCTCAGGCTCAAAGGGGCAAAAACTGAACAGCAATTATATGGAAAACAATACACAGCGTTTTAGAGACGTACAAATACAACAAGGTAGTAACAGTAAATTGTGTCAAGGTACAAAGCCGTTCACAAGAGTGCAAGTATGCTGATGTATTAGCATTATGTAGAGAATACAGTTATACACTGTTAGCTTGTAAATTACTGGAAACAACATAATGAATCTCTTCTGTACTTGAGTGGGTTGCAGAATACAAGAAGTCAATTGAAGTGTGTTGTAATTAGCCTGTGTTCCTAAAGCAAGAGCATTAATTTTCTTTCAGATGTTCTTTCAAGTCTGTCCTAAAGGTGGTGAGCATTTGTTCTGGTCTGATTTCTGGGGCTAAGTGTTCCAGAATACTAGAAAAGATGTTCTTAGTCAGTGCTTGTCCCCCAGTTATGGCTTTGAACCTTCATTTGATTAGGGAGGGAGTAACATACGACTGTTTTCTGAATGGTAGTTATGCTATTAATGCCCTGAACTAACCCAGTATAATGAATATAATTATCACTGAGCTAAAAGGGTGGTATTCTGTCCTGAAGAGGAAGCCAGTTGAGTCCTTTAAGAAGGATGGATATAGTCAGGTGCAAGTAATGTGAAAGAGTACATTTTACAGACTGACATTTGTAGTCTGTATCAATTAGTACCAGAGTGGGTGTTTAAAACAGGAACAGCACATTCTAATTTGGGAGTGAGTATACTTTTAGATACTGCACGTGGTGAGGAGAGTAAATGAGATACTCTGTTCGCTGAGTGTCTTGCACACCACTTTAACTGTACATTTAGCAAATGCAAGGGATGGTTTTACAGCCATGCCCCAGTACTTTTGCTCCGTGACTAAGTACACTACTGGTTTTGTTATCCTTCATTAGCACGACTGCTGGGTTACTTAGTTTGGACAGAGTGGCAAAGAGCATGACTAAGGATCTTTGGGGATTTTGGGGCTGTTGCTCCATGCCCAGCTGCATATATAAGAGAAGCTATTCTGAAGACTGTTTTGGAGAAATGAGGAAGATTTATCAGGTACAAGAAATAAGAGATTATAAGCACACACAACCACTTGAAGCCGAAAGGTATCATGAGCAATGTAAT
This sequence comes from Protopterus annectens, assembly GCF_019279795.1. Taxonomy (NCBI): domain Eukaryota; kingdom Metazoa; phylum Chordata; order Ceratodontiformes; family Protopteridae; genus Protopterus; species Protopterus annectens. The sequence continues at coordinate 1,111,040,208 of NC_056737.1, read as the reverse complement.
TTATGAAAAGAGAAAACAGCATGGGGCCGAGGACTGAACTGCCAAAGGAATTACTGGAAAATCCAAGACAACTGTATCTGGTGACTATTTACGGCTTGCTGATACTCACTCTTAGACTATGCCTCCCCTCTCAAGGGAGGGCTAAACCAGTCAAGCCTGGGGTGAATTTATAAATACCCATTCAATCGTCTAGGTCCTATTGAAGGAAGACAGTTTATCATAGGAGTTACAATGTAACAGAGCCCTGGGGCTATTTCTACCTTGCCTCTCTCTTCAGCGAGGGCCAGGCAGTCATATGGGGTCAATTTATTGGGTCTATATCAGAATCACGAAAAGACTAAACCACGAATGCTCACATGAGCGAAAATGTTGGGAATCAAAAGTGTGATTGTGGGGTCGTGTTACAGTGATTAGTGGGATATTTGCCCTTTCCTCACTGTAGTGCGACCTCGGAGTTAGAATATATAGTTAGTGGGGGGTGTGGGGGTTGCAGCCCCCCACAACAGCAAGTTTGATTACCGGCATTTTCGCTCATGTGAGCGTTCACGGTTTAGGGTTTTCGTGCTTATAATATAGGCCCAATTCATTAAAACCTATCCAGGTGTCCAACTCCTTTTAAAAGGCAGACAGTGTCTCACACTGCTTAAGTTGTAGAGGAACTCTACTCTAGATAAGGGGGTAATGACTGCATGACAAATTTAGATCTGTGGACCTGATATTAGCTAGACTGTTTCACTTATCGAGGTATAATAGTTCTTCAGTCTTTCTTTGTAGTTCAGATCTTTTAGGTCCCTGACCTTTTTGTGTTTCTAATTGCTTGATGTGTTTGGTAAGGTACACCCCAAAGGGAGCATTGTATTGAACAATGGGTCTAATCAATAAGATAAGAACTTATTTTGGTCTGGAAGAAATACCTTTTTCTATGAGCTGTGCAAGTTAAAAGGATTTCCTAACCACCGTTGCAATGTGATGGTCAAACTTAAGGGAGCTGTCCACCCAAGTACCTATATATCTCATGATGTCTTCATTTTAAGGTAGTGTGCTATCTATGCTACCAGCTAGAGCCAAGGGGTGTTTATCAAATGCAACAGTGTTGCACTTTTTGGCATTGTGACTGAGCTAATTTTACTACACCAGCTATTGGAAGCTCCTGTTGTAGTGCTTGTATGTCAAAGGGGGACTTGACAACAACTACCAACTCGCAATCATCCACAAACTTTGTAACCAAGGATCCTTGTTGCAGAACTGGAGATCTGAGGAGTAGATGCCAAAGAGCAAGGGTCCCGGCACAGATTCCTGCAGACCTCCACTGGTCACCTTCATGCTCTCAGATGATGCAACCCCAATTCTTCCTGTGAAAGTTCCGTCTCTAAGCCAGTTGGAAATCCACCTATGGACATATGGGTCAATATGGAGCTCTTTCAACTTGTTTATTATATTTACATGTGGCAATGTATCAAATTTCCTGGCAAAGTAAAGATATGCTGTGTAAACAGCTTGTCCACAGTCTACAGCCTCAATAACCATCTCAAAGATATTTACAAGATTTATTAAACAGGATCTGCCATTGACAAGGCTAAAATATTGTTAATTAGTTCAGTTGTGATATGTTCCAAGACCTTGCATATAAGACTTGTTATGAAGATGGGTTTGTAAGTTCACGGGGTTTGTGATGGGACTGCCTTTTTTGGCGTGACATTACAACAGCTGTACACTGTTCCATGGGGCAAAAACAGTTTCTAGGCTCAGGTTGAAAAGACTAAGAAATGGGACCACCAATGCTTGTTTATTGCTATTAGTTAGTTAACCGGGTATGTTATCAGGCCCCCAAGGATGAGGCACTATTCATTTTGGAGACCACCTTCAGTACATGTTCTCTTGTGATGGCTGGTGGCTTGACTCCATCAAGGATATGTGGGTTAGAATAGTTCTCTCTGGGATGAAATTGGCACTAAATTTACTTGTCAGTTTGTTGGCAATATCTACTGGATCAGAGTAGTTAGTACCATTATGAATAAGCTCAGAGCAATTCTGGGTGTTAGTTCTATTTTTCTGACATAACTAAAGAAGGATGTGTAGTTGCCTTTAGCTTCCGCAGTTAGTCTTGAGTTCATGGGATTTTGTTCTTCTTATAACCCTTTTTTTTACTTTCTTATCTAGCTGTTTGATGTTCACCTTAATTTGAAGTAATTTGTTTTGCTACACATGTTTAAGAATTTCTTTCATCTCTTATACCATGCTGATTTTGTTTCAAGACCTCCCAATTTGCTTTGATCTAGTTGATACTGCCAATGTAATACATTTGTCCAGGTGTGAGTAAAGTTTTTCTGCATAACTCTTGCAATAAAAACATTATCAGTAATACACTACTCTCGAAATTAGAGACTTCATCATAGAACTGTAGGACATTTGTATGTCTGAAGTCCTAAAATTTTATATCTAATTTTAATGGTTTGCAGATTCTGAAAAAGGTTACTAGTTTGTAGTCTGACTTGACCAGTGAGGGGGTACTTTGGGGAGGGGGTACTTTGGGGAGGGGGGGGGCACCAACAGGTGCTAAATTTGTTAAGACCAGATCAAGTATATTCTGTTCTCCAGTAAGTTCTTTAACAATATGGTCCAGGGAGTTTTTGTTTATAAAATCTAAGCAGTGATGTGCATATCCTATCACTGGTGATACAGGTCCTCCAGTTAATCATTGAGTAGTTAAAAGCACCAAGGATAACAGTATTCCTACCTATGGGGAGTTCCTCAAGAAAATTTACGAATACACTACAAGTTGGATGTGGTTTCCAGACTTTGGTATACTGGACGGATGTCAAGCTACCCTTGGCAGGAGATGTGACGACCCTCCACTGGAAAAGTAATCAAGAAGCCACAATCTTCACCACTGGCAACAGTGGGGGACGTTCATTGATAGGATATAAAGTACACACACAGTATTTCCAGATGCAGCTCTCTGCATCAAGTGTAATTTCCCTTAAGAGCACACAGAGACCACAGTGAGTCCGGGGCTGGTTTCTCCCTCTTCTTCCAGGATCCCCAATAAGACTCCCCACTAGCACAGCTAAAGAGTTGAGATCTCAGCTGAGTGACCATGCCAGGACCTCCAGCACCCTCTCTGCCCAACCAGTGCTTTGTGTCCCTACCCAAGGAGCTGACACACACACACACTTTGGGGTTTCATTTACACACACACACACACACACACACACACACACATGTATGCCTGGGAAAAGTTGGCACAGGTTTACTAGCTATGCCCCCTTCTTCCCAGGCTATAAGGTAGTTTTCACTGCCACCAGTCATTCCTTATCAGCTACTTTAAGGGGCTTAACAAAGGGTGTCTAATTTTACTGTGTAATACTAATATTAACACAAATGGTAGTTTGACCAAGACCAAGGCTATTACGAGCGGCCCACACAGTATCACCAAATAAATATGCAAATACTCTCAAAACTTAATACCTCTACACAGATCAGCCACAATGAAAGCTTTAACTATATTTAATAATAAATAATAAAAACAAAACAATACTAAATATATATTCATAGTGACATCGGAGTTCAAAACCACAGGAAATATTTTAAACAACATAGCAGTACGGGCTCACACAAATAAAAATATCTAAACCAAATTTCACTATATTCCTGACTGGATCTAAGAGAATTATACTGCTCCCTAGTAACTTACTATTAGTGCAAGGCAGATGTTGTGGTGAATGGTTCTTGTCAGGTCCAAGACCTAATACAGAATGTTCTGTCTCGCTAAGAGACTTATCAAATAAATATCTGAAATATTACTGCTGGGATAGCTTTCAGAATGACATCATTTCTGATCATTCTAGTTCCCAAGCCACAACCCCCATTGCTAGAAGCTGGCAACATTTAGCATCTACCTGTAAAAATATACAGACAAGGGGTTTTCCTCATATCTTTGGCAGATGCTGGAAGTCATAAAACAATTGTATTCCTTCATGCTTCAAAAGTAGCAATTAGTTAACTCCAAGGACAGTACAGAAATCTTCCTAGCACAGACTCTGTGTCTCTTGCTGCATTGAAAACTTGAGAGGTAGCCTCTTTATTGTGTCCTATACAGTAATTTATTTTCAGATATTTTTCTAAAGTTTACTACACTGAGGTTAACCTCCTGTATCCCAGTTTCCACTGCTAAAATATATACATTTAAACAGTTACTATAGTACATGTACATTTCTGTTCTCTTCCAGTAGGGCACACTGTGGATACATTTTAAACACAGCACTTTTACAAATACCTTTTCAACACAAACATCTGTGCAGAGCAGTTTGATACATTTCTAATACATCTGTAACACAAGCATCTTGTATAAATCATTTTGATATTCACCAATGACATACAATTATTTACAAAATTGCATCTAGTTGTGCTGGCAATATCTCCTTTCATCACAGGGAATCCCTAATGTAAGGAATACTGCAACACTGACAGTGAAGGACATCGCCATATGGACAGCATGACCACTGTCAACAGCTTGCTTTGCCTTTTAAAAAAGCTCACCAGATTCCTCAGACAGATCTGCCCTTTATAAAACTCAATTGCTGCTGGTCAAGCCTGCTGAGATTTTTGATGTCAAATTTTATCAGGCCAGTTATAACATGTTCTATGGCCCAATGTACAAGACTCATCAGGGTGATGGGCCTATAACCTCTGGGGTCCACAGTGGATCTGCCCTTAAGGAGTGGCATCGCCATTACTGTGTGCCATACTTCTGGGACAAGGCCTGTTGCTAGGCTCAGGTTAAACAGTTTAAGGACTGGCTCTGCTAGGGCATGTTTATCACTGACAGCCTGATATGTGATCATATCCCTTGCAGGTAATGTTTTTTGTTTTTTGGCAGCACTTTCAGTACATGTGCTTTAGTGATGATGGGCAGTTTGGGAGTTTCAGGGACAGGAGGGAGTTTGAGTAGTTGTCTCTGGAGTAAAATTCAAACTGAGTTTGTTTACAGGAATATTGGTACTGTCCACGTGATCGGAGTAGGTGGTGTCATTTTGTATGAGTTCAGTGCAGTGTTGAGTATATCTTATTTTCCTGACATAGCTAAAGGATTTGCAGTTGTCTTTGGCTTCAGCTGCTGACCTACATTCATGGACTACTTTAGTGCACTTTTTATTTTTCAGTTCTTTAGTCAATTTATTGACATCTTTCTTGACATGAGATTCCTTTGATCTGCTGTAAACTTTAATGAACTTTTTCATTCTGTTGTATATTTAGTTATGTCAGTGGATCACCAGAGCAGTTCGCTTTGTTACATCTCCCACTGTACTTCGATCTTAGTGAGGCTGCCAGTGCTATACATTTATATAAGTGGGTGCAGAACTCATTCACGAAACTACTTGCTGTGACAATGCCTGGGGTGATGCTACTACAAGTAAATTTCAACAATTCATCATTGAATTTGATGAGATTTGTAAATTTGGAATCCTTGAATTCTGATATATTAGTTTCAGTGGGTTTCGAGATTTTGAGGGAGAAGGTTACTAGCTTATGATCTGACTTAACCTAGAAAGCAGATACCAGAGAACATGTGCATGATGATGTTATATGTACAAGTACTAACTCAAAAATATAATGTCTTCTAATGGGGTTAATAATAATCTGACACATGGAGTTTTACTGACTACATCCAAACACATTTGGGAATATGCTACATTAGAAGCGTGGCTGCTCCAGTTTATTGAGAAGTATTTAAAGTTTCCCATGATGATGAAGTTTATGGGGAGTTCATCGAGCATATTTGGAACACATACATGAACCTCAGGGGACATGAAGGTGTCCTATAACAGGCAATAAAATAATAATTGGTTTTATATTGATAAAGTACAGTTGTGTACACTTACCATAAATGTAGATGTTCCGAGTGTATTCACTGTTGCAGTCATTACATTTGGGTTATCTGCTTGCAGGTAGCCCTCAGTCGGCCTTATCAACAGTCTTGGGTCCTGCGTCGGTTGCTGTCCCTTCTTCCATGACGTCAGGGATATAAAACATGCAACCAACGCCATTACATCAGTTTTTCTTGCCCCAGATGTCAGGTGCCCCCCTAATGGGAAGCAATTAAATATAAAAGTACAAAGATATACCTCCAACAAAAAAGCAAATACACCAAAAAGGCTTTTAAGCATAGTAAAGGAAAGCAGAGGTATAGCCAAAAAAAGTTAGGGGGCTGGAGGGAGGGTAACGAGGACTGCAACAGTGAATACACTCGAACATCTACATTTATGGTAAGTGTAAACAACTGTACTATGTTCTTCGTGTTTCACTGTTGCAGTCATTACATTTGGGTAGATTCCCAAAGCTATGGTTGGGAGGAGGAATTTAGATAGCATTAGGGCCAGCTATAAGGCCCTGCAAGACTGCAGTAGCAAAGCCAGCTCTGGATTTAGAGAAAATTGGCAAATGATAATGCTTGGTGTAAGTATGTACAGAACTCCAGGTAGCAGCTTCTAGGATGTCCCTGTTAGGGACGCCTCTGAGAAAGGCTGTAGAGGTAGATGCAGCCCTGGTGGAGTGAGGTCTGATCCCCTGGGGATAGGTTTTCCATGGTGCTTATAGCAGAATTGAATGCAATGGCTTATCCATTTAGAAATGGTTTGCTTTGAAATAGACTTCCCCTCTGCCCCTGCAGCAAACGCCACCAGCAGTTGTTCAGATTTCCTTTGAGGTTTAGTCCAGTCCAAGTAGAATCTAAGTTGTCTGTGCACATCTAAGGAATGCGGTATCCATTCCCCTTTATTCTGTGGATTGGGAATGAAGGCTGACAAATGAATGGACTGATTAAGAACCACACTGGATACCACCTTGGGCATGAAGGATGGATTGGTTCTGAGGGACACACTGTCCGCATGAAAGATGATGAAAGGCTCCACTGCCATAAGGGCCTGTAATTCAGATACCCTTCTAGCTTAAGTGATTGTGAAAAGGAAAGCTGTTTTCCAAGAAAGAAATTTTAAGTCTGCAGTAGCAGCTAGCTCGAAAAGAGGTAAGAGTGCGTTTCTCCAAGACAAAGTTACAGTCCCAGGCTAGGGTTGGAGCTCTCCTGGGTGGTCTCAAATTTTTGGCCCCTCTGTAGGAACTGCTTGAACAGTGGATGAGAGAAGAGGGGAGGTTGTGTTATAATGAGCTGAAATGGCTGAGGCGTGGATTTTAATAGAGGAAAAAGACAGGCCCTTGTGAAGCATCTCAGTTAAGTATTGCAAAATCTGAGGTAAAATGGGCGCTGCTGCGCTCATCCCTTGAGACTGGTTCCTGAATGCACTTCCCTGCCAGGTGAGCCCCCCCATGCATAGTCTGATGCATCTGTTGTTAGGGTTTGGGTGGCAGGGGGTGGTGTGAAAGGTAGTCCCTTGTTTTGGTGGCAGGCCTCTGCCCACCAAAGGAACTCTAGGCGTAGGCAAGGTATAATAGGAATCATTGTTTCTAGGTCTGGAGAATGTTGACACCATAGGCTTTTTAGATACCACTGCAGTTTCCTCATATGCAGTCTTGCATATGAAATTAGAAGAATGCAAGAGGCCATGAACCCCAAGGCTTGCAGTATTTGTCTTGCAGATAGCAGGGTTTTTGTGGCCACTTGTTTGAAGTAGGTTGTCAAATTAATTTGTTTCTCTGGCGTGAGGTAAGCCATCTGGGAAGCTGTATTCAAGCTTGCTCCCAGGAATATAATTTGTTGACAGGGTACCAGGTGTGATTTCTTTTTGTTTATGGTGTACCCCAGACAAGTTAGAACCCTTTGTATAAAGGACAGATGATTCAAAAGTATGTCCTGGCTTTCTGCCTGAATTAGACAATTGTCCAGGTATGGGTATATTGAATATTTCTTTGCCTGCAAAATGCAATAACTGAAGCTAGGCACTTTGTGAATACCCTGGGCACAGTAGATAAGCCAAAGGGCAGTGCAGAGAACTGATAGTGCGTGTAGCCTGCTTTGATTGGGATGTGCAGTTATGCTTCTTTTAAATCTAGTGTTGCCAACCAGGCATCTTTGCCTAGCATAGGACGTAATTGGTGAAGAGTCAGCATCTTGAATTTTGGAATCTCCAAAAAGGTGTTTAGAGTAGACAGTTCCAGGATAGGATGCCATGAATTGTCTTTTCTGGGTACCAGGAAAAGTCTCGAGTAGAAACCTTGTCACTTTTCCTCTTCTGGTACCAGCTGAATAGCCCCCATGCTTAAGAGAGAAAGTACTTGTTTTTGGGCCTCTGCCCACTGATTTGGGGGTAGGTCTGGCCACCCGCTTGGTGTTGGCAACGTGTGGAAGTGAAATATGTATCCCTGGGACACTATATTTAAAACCCATTTGTCCTGGGTAATAAGTTCCCAATTCTTTGCATGAAGAGCAATCTTTCCCCCCAAAGGGGCAGTCAGTTGATAAGTGCTTGGAAAATTAAAAAAGAAGTCACTGAGACAGTTTACCATGGGGGGGGGGTCTTATTATTCCCAGATTTGGAAGTGGAGGCCCCCTACTGCTTAGTTCTGTGTGTCCCCTGGGACTGAAAACTGGGGTTTTTGCTGTGTCTGAGTTTGGCTTGAGAAGACCTGGAAGGATCTGGAAAGGACCAATTCTTAGAGGGCCAGTGCCTACTAAATCTACGAGGCCGAACTTGTAAAAAATCTTTAACAGTTTGCATAGATTCAGCTTTATCTTCCACCTTTTTAAGAACTTCCTCAGCCTTGTTGCCAAACAGGCGGTCCTGATTTAAAGGAGCATCCAACAATTTAGCTTTAACATGATCAGGCAAAGATTGCTCCTTAAGCCAAGCATGGCTTCTGAGCACAGACCCAGTAACAGCAACCCTGCAAGTGGCCTCTAATGAATCAAAACCACATTGCAAAGTATGTTTTCCAACTTGTTCAGCAGAATGCATTAAATCCTGTAATTCTTTATTTTCCACACAGTCAGGAATCAACATAATTTTCTGTTTAAGCAGTCCAATAACATGTTGCTGATACTTTAACATATGAAACTGGCAGTTTAAAGCCCTACTGGCCAAAGTTGCAGAAGTGTAAACCTTCTTACCCCATCTATCCAGCACCCTGGAGTCTCTATCAGAAGGGGTAGCAGTAGAAGCCTTAATGCCCTTGGGCCCCTGTGAAATAGTCTCTGGATCTGCAATACGATTTTTAGAAAGGAACTTGTGGGACTCAGAGACCCTGTAGTATCTGTCAGGTTTTCTGGGAACAGGAGGCAGGGAATCAGGGGCCAAACTAGATTCCGAAAAAGCATCATCAACAATGTCTTGTACAGGAGGAATAGCTAAAGGCCTATGCTGAGGTAGGAGAAGGAAATCCCTAAGCCTCTTTTTTGAAACAGAAAAATCCTGGCTTTCCCAGTGGAATGCTCCCTTAGAGTATGCAAGGTTTCCCCAAAAGAAAAATCCTCAGGAGAGGAATCAGAGGGAATGGAGTCCTCTGCATCAGAATCTTCATAAGTAGATAAGGGCAAATCCAGACCATCAGAAGAATCAGAAAAAACAGAATCCTGATCAGAAGATTCATAAGCAACTTCAGTCCTAGGCCTCTTGGAGGGGGGAGGGGGGAGGGGGTTGGCTACCCCTGATTAGAGTTATTAGATCATCAACCATTCTTACCATTTTTTTTTTAGTCATAGAGGCCTAAGCACGTGGCCTGGGCGTAATTTTTTTAGGCATGGATCGAGATTTAGGCATAAGTAAAGAAGGAGGAGGCGTCGGTTTAATATGCAAGTCCATAGGCCTGAATACACCCTCAGAAGCCGCTGCCTGCACAGTGGCTCCAGACCCATCCAAGGTAGAGACATCCGCGGGTTCCATAGTTGAAGCATCTTGCGGCATACCGGACTCCGAATGGGTCTCAGTAGAGGCCTGCAAATCAGAAGTAGCGGGTATCAGGGGCTACGAAAGTTCCTCACTGAGTACCGGCGAACTGGCGACTGGCTTAGGAGAAGTGTCGTCGGCAGTTTTGGACCTTGGCAGCCTGTCTCTGTCTTTATCTTTGCATGTTTTCGGAATCCCGGTAATCGGATGGCTAACCGACATTTCTGGATAATTAAACCAAGAACCGAAATATTTAGAGGCGAAAATATACCGACGACGGATAGTGCGCTGATTAAATAAAGCACAAAACCGACAGCAAGGTATGTCGTGGTCAGGGCCTAGGCAAGGAATACAGTACGAATTAAAATCTTTATGAGGTATTTGCTTTCCACAAGTAATGCAATTATTAACTTTTACTGACATCGGTAAGGAGCAAGAAAAAGTTTCCCCAACGGGGTACTTGGCTTTAGTTGAAGACTTCGGTTCTGAAACTCGAAAATGAAAATTTCAGGAGTCGGCCAACCGGCACTTGCAAACTGCTTCTGGCACCGCGTGGCAAGAAAGACTGGTGTAATGGCGTTGGCTGCATGTTTTATACCCCTGACGTTATGGAAGAAGGGACAGCAACCGATGCAGGACCCAAGACTTTGTTAATCAGGCCGACTGAGGGCTACCTGCAAGCAGACAACCCAAATGTAATGACTACAACAGTGAAACACGAAGAACATCTGGTCCTGTTTAGGGTGATTTGGAGTTCTAGAAGTTCAGTTTGTGGGTCTTTGGGTATTTGTGTGGCAAGGAATCGAGAGAGATGTCAACAGTTAACACAATACCTCACCTCCATGTAGAAAATGGGAAAAAATAGGCTGATGATGATAGGTATTTGTCTGGATGTGATATGATCTCTTACAGATACAGACACACCTCCAAAGTTACTATCAGGTCTGAAGACATGGTAGGTACATAACCTTGGGTATGAAGGGGTACTTCTTACACAATGAAGTCAAGTTTTAATAATTACACAGAGATGGATGCATTCTAAATGCAGGAGAGCTACAAGGTCAGACAACTTCATTTAAGACTTTGGCACTGAACAGAGCCATCTTAATGTGATCCTGTTCAGGTTTTGATACACTGGCCATGGCTGAATGCTCATTAGCTGGACTATGTATTAAAAAAGGCACTATGGTGGCAGCAAAGGATTTATCCAGTAATTGGAAGCCTTTGAATGAGAAATACAAGCCATCCTTTCCAAAACAAGTAAGACTGTTAAAATTTCACTCCATGCTGACATAATGCAGAATCCCCCTAGAATGACACCACATATTTAGCCAACTGTTGAAGCCTTTTGTATTTTCTCTGTACCTACGCATCATTCTTGAAGGAAGGAAGGACTCTGCTCTTGACCAGGTTTTAACTGCATTTGTGCCATGCACAGAGACCTCCAACATGTCTCTGCATATCACTCAAGGTTCTCCTCTCCAAGTCGTTCACTGACATGTGTACAACCACCATGTCACAGTCATATTTGTTTGGTGAAAGAGTCTTAAGGGCCACTGAGGCATCAGAAGGACAACTCACTGTTACCCCTTGTTCAGCCTAATGAGTAGAAACAATCACTGTGGAGTCACCAATCTCTAAAGCATTTCTGTTTGTGGTGTGATCAGGTGTGCTGAATTTGAGACTGGCTATTGGTGACTCTTTGCTGAAAGTGTGTTTGAATGTCATGAGGTTCTTGATCTTTATTGAGATACAATCAAGGGTCTAGGGGGCTCTAGTAGCCTTTTTTTACATCTACAATTTATGACATTACCAAGTGGGTCAGTGTAGTATGTGTGAATGTAAGCTCAGTCTGTGTTTTTTTTGGGGGGAGGTAAGGCCTCCATATTTGTTAAATATGTCTCTCTCTCTCTCACATACACACACACACACACACACACACACACACACACACACACACACACACACACACACAAATAGTTACTTGTGTTAAGTAAGAGTTCATTAACTATTAGCATAAGATATTGACTACATTATCTACAAAAGTGGGTAAGACTCTCATTTTTTTTTCCAAGAGCCAAGACAAGGATCTGACTTATCTCTTGGTGCACATTAAAAAGCCAAGATTGAGTCAACAAAGAAAGATGGAAAAAAATTCAATAAATGAGACGTACACAAGGTTTCAGATTTCATTATGAAATTTTCAGTGAGTAACAGCAAGGTGATGAACTATGGGAAAGATTCTAGTTAGCCCTTAGGAGTTTAATTGCAGCACATTAGTTGCCAAATATCTGGCATGGTAACTATGGCAGGATGCAAATAAAAATGAAACTTTTTGTATAAAAGGTTGAAGATGTTTACTTCTAATGTACAGAAAACTCAATAAACAGCGGACTAGACATTTACATAACACACCCAAGATGAAAACAAGTACCATACAAAATGTCAGAATGTGGCAGTAAAGTCAAGCGCACTAAATTCATTCAAGCCTGATTTTGAAACCTTCTCTGTTGTTACAACTGTCTTCCAATTTGTGTTTGTAATAATATATCACTTTGTGAAGAAAGTTAACTGATGCTTGTGTTGTTCCCAAATGTTAAATAGAATGGGCTTTAAAACAAATTATAAAATCATCAGTTACACTTACATGTATCTAGTGATACAATTTTACACAGGAAAAAATGATTCACAAATGATGAAATACAAAATAAATGCAATAAAATGAAGGCAAACAAAATTAAAGAATTCTAGTAAGATACTTGGATACAAAACACACTCAAAGATGTCATTCTAACCCCAAATGCATTTGGCTACCTTTGTAAATGCATAGAATGTTGACTTTATGCAAAATTGTTTGCTTTGAGCCTGATGTGGGCTTAGTACACATACATTCTAGACACTGGTCTCACCCAGCCTTGCCAGCAGTTATTAAACAACCCCAAAGTAGAAACCAACACTGGTCAAATAACCTATAAGCAGAAATCCAGATTGTGTATAACAAAAGGCCCCTGAAAAAATGGATGAGTTAAATGCATATAAAAGACTATAACGTCAACTTACAATTAAAAAAAAAAAATCAGAAACTTGTAAGATACTTGGGTACAAATTCACACACTGCCCTAGGGGAATATATTTCCTCTGTAAATGTGCAGCACCTCTGGCTGTTGCATTTTTCAGTATGTACAATGACCACATTGCTCAGTGGCAGACAGTACCCCTCCAACAAACCATGCTTACTTCTTATTCACAAACCCAAAGACGGGGTCCTCTCCAAGTTAAGGAGCTGCTGGTGGTTTACCCTGCAGACTGTCCCCAGATTGAAACAGGTTCTCCTGAATCAACTGCTCTCAGCACAACACTCACTTCCAATAAGCTCAACATCGGGCCACACATAATCCACAAATCTTTTTCCAAGCAGTTTAAAACATCTCTGTCTCACTCATCCAAAAATCTTAAATATCCACCTTCCTCATACTATGGATAGGCCATTTAAATTGTTTTCCCTGTAGCACTGAACTTTGTGGACCAAATTCAGCAGCTACAAAAAGCTGGCTTGAATCATTACTGGCTGTTTAACCTTCAACACCATGAACCTGAGCCAAGCTTGTATTCAAGCTACAGCTTGAATCAGTTAGACTATCTCGCCCATCTACAACTGCCTGCAACTTGAATGCATTCATATATGAATAGTTACAAAAACATGGTTTCAGAGCAACAAACGCACTCCCTGTATTCCTGGAAATAATGCCTATCCATCTTCAGACCCACTAGCAATTGTGGAGTAATATCAGTATTTTTCAAAGATATCATCACCTCATGACAGATTCTTTGGGACACAACATGTGAACTCCCACTTCACAGCTAGCTATATAACACTATGTCCCCTCTTGAGCACAATAGCTACCTTAACATGTTAAATGAAATTCACATAAAACCCAAGACCTTTCTACTGGGAGACTTCAACTATTCATCACTAAACTGGCTGATTTAAGCTGCCAATGGTCAGCATGCTCAGTGCTTCCTTGACGTTATAAATGTTAACTCTCGCAAACATTTAACCATCCTAGTAGGGGCCCCAATACCTGGCTCTGGTCCTCACAAATACGGTCACTTCCTGCACAGCTGCATTTGTATCATCATGTCTTGTTAAATCAGAACATAATTTAGTGACCTTTTCCTTTAAAACTGGTGGTACCTCCCCTGTAAATAGCTCTGCATTTAGGGACTTCTCAAAAGCAAACCTTCAATTACTTAATGACTTCAATAAATTCTGCTGTAATCCTCTGAAGAATCCTATTGCTAAAGTTGCTACCTATGCCTCTGACTTCTACTCCCACTTAAATAGTTGTATTGATAAGGTAGCCCCATCTGCAACAAATATGAGAAGTTTAATAACAAACCCCTGTGGTGGAATACCCATATAAATAAATTATATAACAAGAGAAATAAACTGCTTTGTGCTTATAAAAGTTCTCATTCTGGCTATGTTAAGAGCACACTTAAGCAAACTAACAAAGAGCTTAAGGACTAGGAAGCTCAAAGCTGAGTATGAACTTTAAAATAGCCACTACAACCAAATGTAACTGTAAATCCTTCTTTAACTATGTCAGTAAGTTAAAAACACCCAACAGTGATCACAGACAGGTCCACAATAATACTACACTCTCCGACCCAACAGAAATAGCTAATCTTGTAACAAACAAACTTTGTGCAAATTTTACTCCTCCCACAGTCATAGCTATCCCACAGATTCCACAATCCCAGCTATCCTCTTTAATTACTACAGAAGAAGTTCTCTCAGCTCTTTCAAAAACTAAGGATACTTCATCCATGAGTCCTGAAAACATATGGTTTTCTGAACCACTGCTTAACCTTTTTAATCTAAGACTCTCCACTGGTTGCATTCCTGAAGCCTGGAAAACAACTACTGTAATGCCATTACACAAGGGTGACCCAAACACAGACCTTGGTAGCTGTAAACCCATTAATGTCACTAGCCACATACATAAAGCTATGTAGTACATTATCTCTGACTTTGAAAATCTCTCAACCCTGGATGTTCACCAATTTAACTTTATCAAAGGCAGGACCTGTCTCTTTAAACTTATTCATTTCTTTGAGAAAAGTAACTGAAGCAATGGATAGTGGTTGTCCAGTGCATACAGCATATATAGACCTGGACTAGGGCTTTGACACTATTCCCCAAACAAGCATTGTTAATAGAAGTGTAAATTTGAATAATAGTCCTCAATGCTCTCTCCAAGGCCAAGAGTCCTGCATCATCAGACCCCAACAATATCACAGAATATCTTCAAAATAGCATGAAACATGACCTATAGGGCCCTCTGGAATTGCTATTTAACTGCAGCCTCCAAACAGGCTTTGTAACTCAGTGGAAGAAAGCAAGAGTCATCTCTCTGCACACAGGTGTGCTATCTATAGACCCGGGAAAGTATAGACCCCTGTCTTAGTAGTCTCACATGCAAAGCCATGGAAATGATCAATAATGACATAGGAAACCTCCAAACACTAAACCCAACCCAATTTGGTTTCATCAAGGGCAGATCATGTGTACTCAACCTTGTGGACTTCTCTGAGAAACTCAACAAAGCAATGGATGAGGGCAAAATGGTTCACACTGCCTACACTGACCTGGCCAAGGCATTTAACACAATACCTCACTCAGGCATTGTTGACAAACTAAAGATGTTAGGCATAAACCCTTGTGTCACCTGGTGGATAGCCAGCTAACAGACAGGACCCAGGTGTCACCTGGTGGATAGCCAGCTGGCTCAGACAGGACCCAGGACGTTAGAACTGGGGGGTCCACCTCTACAAAGAGGCGAATCACAAGCGAAGTCCCACAGGGATCAGTCATGGGACTGCTCCTTTTTAGTATTTACTTCTCTGAAGTCAAGGCCAATGTCAATGACCTTTGATTGACCAAATCTACAGATGACTGCAAATTAGGAGCAGTCATAAAATCCCCCGCCAACACAAAAGGTCCCCTGGAATTGCTGATATAGACAAATAACTTGTGTCACAGCCATGGACTAAAACTAAATGCCAAGAAATGTATAATAGTATCCTTTGAGAAACTATACACCCCTGGTAACTATCATATTGACAACACACTCCTAAGAGCTGACCCAGTAGTCAGGGACTTTGGGACAAACACAGACAGTAATCTAGCCTTTGATCATCACGTGTCTACAATAGTGGGGAAATCATCCTATGTTGTTTACTTATAAACAAAGGTATGGCATCTATGTCCAAGGTATTTACCTAAACAGGCACATAACACAACTGGAATGGCCACAGAGTTTCCTCACTAAAAGAATACATGGTGTAAGTAATGTGTCCTATGCACACTGCCCCAAAACCCTATCCCTGTATTCTGTCTCCTACAGGCCTTTGAGGGGAGATCTATGCCTGCCATACAGGGCAGTGTCAGACCTCACTCTGATGGACTTCCTGCATATCCACAAAACAAACAGCACCAGAATTACCCATTCTGAAGACTTAAACCTTGCCTGTGATATAAATAGGACCTGATGGAGAGATAGGTATGTATCCCAGAGACTACCCCGTCTATGGAACAGGCTCTTCCCATCCATGTGAAGCAGAGTTCCTCCCTAACCCAATTCAAGTGCAACTTGGACAATTGGATGGGGAACAGGAAATTCATCCCTGGCACCTATGTCTGTAATGGACACAGGCAACTTGTAAATGGTTCATTTTCCAGGCCCCTGCTTATACTTACCAAGGGTACTAGATCTTGTCAGAGATTTGGGGTGCATAGCTAGACTTAAAAAGGTCCTTGTGTTCGTTAGCCTAGTAAACACCTATGAACCTATAAATCCTTATATAATGTAATGGATAGCTAACTAGTTGTCTGAAAGAACCCACACAGTTATAGTAGCAGGTGCCACTTCTGAAAGGAAAACCGTTATCAGTAGTGTACCATACGGATCAGTTTTGGGTCCTCTCCTATTTGGCATATATTTCTCAGAACTACAGGCCAGCACCTCTGGCCTATTGCAAACTGATTGTTGTTATTCAATCCTCCAGTGACTCACAGTTTCTCCAACACAGTTTACACTGTGTTAACAATTGGTGCAAGGACAGTGGTCTCAATTAATGCAAAAAATGTAGCACAGTTCATCTTTGTAAACAAAACAATTTCATTACCATACAGCAGATGCACCACTCAGGAGCGACTTTAGGTCAACTGGTGCCCTACACAAAAGGGCACCATGGCACCCCCCAGTGCCCCCATCCTGGTCCATCTACACCAAATAAATACTGGAAAAGTGCCCCTACTAAAGAGGCGTCCTAGGCAGCCGCCTAGTTGGCCTATGCCTAAGGCCGGCTATGGCACCACTCCAATCAGAAACTGTTGTAAGGGATGCAGGTACACTTACTGACAATTCCTGATCATTTGACCATCATGTCTCCATAATACTTAAGAAAATCTTTTATCTGGCTCATCTAATTTCCAAAGGGCATTTCCACTAGATCCAAAGAAGTCTGAAGTCTCCTTTACTCATATCTTATCAGACCCATTACTGAATATAATGCACTTTTTTGGCATATAGTTATCTAAACATATCACACAACTTGAGATATATAGTGTAGATTTGGGCTGCTAGCTTCATCTCATTCATAAATAAAAACATCAGTGGGTCTAAAAAATCTTAGTTACCAGGACAGACTGGCAGCCCTTCCTCTGTACTTAGTCTCTTACACACTCTCCTGTGGAGATCTATGTATAGCATTTTGTACCATGACAGATACAACCCTATTAGATTTCCCATTCCTTCACAGAACTAACAGTACATCAAATACTCTGATAAAGGAACTAAACTTTCTTCAGCAGATAAATGACATGTTGGCATGGCAGATCCATTCATATGCAGCCTCAAATTCTCCCAGTCTATCTTGTCTTGCCCTCCTTAAGGCTGGAGGGAAATTCTGAATAGGAATTTTTGTCTAGGGTTGAAATGGCCTGCAGACTGACTGCTTAGTACTTACCTATGAACCTATGTACTACAAGGTTAGAAAATGACTAGGCTAACTATCCACATTTGTTCAGAGAGCTGTAGAATTTAATTTAGTTCACAGAGCACTGTTGCTGAAATAGTCTTCATCTATGAGGTATATTAAGTCTGTTGATAACATTGTATTTGAGTAAATGAAGTAACTTTACTTGTGACTGTGACAAGTACAAGGGAATTAAGCACTGCAGAGCTTGGGCTACAACAGAAGCAATGAGCAGACTCATATAAAGTATAAAAATGAGGTGCACAGCTGCACGCAGCTTACCACAACTGCACATTCATAGCTTCGCAGTTTAGTACTAGGCTAACTGCCCTTGTAGACCACTTTAAGCTTAGCCAATTAACCCATGTGAGAATCAAACACTGCACCGTGGGTCTGTATGGCAAATATCTTAACTATTATGCCACCCTCCTTCATAACAGGATTTTGAAGAGTTAAGCCGTGTTAGGTCAGGTATAAATTAAATTGCCTGTGTGTGTCTCTGGAGCACATGCTCCAATCCCTGCTGTGCTAAGCACAGTCCCACGCAATGTAAAACAGGGAAAGTGAAAGAATGAATGAAAAAAAAAACAGCTGTAGCTCTAACCAATAGTGCTAGCTTCCCAGAAACTGCAGAAATTACACTCCTACCACTAAAGTAACCACTACTCTCTCTTAAAATGTCCCACACACCTGACCTAAACTAGCTGCTAGCTCTTACTTTTGGAAACACTGAGGAAAAACAGAAATAAGCAGCTATATAAATAACAGAAAACCACTTAAAAGCAGTGAAATAGTAAGGTGACTAAGTGCAGTAAAACAAATGTACTTTCCTACTTTTCTGATGTAAAATGAAATCAAAAATGCCACTTTTCTTACTTCTAAGCATGTCTACAGGAGTGCTGCTTCTTGCAGTCTTAGAATAAAGACTGTTAACACCTTTTAAGCACATGAGGTACCCTGGTATTTAGTCTGCCTGTATTAGACAGTGTGTGTGTTATCAGAACAAACATGAAAGCCTCTTCCTTTCACATAACATCTGAACTATGTAACAACTGAAATATAAAAGTTTACAGAGTTTATTTAGCAAAATTGTGTAACTGACTGTTTTGAATGTCCTTCTCAAGTCGATATATAAGCCACTCATCAAAAGGCTGTTGCTAATATTGATATGTTTGCAGCAGTATGCAATTTTCTAGAACCATGTTGTTGTCACACAGCTGTTCTAGAACTGTTCATAGGTTCATAGATTAGCATTGGTGGGCCACTTTAAGCCTAGCCAGTTACCCCATGTGAGAATCAAACCTTGCACCTTGTGTTTATAAGGTAAACACCTTAACCATTATGCCAACCTCCCACCCTGTTCTTGTTTGCAGGGGTCTCACAAGCTTGGAGCAGCACCTTGCCCCGAAAGCACATGGATATGTAATCTAACCTATAATTCACTTTATCTTGTAAACCAGGTAGGTGAATTATTCTAATGACCATTTTCAGCCATGACATGAGTTAAGTGGCGAATACAACAGTTATACTTTGTATCCCTGAACATGCTTAACAGGTGTTACCAGCTAATTTTATAACTCAGTGTTTTTCTGTTTGACCTGCAATTTATTTTTTGAATTGTTAGAACTTGCAATACATGATCTCATTTCTCAAAGGGAGCTGTTTTAACTCATTAGTGTCCGACGGCATTCAGGTTTTACATTCCTGTCTGCTGGGCAACTACCTAGAGCTTGAACGTTTAATAAATAAATATATTAAAGACAAGAAAATCTTCTGCATTTCTTGTTTACTAACAGTAAATTTCTCAAATTTAATGTTTTTAATTGTAGTACTGAATGCTGCAAATTCAGTGCCATGACTAAGCTACAGTGGACAGAAGCACTGTGTGATGTCTGCATTTCTTGCACTGCTGGCTTGAATGGGACAAGGCAGCCCACACAAACAGCTCTGCAGGTATGACTCAGAATACAGCAAAATCAGTGTTGTAATCATTAAATGAGTTATAGGATCTTAAACTTTCTCCACAGCTAGAAGTCTGTAAATTGAACTGTCTAAACATAAAAATGTTCCAGAGCCTGGATGTCCTTACCTCCCCAAATAAAACAAATGATTTAGTACACCTTTCACTATCAGTACAGTGACCTGCAAAGCACAACATGGAAAGACTGCAAGTGTACAAGAGACACTATATTAGTTTTACAATTAAATATGTTAATAATAAGAACATATTTACAAAACTAAACAAAATCTAATAAACAAGTTGAACACTTAAAACAAAACACTGAATACAAATCAGATTCAGCCGATTCCTGAAGCTGTAAAAGGATACCTGTTGAAACTGCGAGGGCATTGTAAACATCAAATTGCAGCAGTAAATGTAAGAATGAAGGGGATACATGTCTGGGGTGGCAGTAATGTAAGAGAATTCTGACTCTGACATACAGCAATCTCAATGTTAGTAAACATAGATGTTAGTAACCATGTACGGAGGTGCACGAGGCAAAGTCTCCTCCTAAGCAAAACATTTGGGACGCATACTAGGGAATTTTGTAATTTGTACTTTTTTTTTACCTGAATATTTATTTATTTTTTTGAAGTGTCAAGACTCATACTATCAGGTCTCACATTTCACGGAGGAGACTGTTTTAAGGGACCTCTTTAAAGTTGCCCACAGGTGGCTGCCCCTTAACAACTAAACTCATCAGCTGGTAGGAAATTAAAAGCTTTAAATAAGAGGAATCCAAACCATACAAGAATCTCCTCAAATTCAGAGGAAGCCAAGTACAAGCTCCATGAAGTAACATGAGCTTCAATGACGCACTTGTCAATAACCTGCCGGTGGAGATCGACACCAACTATAGGCATCTGAGGTTAGACCACACAACTGCAAGTAAGATGCACTGCAATAATCCTAGCACAAGGTAACCAAACATCAACGTCATCTGATGGAAAAAAAGTGCTTAGTCGAGTTGTACTTCTCAGGTTAAAATAGGATGCCTAGAAAAAGCTGTCACTTGGTCCTTCAGAGACAGATAACCACAAAGATCAACCAAAGATTTTACACCTCTGATAAAATGTTTAACCCACTACTCCTATAACTTACTATGAAAGTGAGGTAGGGAGCAATGTAGGGCATTAAAGTGGAATGGATGGATAAAAACTCTTTCTTAGCGAGGCTGAACTTTAGTTGACTCTTCTGAATTTACGGGGATAATGGGCTGGTACAAACCCTTTTCAGCTAAAGAGCTTAGTACAGCAATAACTAAACAAAAGTTATGCAATTACCATAATGACAGATCCGTGTTGTCTCATTTTCATCCGGTTCAACCTTTGTGTTGTTGGATCAGACCACGGCGCCATTTCCTAAAGCTGTGGATATGAAGATCTGACGTCTCCTGCCCTACCCATAATTCTCTCATTTCCACTAAAGTACATCAGATCGAGTTTGTTGACATATCCCTTAATACTATGCCATGAACAATCCTTAGGAGTCAAGGTTAGGGACCATATTAATTACCAACATTAAGGTACAAAACAGAAAAAGCTGTTACAGACAGGATTCTCAGATGAAGTCAGTCACTAGAAGCTGTCAGTGACAACACTGGAAGGGAGAAGGAGGGAGGAATGTTGAACGGGAAGAAAATGAGAGAGAGATCTACTATCACTAAGTGCAAACTTTTGTATCTGATGTTGTCTATTTTCCTCTGATTCAACCTTTGGAATAGATTCCCAAGCTAAAGAACACATGAGTGGCATCAAGGAAGGACATTCCTGTGAACTGTGGAACTAAAAGAAGAACCTGATCTGGACTACACTTCTAATTTTTGATGAAATACAAAGGTATGGACCACTGACCATGTTGCCGCTGCACAAATGTCATCAATGGGTACTCTCTTCATGAATGCTGCAGAAGTGACCAATGCTCTTGTCGAAAGAGCTTTTGGTTTAGTACGCAAGGGTAAGCCCTGTGTATTATCAACAGAAAAAATGCTTTCAAACAGCCATTTGTAAAGTGTGACTTCTGATATGTTTTATCCAATTTTGCTTTAGAAAAGTATATGAATAGCTGATATGACTTCCTAATATACTTCATCCGATATAAATAGAATCTAAGCTGTCTATGAACATCTAATGTGTATAGCATATATTCTCCTTTAAGAATCTGAGAAAAAAGACGGATTTAGATTTGTTTTGAATGTCAGCTCTGGTGGAAAATAAGAATTAGTTCTCAAATCTATTCTGTCTTTAGGATAAACTAAATGAAAACTCCAGCCAAGCTAGAACTTCCAATCAGTGACCTCATGAATCCAATGAATTGTCCATTAAAACGACTTCAAACGTAAAAGTCATGAGCAATCAGAATCACCATATAGCTGAAACACCTGATGTTCATAAGAGTCATTTGCATATATCCCATGTGCCTCTGTTACAGGAGTTTTGGCAGGTCAATCATTGGAAGTTCTAGCTTGGCTGGAGTTTTCATTTAGTTTTTACTGACTGGTTTTTCAGTGTGACCTTCTCACTTTTTGTTTTAGTCTTTAGGATAAACCAAATATATTTTTGCAAGATAATTCTTGTAAATCAGAAATTTGTCTAGCAAATGTTAAGTGCAACAAGAAAATAGTTTTCATGAGAGAAACTTCACATCTAGTCTGCTGAAGCTGCTGGTTCGAGTGATGTTTGGGTCAAGGCTTGACACATACTAATGATATCCACTGGGGGGACGGGACTGGATCTCTGATCAGAGGTCTGAGTAAGAAAATGTCCTTAAGGAAAGCTTTTGAGACTTTAAGACAGGCAGTTATGATGCCCTATGTGAAAATTTGATATGGCGGCCATTTGCATCTTGCCAGTGGAGGAAGTAGATCCTTTCTGAAAAAGTTCAGACAGAAAATCTAAGATCGATGAAGACGTGCAGAAAAAGGATCCAACCTTTTTGATGAGGTCCAAACAGAATTTTTTTTCTCACTTGCTTTGATATATTTCTTTGGTAGACTGCTTCTGGGAGACAGAAATAATATGCATGGCTGACTAAGTTAGCCTGGCGCCAGCACTGGGTATTGTTAGAATTGGAAAAAAAACATGCAGCCAACTGCAGGGCTTTAAAATCCAGTAGAGGAAATCTGGACGGGTTACTCAGAAGATCTGGATTTGAATTCAAAACCCAGAGAGCATTTATCAAATGAGGCCAAAGGAATTAGAACATCTCTCAGTGACTGTCTCTGCAGAGGGGCCAAGGTAAAGTAATTGCTGCACTTGCTGTTTAGGTATGAGGCAAAAAAGCTGGAGCAAAATTATCCCCAGACACTGAAAATTTGTGTCACCCCTATCTGATTAAGGGACCACTCATGATAGTAAGCATCCTGGAGATCTATAGTGCACATCCAATCATCCTTCCTAAGAGGAGGCAAT
The DNA here is from genome assembly GCF_019279795.1 of Protopterus annectens. Classification (NCBI taxonomy): domain Eukaryota; kingdom Metazoa; phylum Chordata; order Ceratodontiformes; family Protopteridae; genus Protopterus; species Protopterus annectens. Next base: position 1,111,016,917 of record NC_056737.1, on the reverse strand, counting down.
ATGGACTACACCATGACCATTCAGAATTCTGTCTGTCTTACAAACTGATTAAGATTAAGATACTAAAGTCCAAAAATTGGCCTGAGACCCCTGTCTTTTCTGGAACTAAAAAGAACCTAGAATGGACTTTAGATCTTAATTGCTCTTGGGGAAACTGTTGGACAACCTTTTTTTCTATCAACCAGAAAATGACTGTTGATGCAGATTCCAACTGACTGGGTGGAATGTTGGGAATCTTTTTTTTCTTCTTTGAAAGACAAAAAATTAAATGGAACAGCCTCAGGTGATTACACCCATCACCCAGGAATCCACTGTAACATCTTGTCAGGTTTGTGAGTATAAGGATGAGTGCCCCTAACCCCGCAAATGCCTCCAGAGTGTGGCAGTTGGGTAACCCCTCAGGAGCACTGGTGATGTCTCTTGGTAGAGTATGAAAACCCCAGTTATGCAGTCCATCTCTGCCCCTAGGGCAATGTCCATTCCAGTTGTCTCCCCCTATCCCCAGGAAGGGGAGGCTGTCTCCATGAGTGTCTTGGTGATAACCCTGTGATTTTCTGAACCACATCTTCTTACTGCCTCCTTTGGTTCTAGAAAAGGTTCTTTGAGGGGTGGAGAAATAGACTCCAACAGCAGATAGGGTTTTACTGTCTTTCTCATTCCTAGTAAGAGTCTCTAACTTTTGGTCCAAAAAGTGTGGAACCATCAAACGGGGCAATAATGAAGGACATCTTAAAACCTTCAGCAAAATCACACAGATGCATCCAAACATGCAGGCACACAAGAAATGCTGGTGCCTGTTGCTCTGACCGTGCCATCAGGTGCACTGGAAAACATACACATGGACATATTAGGGACAGACTGCAGGATAGACAATTGGGAGTCCACTGTTTCTGAGCGTCCTCTGGTAAGTTAACTGTGAGGGACTTCTTAAGTTCTTTGGTCATATGAGCAAGACAGTTCAGTCCACCAAGTGTAAAAGTTGCGAAACATATGTCAATTTCCCAAACCTGTTCAATGCCTTGACTCCTCGTTAGGAGGGTGAACATAAGAACTCTCCAGGCCCGCTGAGCCAATAGGTCTATATGACCATTAACTGGTGGTACCAACCATGATGCAGATGAACCAGTACTAAAGGCCTTGAGGAACACACACTTGTCTGGTGAAGGGGTTTCAGTAGACCAACCCCCTCGAAGAATTGGAGTTATTCTATGATGGTGTACAGGAACTTACTTCCCTAAACAATGATATGATTAATTTCATAATGGTTCTCATGGAATACATTTTATTAAATATTTTTTTTACATTTGAAGGGGAATGTTTTAGGCAAATTAAAGACGTAGCAATGGGTGCCAGTTGTGCACCCATGTATGCAAATCTGGTGATGTTTTCATGGGAGAAAAATCACATTCTGAACTCAAGGTTTAAAGATCACTGGCACGTACATTACGTTAATTGGACGATGTGTTTATCGTATGGAAGGATAAAGATAGTGAAGTGAAGGAATTTGTGGATTACATAAATAATGTTTGTCCTTATTTTAAGTTTACCCACAAAGTTCCGGTTGATAGTATTAATTACATGGATGTTACAATGTTTAAAAATTATGGGGATAAATGCAGGAAACCCACCTATTCTAATACTTATTTGGATTTCCAGAGTAGTCGCCCACTATACATTAAGAAAAATGTGGTGAAAGGACAAATGATTAGAGCAGCCAGAATGTGCTCCACAATTCAGGATTTTAAGGCTGAGTTGGCCATGTTATTTCAAATATTTAGGGAACGGGGATACCCTTTTAATTTGGTTGCGAAATGTGGGAAGATGGCATTGGACGGTTGGGGTACTATATATATAAACCATTACTGGGGAGTGAGGAATCAGTTCCTATTCAGTGTAATAATAATGTGAGTACTTCCTTTGCCCATTTTATGGTGTGACAATATGGGAGTTTCAGTAATGAGGTTAAGAAAATTCTTATCAAAAACTGGGTTATGTTTTCATACTAACCCAGATTTAATAAACAGCTTGGGAGATAGACCCTATCTTGTATTTAAAATGGATTTCAATTTGAAGCATTTATTGGAACATCCCCATCATAGGTTTTATGATCAGAAGGGTACCCGTAAATGTGGGGTGTGTAAATTTTGTGCCTACATTCTATTAGGCCAGGATGTTTTGGTTGGACACCCCTCTCAACTTATCAAACTTGAGGTAGGGGATTGTGGAAGCAAAGGTTTAATTTATATTGCTGTTTGTCAAGGGTGTAATTATTTTTATGTGGGAAAGACTGAGAGGACTTTACATAGGCGGGTTTATGAACATTTACAGCCTATAAAACATCAGATTTGAATAATGCTTTATACAAACATTCTATGTACTGTCACAATTTTAACAAATTTCTTTTTGGTATCATCAAAATGGCGAAGAGAGATCCGTGAGGAGGGCCGTGTGAAAACAAATTAGCGATAAGAGAGCTTTATTGGCAGTTTAGGCTCAATGCCACTGTCCCTCCAGGGTAAACGATAATACAAATCTTACGCCTATTCTTAAACACAGGCATTAACTTTATATTAGGACCAGGTTTATATTTTTCCTGTACTGTTTTAAGGACTCAGCATAGTATTTACCTTGTTTTTTTTCAGATCGTATTACTTTTTGGTGGTATTCCTCGAGAGGATTTATTGTCTTATTGTTTTACTGGTATGTTATTAAGTTGAGTAGGTTGATTTGCCAAATCTTTTAGTGATTTTTTTTTTAATCATATCTTATATTTGAATATTTTTATAGATTTTACTTATATACATTTTCTGGCTCTTTTTTTTTTTTTTTGTACAAGTGGGTTGTGATTTTATATTAAAGTTTTCAGGGTGGGTGTGGATACGAGTTTCACCATGTATTTAAATTGGGATCTCACCCTAATTGATTATTTAAAGACATTTTAATTAATAGTCAGGTGATGGAATTTCATTATAAATTATTGTATTTGAGTATTGTTAGTCATTTCTGAAGAAGTCCTTTTCTGTAGAGGAGGAAAATGCTTAAAATTTTAACTTTTACCTTTGTTAATAAAACTGTTCTGAGTACTCAGCTCAAGTTTTTGGTTAGCAGGTTTTCTACAACGTACGCTTTGTTTTATAGACTGCAGGCTAGACAATTGGGAGTCCACTGTTTTTTGAGCGTCCTCTGGTAAGTTAACTTCAAGGGACTTCGTAAGTTCTTGGGTCATACGAGCAAGACAGTTCAGTCCACTAAGTGCAAAAGTTGCGAAATACATGTCAGTTTCCCAAACCTGTTCAATGCCTTGACTCCCTGTTAGGAGGGTGAACATAAGAACTCTCCTTGGAGAGTTCCTTTTTCACAGCAGTTGCTACCACAATGGCATCTACTGGTGGACCCCTGCTCCACTGCTTTCTGTCCTTCGGGGTTGCCAAAATCCTGTATTTTTTGGGAGGATAGGTTCCACTACATCAGAGTCCTTCCAGGCTCACTGAGCCAATAGGTCTATATGGGCATTAACTGGTGGTACTAACCACGATGCAGATGAACCAGTACTAAAGGCCTTTATGAACACACACTTGTCTGGTGAAAGAGTTTCAGTAGACCAACTCCCTCAATGCTTCATCAATTCTAGGATATCACCAAAGGTGACATCCTCTAGAGAGCATCTTGGGAAGCCTTTACCTTCATCCAGATCTGTGTCTTCTGTGACAGACTCTGAAGAGGAGTCTTATGTGTTTTTGTTCACAAGTCTGTTTTCTAGGACCTTGTCTCAGGTGAATCCCATGAAACAGGCCTGAATCAGACTGGGAACCCAAGTAGCGAGTATCCTCTAAGCCTAAAGACACTGACTGCCCCCATCAATCTAAATGAGTGGAACGTGTTACAAGATTTAACATAAGTTGGGACAAATCCAAGCTTGAAGGAAGCACCTGACATTTTGGCCTAGCCAAAACTCATTCAAATGCCTCAAAGGTCAACACTGTGACTGGAGTCGAGAAGACGTCCCTTGTATCCAAAGATAAAGGAACAACCCATCCCTAATTAGTGTCAGCTCATGGCTGACTTCAGACCCGGTACATCAAGAAATTAAACCCCAAGAGGGAGCGAGAGCTCCAAAACCTTCAGCATCGATTCCACCAGCAGTGCCCCAGCACAGATGCTTCGGCTCTGAGACTTGTCTCAATCTAAAAGAATTGGTTTGACAAAGCCGAAGTTCCTCAAGCTGTCAGCTCCGACTGAGGTGCACTGGGAGGGTTCAAACCCATGAGGATTGGATCGAAGGGAAGAACTGATACCAGAGAAAACAATGGAGGGGTTTGCTAGACCTGTACCCATAGCGTCCAAGTGGGGACAGCACAGAAAGAACCCCTGGTTAGATTTATAGCCTCAGGAATCTTCATATCATTTGATCAACATCCATCTCGGTAAGGCTTCTGGTGGACCAGAAAGACCCCAAAAGTCAATGCTACTGATGGAAGTCTGGGGTACCTCCTCGCCTGCAGAATGAATGAGTGGAGTCTCGGACTCACTGATTCTGGGGGAAATCTTAGGGGAAGAGAGGGAGATCAGATCTGAGTAGCTGGTGGATCCAATTTCCTCAAATTCATAGATGCCCAATGCAAAGGATCTGTTAATGTCTGAGACCTTTTTCTGGCTTCTCTACCCTCTCCTCCTCAGATATTTTCATTCCTTAAACTTTTCTCTCAACTTCTCTTTCTCTTTTCTTTATCCATTTTCTTATCTGGGCAAGTCCTAGAATTGCTAGGAGTTGAGGGGTTAAAAAGACCCTGTCTGAGAGGGAAGTAAACCTTTTAAGATTAGTTTCTCTTTCCTACCTTGAATAGCTCTAGTTCCAAAAGAAGCACAAGCATCACAATTTGCCACAAAGTAGGCAGACACAAACAGTTGTAAATTCAAAATAACTGTTACATGGGTTGTATATGGGTATTGTTTAAAGTACAGGAAGGTACACGCTGTGCCATATCACCAGTATGCCTAGATTGTCAGTTTTTGTGTAAGAGTATTTGTGACTATAAAGACTTATTCAAAATCTTGGACACAAGAAGATATGAGTTACAGCAGCCCAAAGAAAGGGAGGAGGGGAAGAAGGCAAAAGGAAGATAAAGGAGATGAGATGCTAGAGGAGGGTGTAGTTGTGGCAACAGTATATTAAGTTGTGTGCAGCAGAGAGTTATGGCATGAATTCATAAGTTATATCAGTACCAGTTAAACCAGAGATGATGCAGGTGCACCACCATTTATCTATTAGGTGTTGTAGCTGGGACAGTAGGAGGTACTGTCAGCTATGCCAGGGAGAAGTAGGGCAGTGGATGTATGACTTGTTCCAGCACAGCTAGCTGGAATTTTGCAAATATTTTTCACTGGTATATCAAACTGATTTCGACAGATGCTTGTGCTGAAAATGTCTGTGTGAGCTTTACTTGTGTTAACTGTGTTAAAATGTATTAACACTGTACCCTGCTGAAATTAAGAGAAATGCACATGTATTACGGTATCCAAATTAAATGTATAAGTTTTAATAGAGGACACTAGCACAGCAATGGTTTGCCAACAGGGTTATTTTAAAAAAATAAGGGAAATGTAAATGAGCTATCAAATCACTGAACGTCACCCCACAGTGCTCAGTAGGCCCAGAGATGGTAGGTCTGGTAGCAGCCACTATCCGTTAGTTTTTGTAAAGAGGGGGGAAGTGTTGTAAATGTTTCTAGCTCCTAGTCGTTGCCATAAAAGCTCTAAAAGTGTATTGTAGCAGCCTGCTAAAGTCCTGTCTCAAACTTCAAAAGGAGATATTGTGGGAGCCTAGAGTCAGGTGACCAGATGCAGTCATTCTGCTAGTCATATTGGATATTACATTTTACAGGGAGTAATCTCAGAGGTTACAGTATTCTGTTTGGAATCCTGACTAGAAAGACTGCTCACGTTTCTCATCTTGCCTTGCCCAAGTAAGTTATTAGGGAACAGTATAATTCTCTTAGATTCAGTCAGGAATATAGTGGAGCTTAGTTTAGACACTGTTTTTCTTTATTTGTACGTGTCTGTCCATCAGTGCTGATTTCAATATTTTCTGTGATCTGAACTCTGTGGTTTACTGTAAATATATATTCAATATTTTCAAGTTCTTTTATTAATTATTAAACATATTTAAAACTTTTAATGTGGCTGGTTCTTGTAGACAGTATCTAACCTTTGAAAGTGCTTAGATTTGTTTTGTGATACTGTGTGGCTACTCCAGAAGGCCTAGCCATCTTGGTGAACTACTACCACTGGTATTAGTATTACTATTGCACATTATAATTGGACTCTCTTTGTTAAGGGCCTTAGAGTAGCTGATTGTGAAGTGTCTGGTGACGGTGGTAGCTCTCAACCTTCTATCTCCAAAATGAGGAACACTAGCCCTCATAATGTGTAACAAATGGACAAAATGTGGAACACATATTAATGGCTTACTAACAACTTCAACTAGGAAGGTTATAGGATTGTTAAAATATGCTGGTTTTACATATAAAGAAGATCTTTTAATTAATTAATATGATTAATTTCTATTTACAATGGATTTCACTTAAAAAAATCCTAACACTGAATGTGTGACAGAGTCTTTCAATGTGGAACTTTGAGGAACTTCGAGGAACATGAACTTTTTAAGACCCCAAATGAGGTACGTTCCTCATAATGAGGTACACTTGAGAGGTATAGTGGTAACTACCTTATAGTCTGGGAAGAAGAGGGCATAGCGCTAGTAGACCTGTGCCAGCCTTTCCCAGGTATGCGTGTGTGTGTGTGTGTGTGTGTGTGTGTGTGTGTGTGTGTGTGTGTGTGTGTGTGTGTGTGTGTGTGTGTGTGTGTGTGTGTGTGTGTGTGTGTGTGTGTGTGTGTGTGTGTGTGTGTATGTATGTATGTATGTGTCTGTGCACACAAATCAAATCTCTCAAAGTTTGTGTGTGTCACTACCTTGGGGTAGGGACATGAAGCACTGGGTTTACAGAGAGGGTACTGGAGGACTTGGCTTGGACACTCGGCTGAGGACCTAAAATTACAGCTGTACCAGTGGGGAGTCTTATTGGGGATATGGAGGGAGACAGATAAAGAGACATTCAGACCCCAGACTGAATCTACTGCCTGTGTGCTCTTAAGGGAACTTGTACTTGGTGCAGAGAGGTCTGCATCTGGAAATTCTGAGTGTATCGATTTGTATTCCAAGTGCAAGTCCCTCTCCAGTGTCAGTGGTGAGTATTCAGGCTCCTTGATTACTGGCCCTTTGTGGGGACAACACATACTAGTGCCTATCGCACATCTGCAGCAGTGGTGGGCACCACATTTTAATTGGTGGCAGTAGTGGGATCATCACATGCTCACATATTGTTGAGCAGTGATGTGGATATTGAATTCCTGTAGCCTGTAACCAGTGTCACTAAAGAAGGTGTCTGTACTCTCAAGCAGCCACAAAGTAGACTTTCAGAGTATCATATCACAACAAGCAGCCACAAAGTAGACTTTCTGAGTATCATATCACAACAGTTTTATTTATTTACTTTTTGTTAGCTTAGTTAGTTAGGGTGAGAAGGCAAGGATGACAGCAGAGGATTACGGCAAGCTGACAAGCAACCAGATGGCAGAGATGTGCCAAGGCAAAGGACTGGGGCATGCCAACCTAACTAAAGGGGAAATGATTGTAGCCTTAACCACAGATGCAGCACAGACCAACAACCAGGAAGACAACCAGACTGGCATTGGGGATGTACAGCTCTGAGAAATAGAACAGTTCAACTTTTCCTCAGAGGACTTTAAAAATCCATCTGGAGATAGAGAGACTTGAACTGTGGGCCAAACATTTGGAACTAGAATCAGCAGAGAGACTGTAGCATTTGGAGGTAGAAGTAGAATCAGCAGAGATTCTGCGGTGTTTAGAAGCTGAAGAAAATGAGAGGCTGAGGCAACATGAAAAGGAAATGCCAACACTTTGCCTGGGTCATGGAAGTAATGGGGAAGGGAGTAACGTACCCCAGAAGCAATAAAGTTCAGTAAACTTCTCCCTCAGTACCAAGAAGGTGATAATTTTGATAGTTTTATTCATCTATTTGAAAGAGTACGCAAACAGTATAATGTTGACTGAGGGCTCTGGGTACACTTCCTCACCCCCTTACTCCATGGTAAAAAGCTGTAACTGTTGTTTCTAAACTGATACTGACTGTTTAGATTATGATCAAGTTAAACACTGTTTATTACAATGTTTTAAGTTAACACCTCATGTTTACAGAAAAAAGTTTTGTGAGCATAGATATGACGCAGATGACAGTGTATGTGACTATATTGCTGAACTAGGCAGTTATTTTCATAGGTGGATGAGTGGGTGTCAGGTCACCACTTTTCAAGGGCTGGGCAGACCTTCTGGTGAGGGAACAAGCCCTTAGCACTTTGCCTGAGGACATGAGAATCTTTTTGGCAGACATGGAATGCAACATTGCAGATGAACTAGGGGAAAAAGGGGACCTCTACTGAGAAAGCAGGGCATCACTACATAGGAAAGTGATACCCAGTGCTGCACGTGGATATAAGGGAACCCATGGTGGGCAGCCTAGACCACCCCAACAGAGTCCGTCAATAACAGGGGAAGCCACTAGTTCAGGTACACGGCCAGGATCAAAGGTTAAATGTTTTAAATGCAAGCAGCAGGGCCATGTATCATATACATGTCTATGAAGGCATGGTGGGGAACAAAAGGTGGGGGAGCCATCAACTGGGAATAACAGAATACCAGTGGTAAGTTGTCTGGAGACAAAAGGGGTACCAAACTACCAGCAGAGTTTATACCCGATCTTGGTAGATGGAAACAAGAGAAACACAGCCTCTGATATAACCATTGTGAAGCCTGCAGTGGTTAACAAGGAGCAGTACTTGCTTGGACACTCCACTCCAGTCAGAGCTTTAGGATGGATCACATTCCAAACACCTTTGGTCAGGGTTCACCTTGACTGGGAGGGTGGAAAGGGAAGCAAGCAAGTATGTGTGTTTGAGGATATCCCTGCAGATGTCTCGATAGGGAATGATTTTGTTAATGCAGTACATTGTGTGCAAGCAGTGACATGCAGTCAGGCTTGGAGATAGACATGTGGGTCTGGTAGCCTGGGAGGACCCAGTCAGACAGCACACCTGAAGCCAGGATGGGTGATGTGGCTACTTCAGCAAGGGAGCTACCCTGTAGCAGTGAAACTGAAGGTTGGCCACAGCTGCTGGTGGGTACTGATGTTCCCTTGGACAGAGTGACTGCAAGGACAGAGGTGAGTAGTAATACCCAGGCTGACAGTGAGGCACCGCTGTCAGAAGAGGCCAGACTTCCTGTGGAAGGCGAGCTGGGGAGGTTTACAAAGACAGCTGAAACAGTCTCAGCTCAGACCCCACATTACAAGGCTTGAGGGAGGTAGTGAGGGAGAAACCTAATTCTCAAGGAAAAGGGGAGTCTGGATACTGGAACAAAGGGTTACTGGATAGAAAGTGGACCCCTGATGGAGGGCTAGAAGGTGAGGTAATACAGCAGATGGTATTGCCCAGAGTCTACCATCTGGCACTTCTAGTCATAGCCCATGATGTTCTCTTTGCAGGTCATTTGGGCATAAAGCGTACCAAGAGACGTATTATGCAGAACTTTTATTGGCTTGGGATTTCCAGGGATGTAACAGCATACTGCAAGACCTGTGAGAAGTGCCAAAAAGTAGGCAAGGCAGGAGACAGGGTCAAAGCTCCTTTAATGCCTTTGCCTCTGATAGAGGAGCCATTTCAGAGTGTAGCTATAGATATTGTGGGGACTCTGAGTATCCCAGCTTCCACAGGGAAGCAGTCTATCTTAGTGGTAGTAGATTATGCCACTAGATACCCTGAGGTGGTAGCTCTGTCCTCCATCGAGGTAGAGAAGATGGTAAATGCTTTGATAGAGATTTTCAGCAGGGTAGGCTTCCCAAGAGAAATACTGACTGACAGTGGTGCCAATTTCATGTCAGACCTGCTGGCTTGTCTGCGGGAGCGCTGTGGGGTGAAGCACCTGAAGACCACCCCCTACCACCACCAGACTAATGGTTTGGTGGAGAGGTTAAACTCTACGCTAAACACTATGCTACGGGCATTTGCAGACCAGTTTAAGAGGGAGTGGGACAAATATTTGCCCCCATCTATTGTTTGGTTACAGAGGTAATGGAGGAATCCACACGTTTTTCACCCTTTGAGTTGCTGTATGGGCATAGAGTAAGGGGATCTCTAGATTCGATACATGATGAGTGGGAGGGTGAGCATGAATCGCACAAGGAGTCTGTTGTGGCATATGTCCTAAACCTCAGGACAAGGCTTAGGGAACTGAACCTGGCAGGAGCCCAACAGCAGAAACAGGTCTGGTATGACAGGAATGCTTGAGCCAGAGAGTATGCTGTGGGGCAGCAGGTGATGGTCCTCATTAATGTCAAACACAATAAACTGCAGGCAGCTTGGGTGGGACCCTTCAAGGTGGTAAGGAAGGTCAGTGATGTTAACTACATAGGAGAACTGCTAGGCAGGAAGCAGGGGCACAAACTGTACCATGTTAACATGATGAAGCCTTACCAAGATAAAGAGGCCCTTGTGCCAAGTATTTGCAGTGGATGGCAGGAGGAGTCTGAGAGGGATCTGGTGACTGATCTCAGTGAGGCTCAAACTGACATCTCAGTAGAAAGGGTAGCAATGTCCCAGTGGCTATCCCCTACACAGGTTAGAGAAATCTGAGCAGTGTTACAGGAGTCTGGGGACATGTTCACTGGGAAACCAGGGTGCATCACCACGGGGATACAGGGCCCCAAAGAACTATATTGCATGCCCCTTACAGGGTGCCTGAGCGAGTCAGACAGACTCTGAGGGAGGAGATACAGGATATGTTGGAACTGGGAATAAACCAGAAGTCCAGCAGTCCCTGGGCCTCCCCAGTGGTGCTGGTATGAAAGAAAGATGGCAGCACCAGGTTCTGTGCAGACTACAGGAAACTAAATAGTCACACAGATTCAGATGCTTACCTCATGCCTAGGATGGATGAAGCCCTAGCAGCTGGGTGGGGCTAAGTATCCGACAACTACTGATCCTACCACGGGCTACTGGCAGGTGCCCTTGACGTCCAACGCTAGAGAGAGAGGTCAGCCTTTGTGACTCTTTTTGGCTTGTTTGAATTCATGAAGATGCCCTTCGGGATGAAAAATGCCCCAGCGATTTTCCAGCTGCTGGTAGAGCATATCCTACCAGGGAATTATTCCTTGCTTACCTGGATGATATTGCCATCTACAGCCATTCCTGGCAAGAGCACCTTCAGCACATCAGGAAGGTGCTAGGCAGACTGCAGAGGCCAGGGTTGACCATCAAGCCCAGTTAAGTGTCAGGTAGGTATGGCAGAGGTCTCCTACCTGGGACATAGAATGGGGAGTGGTAAGATCAAGCCAGAACCTGCCAAAGTGGAAGCCATTCAAGCATAGCCTGCCCATTACCAAAAAGCAGGTGAAGGCAATCTTAGGGACAGCGAGGTACAAAAGAAAGTTTTTCCCTAATTATATCACCATAGGTGCTCCCCTCATAGAACTGATAAGGAAAAACAGGCAGATAAGGTAGTGTGGGCCCCAGCATGTGAGCAGGCATTCTAGAAGCTTACGGGAGCTTTGGGAGGACCCCCTGTGTTAGCCAGTCCAGATTACAGCAAAGAATTTGTTGTGCAGTTGGATGCTTCAAACCATGGCATGGGGGCTGTACTTAGCCAGATTTCCACAGAGGGAGAAGAGCACCCAATGGTATATCTCAGCCACATACTCCAACCCATGGAGGAATGTCATGCAGCTGTAGAAGATGAATGTCTACCCATAGTATGGCACTGCAGAACCTTCATCCTTATCTGTATAGAAGGAAATTCACTGTATTTACAGACCTTAATCCCTTAACATGGCTACACAGAGCCAGCCAGCAAAATGCCAAGTTATTAAGGTGTAGCTTAGGATTAACAGCATATGACATGATGATGCAACACCGTAGTGGGGTAAGCAATGCCAAAGCAGAAGGACAGAGAATGGGGTAACATATTCCCAGATAGGCTTATTTCTCTCAAGCCACGTTTCTCAAGGGTCACTTGAAAAACTAGCTTGAGTCTTCAAAGAGGGGGGAGAGATGTGACAATAGGAGGTACTACCAGCCATGTCAGGGAGAAGTAGGGCAGTGGATGTATGTCTTGTGCCAGCACAGCTAGCTGGAATTTCATAAATAATTGTATGTCACTGGTATATCAAACCGATTTGCACAGATGCTTATGCTGAAAATGTTTTTGTGAGCTTTACTTGTGTCAATTGTGTTAAAATACATCAACAGTGCACCCTGCTGAAATGAAGAGAAATGCACATGTATTATGGTATCTGAAATAAATGCATGTTTTAATGGAGGACACCTGACACAGCAAGAGTTAACCAGCTGGCTTACTTGAAGAAAAATAAGGGAAGTGAAAATGAGCTGTTAAATCACTAAACAGCACACCACAGTGCTGAGTAGGTCCAGAACAGTAGGTTTAGGAGCAGCCATTATATGTTCGCTTTTGTAAAGAAGGGGGGAGTATTGTAAATGTTTCTGGCTCCTAGGCATTGCCATAAAAGTTATAAATGTGTATTTTAGCAGTCTGCTAAAGTCCTGTCTCAAACTTCAAAAGGAGATATTGTGGGAAACTAGAGTCAGCTGACCAGAAGGTTATTCTACAAGTCATCTTGGATATTATATTTTACAGGGAGTAATCTCAGAGGTTAGAGTATTCTGTTTGGAAACTTGACTAGAAAGACTTCTCATGTACTTCATCTTACCTTGTCCAAATAAGTTACCAGGGAACAGTATAATTCTTGGATTCAGTCAGGAATATAGTGAAGTTTAATTTAGACATTGTTTTCTTTATTTGAAGGAGTCTGTCCATCAGTGTTGTTTTCAATATGTTCTGTGATTTGAACTCTGTGGTTTACTGTAAATATATATTCAATATTTTCATGTTCTTTTATTATTTATTATTAAATATAAACATTTTATTGTGGCTGGTTCTTGTCGAGAATATCTAAACTTTGAAAGTACTTATATTTATCTGGTGACACTATGTGGGCCACTCCAGAAGGCATAGCCATCTTGGTGAACTACTATCACTGGTTTTAGTATTAACATTACATAGAATAACTGGACACCCTTTGTTAAGGGTCTTAGTAGCTGACTGTGAAGTGTCTGGTGGCAGTGGTTAACTACCTTATAGTCTGGGGAGAAGGCGGCATAGCTAGTAGACCTTTTATTTATTTAATTTATTTATTTATTTGCAGTTGGTTAACCAGGATAGTCCATTGGGCCAAAAGAACCCATTTTCAATGGAGTACTGGGGAGAAAAGCTCCAACACAGATTACACAAAGATTACAGAGATTTATATTTCAAACAATTTCTGATTACAAGACAGAACAAAAATACTGAGGTTACAATCAAAAATACATTTTTCTGAAGGAGAACATTGTTCAAGTAGGATTAGGAAGTAAGTAGATAGATGCAGAAGGCTTTCAGTTTGCTAGGTACAATTAAGAAGTTGATTACTACCTTCAAAAATGAATTTAAGAGATGGAAGACTGTAGGAAGTGGAGAATGATTATGTGGGGTGGGAGCAGGAGCATTCCCATGTGGATGTTAGGTGGGAGTGGAGTGACTTTTTAAAGGTAGGGAGGCTAGTGATGGTACGAATGGAGGAAGGGAGGGGGTTCCATAGGCATGCTATGGAAAAGGACAGGAGGTTTTGTCCTGGGGGGGGGCGAAGAGGTCTGTAGACTTCTATTAGGTTTTGATTTGTAGATCTGAGAAGTCTGTGTGTAGTGTATTTTAAAGGTAGGGGAGAGGGAGGGACAGAGGGATGGCTGGAAAATTAGTTTGTGTGCATAGGTGAGCTGAGTATAGGAGAGGTAGTTGGGAAGTTCAAGCCAATTTAGTTTGTGGAGAGGTGCACAGTGATGGGTTGAAGATTTGGTGTTAGTGGCGAATCTGGCTATTTTATTATAACAAGAGGATAGTTTTGTTTTGAGAGATGATTGTAGGTTTGTTAAAAGAGGGGCAACATAGAGAAGGGAGGGTAAGAGAAATGTGGTGGAGAGAGTGAGCTTAGTAGCTGGGGTGAGGTATCGATTGTGTTGGCAGAGCAGGCCAAGTTTCTGGTGTTTTTTTAATGTTTAGTAGTAGATGAGAATCAAATTTAAGCTCGTCATCGATTTGGACTCCTAGTAGTTTGGTTTCAGATACCAGTTCAAGAGGTGTATTATTATGGCTGGTGATGGAGAATAGTTTTCTATCAAAGGTGTTGGTTTTAGAGGGGGTAAATATCATATAAGTTTTGATTTAGCTGCATTAAGTGCAAGATGGTTGTCTTTCATCCACTATTCTGTGGTAGAGAAAGCATCTCGAGTCAACTTTAGGAGAGTTGGGATGGATGAGGCAGCACAGATGATTGTAGAATCATCTGCATATTGGATGATGTTAGCATAAGGGATAGAGCAGAAATAATCATTAATGAATATATTGAAGAGGAGGGGGGCCAATATGGAACTTTGTGGGACACCTGTGGGGGTGTTAAGGAAGGAGGAGGTGGCTTTTTTCCACTTGACAGCTTGTTGCCTGTTGGAGAGATAGTTGGTAAATCAGTTGAGGGTTGAAGGTGATAGGTTTAGCTTAGATAGTTTAGTAAGAAGTAGGTTATGGGAGATAGTGTCAAAGGCCTTAGAGAGATCGAGTAGGATGGTAGATACAGTGAAACCAGAATCTCTAGCTTTATTCACAGTTTCAAGGAAGGATAGGAGGGCAGTCATAGTGCTATGATTGGGTCGGAGTCCGTGTTGGGTAGGAGTTAATAGGTTGTTGTCTAATAGATGGGGAAGGAGTTGAAGATGGATACATTTCTCTATAATTTTTGAAATTGGAGAGAGGATGGCGATGGGCCGGAAGTTGGTAATATTACTATCTCCTTTGTGAAGGGAAATGACGAAAGCCTTTTTCCAGAGTTGTGGAACAAGACCTTCTTGGATAGAGCGGTTGATTAGGATACTGATTGGGAGGGCAATGGCTTCAGCAGCTATGCTGAGGAAATATGAGGGAATGTTATTGGGGGCACTGGTACATGGTTTTAGCCTCTGCAGGAGTTTCTTTATGGTAGAAGTAGGGATTGGTTTCATGGAGAATGTAAGGGGTTGAAAGGTTGTAGAATGATAAAGTGGAGATGGAGGGGGTGTTGGGAGAAGACAAGAGGAAGTAGGAGGTGGATAGTTGTTAGAGAAGGAAGAGGTTAGTTTGGAAACAGAGTTAATGAAGAAAGAGTTAAATTGGGTGGCAAGATCATTGTCTTGTACATTTGGGCTCGGGATTGGGTTTTCAGTTATACCAGGTTTTAAGAGGGGAGGTTATACCTTTCCAGAACTTTTTTGGGTTGGTTTTATGTTTACTTTGAAGTGAGGAGAAGTAGTTTTGACAGTCTGCTCTGATAAGCTTTTTAACAGAGTTATGAAGAGTTTTGTACTCATTGAGGGTAGTGGGAGATTTGTTCTTTTGGTAGTGTGCTCAGGCTTTGTCTCCAAGTCGCATGGTAGTTAGTGTGCTTTTTGTTAGCCAGGGGGTAGTTTTGTTTTTTATTCTTCTGGTTTTTAAGGGAGCATGGGTAGAATTAAAGTGTGCGATTGCATTTTCCAGGGGTAGAGTTTTTAGGGGGTACCAGTTAAGTGATTTTAGGGAGTCAGAGAAGGCTTCTGGGATGAAGTTTTTTTGGCATCTGGTACTGATGTAATTATGGGTAACTTGTAAGGGAGAAGAAAGACGCCTAGCAAAGATGGGAAGGTGGTCGCTGAGGGAGTCAGGAAGAGTTCCACTATCAGGGTAGTAGTGAGGGTGAGAGACTAAGATCCAGTCTAGAATACTGCTGCTAGTGAAGTCTTTAGAGGGCCTAGTAGTGGAGTTGATGAGTTGAGAGTAGTTATACAGGTTGATGTTTAGGGAGAGAGTAGAGGACTGAATGGAGGACCAATTAATGCTGGTGTCTCCCATGATAATGGTTTCATTAGAGATATTGGTAGAAAACCAGGAGAGGATATCTTCAAGTACGAGATATTGTCGCCAGGGGGAATGTAAAGGGAGGCTATGCATATGTGTTTATTTAATTGAAATTGAGCTAGTATTAATTCTGCGTTGGTGAATTGGGGAATGGCTTTATTGTAGGGAGTAATGCATAGGGAGGATGAGTAGAGCTACTCCACCACCCTTTTTTTGGGCTCTGTCTGCTCTGATAATGGAGTAATTAGGTGGTACTGTCTCCACATCTTTTATATGAGGTTTTAACCAGGTTTCAAATATGGCTAAGATGTCAGGTTTGTTGTGGAGTAGCCAGGCTTGTAGGTTTGGAATTTTGTTAGCTACGCTTTGTGCATTAAGGGATGCTAGTAGCATGGATTTAGATGCAGAGGAGGAGGTGTTTGGTCCTGGGTTAGGGTGAATATCTCCAGATAAGAGTAGGGATGTTAGAAGTTGGATTATGTAGTAGAGGTGTTTGGGTTTTTTTCATAAGTAATGTGTGTAGAAAGATTTGTGGGGGATATGGAGGGTAGAGCAGGTGTTGAGGTTTTATAAGGGGAGATAAGTTTGTAATGAAAGCATAGATTGTGTTGATGGGATAAAGTGCAGGAGATAGTGATATGAATGTGTAGGAGTGAGGTGTGTTGACAGAGCAGGTTGTGTGAAAGAGTGGGAGGTGAGTTATGGGGTTAGGCTAGGTAAGGTAGTAGATGTAGGTTATGTTCAGTAAGAGAAGTAGTTGAATTGAGAAGGATGTATATTTTGAAGACTTGTTTAGGTTTTGTTGAGAATTATATAGTTAAGACTAAGGAAGAAGTGAGATTTGTGGTGAATGGAATTTGTGATGGGGAGGGGATAGGAGGAGGAATGGTGGAGTTTAGTAGTTGGAGAGGAAGTAGTAGTGGCTATGTGGGTATAAATGTAGAGGTAGTGGGGGGTGGGTGGGAATTGGGGGTAGGGTAGGGGAGCAGAGTGAGCCTGCACGGCGAACGGAGTGGGGAAGAGCAAAAAAGAAAACCAGCAGCAAAAAAAGTATCAGCCACTGCAAATGAGATAGGAAGGTAAGCAGGTATAGTAGATGTAAAACTAGGTAAGGAGAGAGAACTTTCAGGAATGAAAATAATGTGTTCAATTTAGTTATGGAATGTTATACAGGGGGTAAATTACCAGATTGTTAATAGTGATAATACTGGCTTCTTAAGCTATTTAGACAGCTTCATAGGAGAGGAGCCAAAGTAAGATAAAAGTTGTGCCGTCTTTTGGTTGGTAGGTGCTGCCACCTAATGGTGAAAGAGAAGAAAGCAGGCAGGAAAGGGGTGCGGGACACCTAACCCTCACTGAGAGAAATATCTAGGACACAGTTGACCTGGGGGGGGGGGGGAGTATTTTCATTTGGTCCGCGGTAGGCTGCTGAATCGCTTACAAGGGATGTTAAAGAAAAATATAAGAGTTATTAAGTAGGTAGTTACAAAGACAGTAGTTGGTTTAAGGCTACCTACATTCACAAAATTTACTTTAAGGCAGTCTTCACAGTAGTTCTTTAGCTCAATTTAGCAGGCAGCTCCAGGGAAATGTCAGCGGTAATTGCAGGAGGTATTCCTTAGGTTTTTGAGGTAGGGAGGGAGCTTCTGGAGAGAGGAAATTCACAAAATTTACTTTAGGGCAGTCTTCACAGTAGTTCTTTAGCCCAATTTAGCTGGTAGCTCCAGGGAAATGTCAGAGGTAATTGCAGGAGGTATTCCTTAGGTTTTTGAGGTAGGGAGGGAGCTTCTGGAGAGAGGAACAGGAGGCAAAACGAGCAGCACTACCGCGGGGACCCGCACAGGGGCTTCCTTTTCTTTTTAAAAAGAAAACCTTTCCCAGATGTGTGTGTGTGTGTGTGTGTGTGTGTGTGTGTGTGTGTGTGTGTGTGTGTGTGCAAATCAAATCTCTCAAAGTTGGTGTGTGTCAGCTACTTGGGGCAGGGACATGAAGCACTAGGTTTACAAAGAGGGTGCTGGAGGACTTGGCTTGGGCACTCGACTGAGGACCTAACCCTACAGCTGTACCAGTGGAGATTCTTAGTGGGGACCTGGAGGGAAAGAGATAAAGAGAAATCCAGACCCTGGGCTGAGTGTGTTCCCTGTGTACTCTTACGGGAAACTGTACTTGAAGCAGGCAGGTCTGCACCTGGAAATACTGAGTCTATCCATTTGTATTCCAAGTGCACGTCCCTCTACAGAGTCAGTGGTGAGGATTAAGGCTCCTTGATTACTGGCCCAGTGTGGGGATGACACACATTGGTGGCCATCACATATTGGTAGTGGTGGGAGTCACAATGGCATTTAAAGTCTTTCAGGTTGCAGTGTTCTAACGTGGAGTGGGATGGTATTCCTGCTATTAGCAATGCAGCTTTAATAGTCATGGAGAGTATCAATTTGTCAGTGGAGTTTACATGTCTCTTAGCAGTGTAAGGTTGAATGAATGAGAGAAAAGCCTGGAAATTTTCAGGGTTGTGCAGCAGTTTAAAGGTTGCTATTAACTGTGAGTATAATAAATAATTATTTAGCTTCAGACAGTTTTAGAGAGAGAAGCAGTGATGGGATTTATATTGTTGGTTGGCTGCAACTTTGGCTATTTTATTGTAGCACTATTCTGGTTTGGCTGATAGACAGCAGATGAGACTGGTTAAGATAAGACAGACATATAACAGGGTGGGAAAGAAAAAAAAAAGTGGTTATGTTTTTCCTAGCAGAGTCAGTAAGATACTGTTTACTCAATAGAGGCAACATAGCGCTTTTGCTGTGCCTTCTTTATGTCTTGCTTAAGGTGGAGATCAAATTTCAAGTGGTCATGTATAATCACACCAAGTAATTTGGTGTGGGACACCAGCTGTACATTGGTCTTTCTGGATGACAGCATATAAAAGGTATTTATTGGGGGAGGAGAGAAAGTTGGGGGTGAACAGCAGTAGTTTAGTTTTTTTTTTCTGGATTCAGGAGGAGCTGTGAGTTGTCTTGCCAAGTTATACGGTGGAGAAGGACTTCTGGATGAGTGTTTGGAATATGGACAGTGATTTAGCACATATTAGAGTGGTGAAATTAGTGTACTGCACTATAGTGTCCTCTTAGGCTGCTGTGTTTAGGTCGTTGATAAGTTAAACAGCAGTGGTGCTAAGATAGAGTCTTGGGGGTCTATATTATATACTCAAAGAGACTTTTCTTTGAACATATAATCATCGACACCTACAGAGCAAACGGCCACATCTGCAAATTTTTTCCTCGGGGGGGAAAAAATTCAGTTGGCCGTTACCGGGAATTGCCCTTTTCCCGAATGCAGAGCGATCTCGGAGTTGGTATATTTAGTTGGGGGGGGGGGCACAGCCCCCCCACTTGATTAGGGTTTTGAAGTTTGTGTTTTTTGTGTAAGGCTCAGTGAATTTTTTCCCGGAGGAAAACATTTGTGGACATGGCCGTTCGCGCTTCAGAGCGTTCACTCTTTAGGTGTTGATGACTATATGTTCGAAGAAAAGTCTCTTTGAATATATAATATAGACCAAAGTCTTGTGAGAGACTGATGGATTTAGGAAGGAAAGAGGAGAAATCATCTTGCCATTTCGCTGCTTGAGACCTGTTAGTGATATAACTAAAAACCAGTTAGTGAGAAGGGTGATAGCTCACAGGAAGAGAGTTTATTTAGGAGAATTTGATGACTGACTGTACTGAATGCCTTGGATAGATCCAGAAATACAGCTAAGGGTAGAAGACCTGAATTCCTATTGTGATTTATTACATCTGTGAACTTTAGAAGGGCAGTGGTTGTACTGTGATTGGGTCTGAAATCATGCTGTTAGGGAGAGAGGAAGTTATGTGAAGTAATATATGTAGTAAGTTGAGAGTTGACGCATCTTTCCAAAATTTTGGATAAGGGTGTGAGAATGGCGACTGGTCTACAGTTTGTGAGCTCGGCTGATGAGCTGCATTTATGCAGGGATATTATATAGGACTTTTTCTATAAGGTGGGGACACATTTTTCTTGGACAGAACAGTTTATTAGAATTGAGACAGAATATGCAAGGCTATCTGCAGCAAGTCTGAGGCATTCAGGTGGAAGTTGATTAGAGGCAGTATTTGTTTTTGTTTTTTTTTTTAACTGTAGACAGTGCTGGAGTGAATGAGAAGGTCTTCTGTGTCTTCTATGATTAGGGTGGAATGGCTGGATTTATATTAGTTTTGAGAGGGAGGTTACTGTATTTATAAAATGTGAGCTAAACTGTGAAGCAGTGTGTTGGGAGTTATTGCTTGGGGTGAGTTGGGTAGATTTTTCAGAACTGAGCAATGTATTTATTGATTTCCAAAAATGTTTTGATTGATGAAGCTTTTTCTTCCGTTTTATGCACTGTTTGCTATGGTCCCTTACCTGCCTATATTGTTGCAGGGATGTTTGAGACTTGATCTGGAGCCATGACTTCCAGTCATTATCTCTAAGTTGCATGGATTGCTTTGTTTTTTTTTAATTAACCAAGGAGCTGGTCTGTTTTTAACTCTTTTACTTCTTGATGGTGCTTGATCTGCCAGGATATTTAGAAATACTATTAACTGTGCCTACTGCTTCTTGAAGGGAAGAGTTTTAAGTGGTGCCCAGTGGTTAAAAAGCAGGCTGGAAGTAACAGTTTCTTTATTTAAGTTATGAAGGCTTCTAACAGCATTATAATGGTGAACCCAGTGGGGCTGTTTGGGGTGTCTCATTATGTAGTATACCTCGCAGTCGTTTAGGCTATCAGAAAGGGTACTACTTGTGGCAACACTGTTTGGGTTGGATGTCAGAATCTATTTTAGGATGGTTTCTTTATCCCTGAAACAATCCTCTGGATGTGGCACCAGGGGTAGGGGACAATCCACTACAGGCCCATGGCAGATAAATTATCGTGGGTCCTCAGACAAGCCAACAGATGTCAAGCGTCACAGTACAAAACTCTGCTAAAAGATTAAGGAAGAACAAAACAAAATTATACTGCTTTATTGCAGTGAGGGTGCTGTCAAAAAACTACTGAAGTCTGTTTCTGAACTGTGATGGATCTTAAAACAAAACAGGGAAAAAAGGTTGTAAGTTCTTAAGAAGATTCAAACTACAGCATCGAAAGGTTTCCAAACAACCTTCTCAGCAAACAAGAGGTTACAGACTATGTCTTAAGTGGAGTAATGACAGCCTATTTTAAATTATAAGTTATGTACTTACCACAACTTGGCATCTGTGTTGTCCACTTTTTATTCTTCCTCACTACTGGGTCTAGGATCTGACCGTCAGATCCAATACGGCTTTTCCAAAAGACTTCAGATTCAAGCCTCAAGCTCCTCCCTTTACCCATAATCCCCCAGAGCATCCCTAAGCCCTCAGATCGCGTTTGCTGCCTTCTATGTGTGTACTTCTGTATGAAATTGCCATAATCTGGAAACAGACATAAACCACGAAAGAAATTTAATATCCTGAGCAGGCTCAAACCAAGAACCTGCGGTTTCTGAAAAATATTCAGGAAGCTTCCAGAAACAAAGACAGGGGGATGGATGGGGGGGGGGGGGTGAGGAAGAATGAAAAGTGGACAACACAGATGCCAAGTTATGGTAAGCACATAACTTATAAATCTGATGATGTCCTTTTCATTCTTCCTCACTACTGGGTCAAGAGTCCCCAGATGCATAACTCTTGGGTGACCTTCACGGAAGGATATGACGGAGCACTGTTGAACGAAAAGCAGCTTTGCTTCTGGAGATAATGTCCAGCTTGTAATGGATAACAAAGGTATGTATAATAGACCAAATGGCTGCCACACAAATATCATCAATAGAAGATCTGGATTTAAAGGCAGCTGAAGTTGACATGGACCTAGCTGAATGGGCTTTAGGTGGTCGAGGCAGACTTAGACCTTTTGCAGAGTAAATTAATGAAATGCAGTCAGTAGTCTATTTAGTTAAGGTAACCTTAGACACTGCTTGTCCTAGATGATTGGAAGAAAAGGACACAAAAAGGTGATCAGACCTTCTATGTTGCTTTGTTCTGTAAAGATAAAAATGTAACTGTTGCACAACTAAAAAGTGTAGCATATATCATCTTTATTCGAAAAGTTAAGCAAAAACACCGGAAGTTGAACAGATTGGTTAAGGTTCAACTCAGTGGCAACCTTGGGGATAAAGGAGAGATTAGTCTGAACAGCTATTCTGTCCTTGTGGAAGACAATATAAGGGGGTTGCGCTGATAACACCTCCAATTCAGAAATTCTCTTCACCAAAGTAACCGCTACAAGCAGAATAGTTTTCCAGGAAAGATATTTTAAATCATAGGTACTTGCTGGCTCAAAAGGTTTCTGGCTTAATCCCTGAAGGACCACCATGAGGTCCCATGGTGGAGAAGGTTCTTTAACTGGAAAACTCTCTTCAAAAAAGCTTTGCGTAATTTAGTAGAAGCAAGGAAAAAATCTTGACTTCCTGAATGAAGATTAGATATTGCTGCTAGCAGGAGCTTAATGGAGGAAAAACTGGCCCCTTGATCAAACAGGAGAATAAGGTAAAGTACAACATCAGGAACTGAAGCTGTAAAGGGATCAATGTTCTCCTTACAAGTCCATAAAGAAAACCTTTTCCACTTACTCTTCTAGAGCTTTTTAGTGGAAAACCTCTGAGAGGCCAAAACAATGTGACGTACTGGGGAAGTGAGCCCGGACTGTTTAACAAATCACTGGAATTGCAGAAACCATGCAGTTAGTTTGAAGGCGTGTAGACTGGGGTGCTGGAGTTCTGATGGGTGAGAGGAAATCCTGAGAAGGCTCCAGAATGCATGGAGAATATTTAAAATGAGATCACAAAAAGGGGAAGCACACCTGGTGAGGCCAAAAGGAGGCAATGAGGATGACTGAGTTCTTCGACCTGCTCACTTCCTGAAGAAATCTTGGGATCACAGGAAGAGGACAATAAGCATATTGGAGACCTGGGGGCCAAATCGTGGACTAGTGTGTCCCTCAGTGACTCCCCCCTGGGGGGGGATCAGAGCAAAATACTTGCTACACTTGTTGAAGGAGAGGCAAATGGGTCGCAGCAAGGCTGGGCCCAATGGCTAAAGATACTTTCACTACCGACTGGTCGAGGGACCACTTGTGAGGCATCAGAATGGACCTGTTGAGTCTGTCCATCAATACGCTTTTTCCCAGGTATATGCATTGCAACTAGAAAGCGGTCTGACGAGACTGCCCATTCCCAGACCCTCATGGCCTCCCTGTACAATGGGTAAGAATGAGTTCCTCCCTGTTTGTTGATGTACCAGACAACTGACATGTTGTCTGTGTGTACAGCAATGGTCCCTAGAGGGAGGTCATCCAGGAAGGCTTGCAATGACAGAAGGACTACCCTCATCTCTAGGATGTTGATATGCAACTTGGTCTCTAGGGGACCATGTGCATTGGACCAACTTCCCGTTGAAATGCCGCCCCCCACACACACACACACACTCCAGCTCGGAAGCATCCGTTGGTCACTGTGGCTGTTGGCAGGGAAGAGAAAAAGGCCTGCCAAAGTGCAGGCCATGGCACAGAAGCCACCTCTGAACATGACATATGCAGATCGGCATGAGCCTTATAGGCACAGAAAGAGGATGACTGAGGATTGACCATTAAACCGTTAATGTCCACTGGAGTATCCGCATGAAAAACCTGGCCAGGGGGACTTAATAATATAGCCACTGACATGGATGCCAGTACTTGTAATACCAGTCTCGCAAGAGAAGAAAGATGAGGCAGCATGTCCTGTATCTGAATTTCCAAGGACAGAATTCTGTGTGTTGGAAGATAAGCTACTGTATGCAAGGTGTCTAGTAGAGTCCCTATGAATTCTAGGCTTTGCACCAGAATTAGCTTTGATTTTGCCAAGTTTATGGAACTTCCTAGAAAGTCTGAGGTGTTCATCAGATAATCTGTGGCTTGGATTAGATGATGCCTCGTTGGGGAAGTAAAAAGCCAATCGTCTAGGTATGGAAACATCTGAAATCCTCTGAGTCTCAAGTGAACTCCAACCACTACCATGCACTTGATGAACACCCAGGAGGCTGTGGTGAGACCAAAGGGCAGTGCTCCGAACTTATAGTGATTGGCTCCCAGCTGGAAGCTCAGAAATTTCCTGGAGCACCTATGTATTTCTATGTGATAGTATGCATCTTAGAAATCTATGGAGAACATCCAGTTGTCCCTGTGCAAAAGCGGCAGAATGGACTGTACTATAACCATTTGTAACTTAGACTTCTTCACATATTGATTTAGTTTGCTTAAATCCAGGATTGATAGAAGGTCTCCAGTTTTCTTTGGCACCTGAAAGAAGCGGGAGTAAGCTCCAAATCCTATATGTTCTGTTGGGAGCCTTTGGATGACTCTTTTGTGAAGCAGCTTCTGAATTTCTAAGGCTGCTGACTCCCAACGACAGGGTGGAATGTCAGGAAGTTTCCTGTTTAGGCTTGGAGAAATAAGGAAAAAGGGAATGTAACAACCTCTGGATATAATGGAAAGCACCCATTTGTTTTGTGTAATACTTGTCCAGGCTTATGGGTGCAGTGAAAAATGTCTCCCGGCTGCCTCCAGAAAAGAGCAGATGGGCAGCACTTCAAGAGCGCTGAAAGGCCCTTACAGGAAAATAATCCTTAAAGCTCTGGTTCTGCAGACCCCCTCTGCCTCTAGGGTGACACCTACCACTGAAACCTCCTCCTTTGCCTCTGGAAGAGGAATCACCCTGCGAGTCCTGGAAAGATGTCTGAGACTTGCAGAGCCAAATTTTCTTGCCACTTGTTTGGTTCCTGGAGAAGGTACGCTCAAGGGTAGAAAATTTGATTCCAACAACAGACAGGATCTTTCTCTCCTGCTCGCTGAAAGAAAATGTTTCTTTAACCAATAGTCCAAAAAAAAAGGAACCATCAAAAGGAGAGTTAACAAAGACCATCTTTAAAGGGTTCTGCAAAATCACAAACCCTTATCCAGGCATGCTGCCATACAGCTATGCCTGAACCAGCTGCTCGAGAGATGCCTGCTGCATGGGAAATTAACCTCATCAATGAATTTGCTATGGATGACAGAGTGCCCAGCTGCAGAGAACCTTTCTAAAGGTCCTCCACTGACATGGACTCAACGAGAGAATTTGAGAGTTCGTTGATCAAATCTCTCTGCAAATGAGTGAAATGGGACATAAAATTCAACAACCTCAGTACAAAAGTAGCTGAGGTGAAGATGCGTTTCCTAAATCTGTCCATCACCCTCGACTCCTTGTTTGGGGGACGGACAGTGGAGCTCTGCTGTCCTAGCTCCTTCTTTGTGGCTGCTGGAACAACCATAGCATCCACTGCAACTCCCTTACAACAGAACTGATGGTTGGTAGGTGCAGATAGAAAGTACAGTTGTGTACACTTACCATAAATGTAGATGTTCGAGTGTATTCACTGTTGCAGTCATCACACTTGGGTTATCTGCCTGCAGGTAGCCCTCAGTCTTCACAAATACCAGAGTCTTGGGATTTCTGCATCGGATGCTGTCGCCTCATCCATGATGTCAGGTCGTCAGGGGTATAAAACATGCAGCCAACGCCATTACATCAGTTTTTCTTGACACAGATGTCAGGAGCCCCCAAAATAGGAAGCAATCAAATGGTGTGGAACACCTCCAGTAAAAAGCAAATACCATTTCCATAAGATATGGCCAAAAAAAGAGGATAGGTAGAAAGTATAGAAAGATAGGGGGGTAACCAGGACTGCAACAGTGAATACACTTGAACATCTACATTTATGGTAAGTGTACACAACTGTACTATGTTCTTCTTGTTTCACTGTTGCAGTCATCACACTTGGGTTGATTCCCAAAGCTGAGGAAGGGAAAAGGCAGTCAAGAAGTAGTAGGGCTGGCTAGCAGGCCTTGTAAGACTGCTGTGGCAAATCCAGCTCTGGATTTGGAAAAGACAGGTAAGTGGTAATGCTTGGTGAAGGTTTGTACAGAACTCCAGGTTGCAGCTTCCAGGATGTCCCTGGTAGGTACTCCCCTGAGAAAAGCTGCAGAGGTTGAGGTAGCCCTAGTGGAATGAGGCATGATCCCCTGTGTGGTAGGTTTTCCATGGTGTTTGTAGCAGAAATGGATGCAGTGTCTATCCATTTAGAAATGGTTTGTTTCGAAATGGCCTTGCCCTCTACCTCTGTAGCAAAGCTGACCAGCAGCTGGTCAGATTTTCTGAAAAGGTTTAGCCCTGTCAAGGTAGAACCTGAGCTGTCTGTGCGCCTCCAAGTAGTGCAGGATCTTTTCCCCTTTATTCTGAGGATTAGGAAAAAAGGTTGGCAAATGGATTGGTTTAAAGCCACACTGGATACCACACCTTGGGCATAAAAGATGGGTTAGTCGTGAGGGAATCCCTGTCCGCATGGAAGATAATGAAGGGTTCCACAGCCATAAGGGCCTGTAACTCAGACACTCTTCTCTCTGAAGTGATGGCTAGCAGTAAGGCTGTTTTCCAAGAGAGGAATTTTAATTCTGCTATAGCAGCAGGTTCAAAAGGGGGGAGCGTGAGTTTCTCTAGTACAAAGTTAAGGTCCCAGGCAGGAGTTAGAGCTCTCCTTGGGGGGTCTTAAATTGTTAGCTCCTCTCAGGAACTGTTTGATCAGAGGGTGAGAGAAGAGCGGTGGCTCAGTATTGTAATGAGACGAGATGGCAGAGGCACGAATCTTAATTGATGAGAAGGAGTAGCCTTTGTGGAGCAGCTCTGCTAGGTAATCTAGGATTTGAGGCAAGGAGGGCATGGCTGTGTCCTTCCCTTGAGACTGGCTCCAAGAACAGTATCTATTCCACTTTTCTGAATAGGATTTCCTAGTACTGGGCCTCCTGGCCTCAAGGATAACATCCAGCACCTGTTTGCTGAGGGTTGCTGGTGATGTATTCAGGGAATAAGCTAGGCTGCCAGGTTCAGGGTTTGCAGCTGAGGATGCAAAATCTGTCCCTCCTACTGGTACAGCAGAGAGGGGGTCTGCTGTAGGTGGCAGGGTGGCACTGCTGTCAGACTGCACAGGAGTGGGTACCAGTGATGGAGTGGCCAGTCTGGTGCAATAAGGATTGTCCTTGGCTTGTCCTGTTTGATCTTGAGGAGTACCTTTGGAAGGAGGGGCAGAGGGGGAAAGGCATAGATTGAGAGTTTTTCCCACGTGAAGGATAGGACATCTACTTTCCAAGCTTGGCTGTGGGGAATTCTGGTGCAAAATTTGTTTAGTTGATGGCTTTGGGGGAACGCAAAGGGGTCCACCTCTAGTGCCCCCCACCTGTGTATTAGAAGTTTGAATGAGTTTGGTTCCAGTTTCCACTCATGCGGGTCTATTAGATTTCTGCTTAAGTTGTCTGCCAGTGAATTTTGTTTGCCTGGCAGGAATTGAGCTTGCAGGCGCACTTGGTTGATTAAGGCTGTGTTCCACAGAGTCAAGGCTAACCTGCAGAGTGGGTAGGAGTGAGTTCCCCCCTGCTTGTTTATGTACCACATAACTGTGGTGTTGTCTGTCTTTATCAGGAGTTGTCCTGGCAGGATAAGCTATTTTAAGGCTGTCAGTGCATGCTGTACAGCTAACATTTCTTTTTGATTGATATGCAGGTGAATTTTCCCTGGGCTCCATTTGCCTTGAATGCATTTGCCTGCCATGTGAGCCCCCCATGCATAGTCTGACATGTCCGCTGTCAGAGTTTGGATGGCGAGGGATTGTGAGAAAGGGAGTCTCTTGTTGTGGTTGCAAGCCTCTGCCCACCAAAGGCACTCTGTCCTTAGGCAAGGAATGATAGGAATCAATGCTTCCAGGTCCTGGGAATGTTGACACCAGAGACTTTTTAAGTATCATTGGAGTTTCCTCATATGCAGTCTTCCATATAGAATCAGTAGAATACATGAGGCCATGAACCCTAGGGCTTCCAGTATTTTTCTTGCAGATAGCTGGGTTTGGGTGGGCAGTAGTTTGAAATAAGTTGTCAAATAAATCTGCTTTTCTGGAGTGAGGAATGCCATCTGGGAAGATGTGTTCAAACTTGCTCCCAGGAATACAATCTTTTGGCTGGGTACCAGATGTGATTTCTTTTCGTTAATGGTATACCCCAGAGAAGTTAGGAGTCCCTTTACAAATGTCAGGTGCTGAAGTAGCAATTCCTGACTGCCTGCCTGAATCGGGCAATTGTCCAAGTATGGGTAAACTTGAATATTTCTCTGCTTGCAGTAAGCAATGGCTGGAGCCAGGCACTTTGTGAATACCCTGGGTGCAGTAGATAAGCCAAAGTGAAGTGCAGAGAACTGATAGTGCATACAGCCTGCCCTGAAAGGTAGATATTTCCTGCAAGATTCCCTTATGGGGATGTGCAGATGAGCTTCTTTTAAGTCTAGGGTGACTAGCCAGGAGTCCTTGGCTAGCATATGAAGGAGCTGCTAGAGTGCAAGCATTTTAAATTTTGGTACCACCAGGAAGGTGTTTAGGGTTGACAGATCCAGAATAGGGCGCCAAGAGTTCGCTTTCTTGGGCACCAGGAACAGCCTGGAGTAGAAACCCTGTCCCCTTTGCTCTGTTGGCACAGGTTGAATACCCTGATACTGAGAAGAGAAAGCACTTGCTTTTGGGCCTCTGTCCACTGGTTTGGAGGAAGGTCTGGCAATTCACTTGGGGTTGGCAGAGTGGAAATAGAATCTGTATCCCTGGGATACAATGTTTAAGACCCATCAGTCCTGGGTAATATACTCCCAGTTTTTTGCATGCAGGGCGTGTTTTCCTCCTAGGGGTGCAAGTACTTGGGCATGGCTGGGAAGGGTTAAGGACAAGTCACTGTGAACTTTTTCCATAGGGGGTGGCTTACCACTCCCAGTTTTTGAGGAGGAAGCACTCCATTGTTTAGATCTGTGCATACACTGAGACTGTTGTCTTTGTGGTCTGTTGCCCCTGGGTTTGGGCTGAGAAGGTCTGGAAGGGATTGGAAGGGACCAATTTTTTGAAGGCCAATGCTTACTGAATGTAGGTGGCTGTACCTGTAAGAAATCTTTAACAGTTTGCATGGATTTAGCTTTTTCTTCCATCTTTTTAAGAACCTCTTCTGCTTTAGAGCCAAACATTCTTGGTTTAATGGAGCATCAAGTAATTTTTCCTTGACATGGCCTGGCAAGATTTGTTCCTTCAGTCAAGCCTGCCTTCTCAGAATAGACCCAGTGACAGCAGCCCTGCAAGATGCTTCTAAGGCATCAAAAACCACACTGCAAAGTATGTTTACCAACTTGGTTTGCAGAATGCATTAAGTCTTGTAAGTCCTTATTTTCTGCACAATCAGGAATCAACAGCATTTTTTGTTTAATTAGATCAATAATATGCTGCTTCATATTTCAACATGTGAAACTGGCCATTTAAAGCCCTGATGGCAAGAGTTGTATAGGTATATACCTTCTTACCCCATCTGTCTGGAGCCCTAGAATTCCTGTCCGAAGGGGTAGGGGTTTTGGCTGTAGAAGCCTTAATACCTTTAGGTCCCTGGGAAATGGTCTCTGGATCTACAGTGGGATTTTTAAAGAGAAATTTGTGAGAGTCAGGTACTCTGTAGTACCTGTCAGGCTTTCTAGGAGCAGGTGGTAAAGTATCAGGGGTAAGGTTGGATTCCATGAAGACATCATCTACAATATCCAGGACAGGGGGAATAGCTAGAGGCCTATGCTAAGGCAAGTCTAAAAATTCCCTGAGTCTCTTTTTGGACTGTGGGTAGTCCTGGCATTCCCAGCGGAAATGCTCTCTTAGGGTATGCAAGGTTTCACCGAAAGAAAGGTCCTCTGGGGGGGGGGGGGGGGCTGAGGGAATTGATTCCTCTGCATCTGAGTCCTCATAGGTAGATAAGGGTATGTCCTGGTAATCACAGGGGTCAGAGTCATCATTCTTATGGTCTGAAAAATCAGAAGGAAAATCAATTCTTTGTCTTTTAGAGAGGGAAGGCTGGCTTCCTCTAATTAAAGTAATAAGGTCTTCAGCCATTATAAGCATTTATTTCTGTGGCATGGGAGCTTGAGAATGTGCTTTGGTCATCAGTTTCCTAGGCATAGTGCGAACTCTGGGCCTGAGAAATTCAGTAGATTTAGTCATTAACGAAGTAGTCGGTTTAATACAAACATCGGAAGGTCTGAATACACCCTCAGAAGCCGGTGCCTGCACGGTGGCTCTGGACCCATCCAAGGTAGAGACATCCGCAGGTTCCATAGTCGAAGAAGCATCTCGCGGCATATCGGACTCCAAATAGGTCTCAGCAGAGGCCTGCGAATCTGTAGAAATAAGTAACAGGGGCTGGGAAAGCACCTCACTGAGTACCAGCGGACTGGCGACTAGCTTAACGGAAGCATCGTCGGCAATTTTGGACATATGCGGTCTGTCTCTGTCTTTATCTTTGCATTTTTTCGGAAGATTGGTAGTCGGATCGCTTACTGATGCCATTTCGGAATACGGAGAACAACAGCAAAAGAAATTAGAGACAAAAATAACCAGACGACGAATAGCTCAGGCGTTGAACAAGGCACAAAACCGACAGCGAGGGACATCATGGTCTTGGCCTAAACAGGTGATGCAATAAGAATGAAAATCTCTGTGAGGTATATACTTTCCACAGGCAAGACAACTGTTAACTTTTTCTGACGTTGGTTAGAGCAAGAAAAAAGGTTCCCCAATGGGGTACTTAGCTTTAGAAGACTTCAGGTTTGAAACTCGAAAAAGGAAAATTTCAGGTAGCTGCCGACCGGCACTTGCGAACTGCTTCTGCTACGGGCTCCCGCACAGCAAGAAAAGCTGATGTAATGGTGTCGGCTGCATGTTTTATACCCCTGACGACCTGACATAATGGATGAGGCAACAGCATACAATGCAGAAATCCCAAGACTCTGGTATTCGGGCTGACTGAGGGCTACTTGCAGGCAGATAACCCAAGTGTGATGACTGCAACAGTGAAACATGAAGAACATCTTTATCCGGACATTTTGGAATCCGTTTAACAGTATCCAGCGACTTCCACGCCTAGCGGGAGACAAGCTCGATAAACTCACCTGTTGGGGGGGGGTCACCCAAGATGTAGATGGCCAAGCCCCGAAAGCCTCCAGAAACACGTCTCCTCAAGAAAAGGATTTTGGACAGACCATCCACCTCTTTGCATAAGAATTTCCATGATGACCCCAAAGGAAATATCGTCAGGTGGAGATCGCAGAGATCCATTCCCTTCCTCAAAGTCTGTGCCCTCTGTGAGAGACTCCATGGGGGGAGTATATGTGCCTCCTTTTGCACAGCCTCTTTGGAGGAACCTCCTTGGTGGGATGGTCTGGGGAGGTATAAGAAGAAGAGGGGAGTTCCTGTGTTGGACATACATGCAGACCTTCTGGAACTGGTTGACCCAATGGACCAGGAATGATGGGCTCAGCACTCAAAACAGATGGAGGATGGGAAGTAGGAGTCAAGATAGAAGAGGACGGTTCTCTGACTACAGAAAAGACCCTTTCTGCAACCCAGAAAGCTGACGGACCCGAAGAAACTTCTCCCTCCCTCTCAGAGCCTAAGCCACTGAGAAGAGGAAGTCGGATGGCGGCAAATGAGATCTGAGGGCTTACGAATGCTCTAGGGAATTATAGGTAAAGTGAGGAGCTTGAAGCTTGGATCTAAAGTCAAACCAGCCATATCAGATCAGACAGTCAGAGCCTAGACCTAGTAGTAAGGAAGAATGAAAGGGGCAACATAAGACCTACTTGTGAAAACATTTCTCAGAGTACCAAACAGTTTGGATGACAGAAAGACTAAAGGCAGCCAGGAAATACTTTAGAAGCCTAGATGAACCAAGCCCCAGCCCACATACTGAAGGATGCATACTTGAAATAAAGCTCATGCTCTGAAAACAGTTACCAAAAAAAAAACACACTGTGGCCAATCACTACAATAATGCACCACATCAGTGGTTAATCCAACAAATGACCCTAATCAAGTTAAACTTATCTGAGAAGAGCTAGTAGAAAAGATTTTCCAATCAAACAGACAGACTGGAATGCACAACCTATGCAGTGCACCAAACAAGACAGCTGGTCAGTTTGACAATGGAGAGATTCCCCCCAGAAAAGAGGAATGCATTCATTTTTGATGCTTTCTGATTAGAGTGAACAGAGATCATGGCCACATTAATGTCTCATTAACATTAGGAGGAGTACAGACACAGACTGGACTTGTTCAGATGTCAGTGTTGGCCCTACTATAGACTACAACTGAAGGTTCTGGATCACGTTCACTGAATTCCAAAACAATCTGTTTAAACACCCAGGTAAGTCATCACCTGCAGCATCACCCCCACTCCTCCTCAAGACTGAGTGACCTGTGTAAGGGAAAAATAAAAAAGAGAGTTAAGTGAATAGGAAGTCAGACCGAAAAACGGGCTCCACTAAGTCACCTAACAGGAATCTCAAGTCCGGGTGACCTTTACAGTGGGCTATTATCACTTCAACAAATCCCAAATCCCATCAATATATAAAGGAATGCCTTTGGGAGAGCCACTGACACAAAGTTAATCCAGACATCAAAATCATTCAACACTGAACAGTCAGGGTTAAAAAAAAGTCTAATTCGATAACAAAGTCCACAAATGCATGCAAGAATAACTTCTCTCTATGTGGGAGATGGTGACAGAGGAGACACTTGTAGTCCTCTCCTGAACAAACATGCTTGATGCTACAAGGTCTACCCACTATGAACCTGGGCCAGTTCAAGTTTGGTTCTAAAGTGTATGGCCATAAGTTCCCACAGACATCTGTCCAATCTGGGTAAGAAAAAATAGAGGTCCTGGAACTAACTAGTTCGGGGGTAACTTTTAGTGTCTAAACAGGTTTCTGTTGTAACTGTAAGATTAATATCAAGAAGCAAGGCAAAACAATGCCTGCCTTGATACAAATAGGTCTTGCATTTGCACTTGTACAGTGTTTCTGGTGCTCCATAGCTATCACATGCAGTCAAGACGCTCCTCTGTCATTCATGGACTTCAGCCAATGGCAGCACTGAGCCTCTAAATGGACCTGAATAACCGTGCATATGCCAAGTAGCAGTGGCCAGTCTGCGACAGGCATATGAACTATTCTGCCTCTAAATCTCAGTATGATGGACTTCAAGGAGCAAAAAACAGAGGCACAGCGCCAAAAGAATACCCCTATTGTAGAACACATAAATACAGACCAAACCACTCTTTACCTGCACTTCATTAGACAATCAGTACCTCAGAGCAGTGACACAACAAATATATCTACAACAATCCTATATCAAGCAGCAATTTAAAGTAAAGTCAGGTACAGCTCAGAAAAAGTGTTAGTGTAACAAATGAGCCCAAAGACAGCAAGACAATAATAAATCAATAGTATTAATTCAGTAAAGTAGCAAATGAACTGCTAAATTAAAATGCCACTAGCAAACAGGTGTGAGGACTGCTAAATCAGCTGAAGCCAGCATTAAAGAGGCTAAGTTGCATGTCAGAATTTAACAAGGAAAGTTGCCCTAAATTAGTTGGAAACACATAAAGGTCATATAACGCACATCCCTAGCTATCAGTAATAGTCAATATGTCTGTCTTGTACTTATCATCATGATCATGATCATAGAATGAAACAGGGCCAGACAGTAGAAATACAGACACCCCAAGGATAAGACTCTGGACACCGGAGTGTAACAGTTAAAAAAAAAAAAAAAAAAAAAAAAAAAAAAAAAAAAAAAAAAAAAAAAAGGCCAAACTAAATTAGAGTTACAACACAAACTAACTCAAGTGCTATCAAACCTTTTAAGACAGCCTGGCATCAGATCATTGGTCCAAGATAATTTAACATCTTAATTCCTTACAAACAAGCGAGCAGCAGCTGGCATTAACCAACTGTGCCTTGAAATCTTGGAAGCAAGTCATTTATCTCCTGCCCACAATATATAAGCTTTTGGGAAAATTGACTTTATTTGAAATGCAATTCTACGGAAACATTTTCTAAAATCAAAAACACAACTTCAGATTTAATGCAAAAATTACCTAACTGGTACTTAAATCTAACAGATGGGCCAAGTGATGGAAAATAAACCAATACCAAAAATGAAAACATAATCCCAAATAAAACATAACACAATGTATATAAAATAAATAAAAACAATTCCATGTGCATTTTACACTTAAAATTCAAAGCCTCATTAGTCTGAATCAAATCAAAATGGAACCGGATACAACAAATAGAAATAAAAGCAAATAATAAAGCACAGGCTTATGTTTCAATACTTTTATTCTCAATTTGCATTGAAAATTCTCAGCTTCATTTATTCTTGGCTTTTTTGTTTCTACGTTTTCAATGATACTCACTAAAACCACAGAATAAAGCACAGGTTTATGTTTCAATACTTTAACTTAATTTGCACTGAAAATTCACAGCTTCTTTGGTTCCTGTCTTTTTTCTATATTTCCAATGACATTCACTACACACTACATCATTTTCTATAGTGCCTTCTCTTGGCCCCCTATTGCATCATTTGAGGATGTAAAGAAATACCAAAAGCAATAGCATGTCTGGCCAAAGCAGTCTTGGTACTGGTCCTTTAAGCATGTGCTCAAATATTCTGGTAACCAGTTTAAAAAATATATACAGTCAACATAAAATAAACAGCAATCTACGCACTTTGCCAAATAAATGACAAGTGGTGTGCAATTATAATGTCCTCCTGAACTGCAAGTTATAGTTGTAAGTGGTGTTCCTCCTTGGTATCTTTGAGTTTACTAGAGGAGTTCATAGCACACTACATACCTCTGAGAAAGGAGCTCGTAGCAGGGCACGAGCCTCAAAGAGGAGCTTGTGTAGCAGGGCACATGCCTCAGAGAAGAGCTTGTGTAGCAGGGCGCGTGCCTCAGAGAGAGGAGCTTGTGTAGCAGGGCATGGACCTCAGAAAGGAGCTTGTAGCAGGGCACATGCCTCACAGAGGAGCTCATAGCAGGGCAATGTGGCTCTGAGAGAGGAGCTAATAGCAGGGCACATGCCTCTGAGATGTTCTTACAACTCTTCAACCTTCCTCAGGAAAGATCAAGCAGATATTAGTCCCTCACTTCCTTCCCATGCATTTCCACAACAGATTATACAGGATCTGGGCTGTTTTATCAAACACAGGTTATCTGAGTCATATTCAGGGCTCCAGTTATACCACAAAGCCTGCCCCTGGGAGACTATTACTTTCTGGAGTACTATGGAGAATTTTTGCCAATCATTTTTACAAACAAAGAGTGTATGCAATGCAGACAGGCAAAAAAAAAAAAAAGAAAATGATGTAAGATTCTTATCCTGACAGCATAAGAAACCTTCAAAGACCTAGAGGGAATTCATATCCAACAAGGTAGAAAATTTAAGAAAAACATGCACAAGAAAACCTGACTTGAAGCATAGGAAAAATGGTTAAAATCAGGAAATGGGAGCAATTATTTATTCAGGGTGAAGCAGACAGTTGAGTTAAAAATGGAATATCCTTTACTGAAGAAATTTCAATAAAGAATAACTTATTGAATAAGTTTCAATAAAGGATATTTCATTTTTAACTCACCTGTGGACTACCTACTATTTTCTATCTGATTATTTTGTAGCATGTATTTTACAGCTGTATTTTACCTTTTGATTTTTATTAAGTGAACTAAGTGCATAACAATTTAGGAATTGAACATCACACCCTCCACACTGCAAAGTTTCTTCTTGGTTTATTTTAGTAATAAGAAAGACGATGTAGGCTTGCTCCCAACAATGACAGCAGGTGGCTGTATTTTCTGGTTTAACCATTTCATATGTTCTTGGATTTTTCTTCTTAAGCTGGATTTAGCTGCCCATTATAATAGTTGGGCTATCAGCTAGTGAACTGGAGTTTGTGTATGTTTTTAAACTGATGAACTGTCTTAAGCTACAAGAAGTTATTTTGCTGGTGGGTGAAGAATCGCTCTGTTTAGATGACATGAAAAGGCTAACTCTCATGGACCTTTTATCACATGGAAGGACAGCGTTTTTGTGTTTTGTAGTCTTTTAGGATCACTTTAGTTTGGGATGACCAAGATAATCTGAGTGACATGGTGGTCACTGGTCAGGAGACAGGCAGTCTTGAGTTTATTAGTTTAAACAGAATTCACTAGTGATAGCTTACAATGCAATGCTTGACTAATTTTACTGCTTGTGTTTTTCTTTTTTGCTTGAGAAAATTTATCTGAGGCAATGTATCTCATTAGGTTATACTGGATTTTTTTTCATGAATGTTAATGTTGTTTGAGTTTTTGTTGCAAAGTGCTTAGACAATAAGCACTGAAATAAATTTGAAAAATTTAACAAATTTAAGAATACATATGATAGGCAATACTGTCCTTGTGAGGACTTGGGACACTGTTTTTTAAGACACCTCTGCAGCTTATCCAACAGTTGTTTAAGTCACTTTTTAACAAGGTACTGATCTACCCTTATGAGCTACAATCCAGGATACAAAGAAAGTACAGTTGTGTACACTTACCATAAATGTAGATGTTCGAGTGTATTCACTGCTGCAGTCATCACTTGTGGGTTATCCCTGCTGGGTAGCCCTTGGTTGGCCCGAATACCAGAGTCAAGCATTTCCCCTGCGCCGGCTGCTGTCGCCTGTGGACTGATGTCAGGTTGTCAGTGCTATAAAGGATGGCAGCTGGCATCATTACATCAGTTTTTCTTGCCCTAACCTGTAGGAGCCCCTTGAAGGAAATGTTATAAAGAGCCCCTGGTTGGAAAGGCAGGCCACAAGAATGACAGTTAATCTCCAAAAAGGATAAGATTAAGGGGGAAGGTGGGAGGGAAAATAGGACTGCAACAGTGAATACACTCAAACATCTACATTTATGGTAAGTGTACACAACTGTACTATGTTCTTTGCGTTTCAATGTTGCAGTCATCACTTGTGGGAGGATTCCCAAAGCTGTGGAAGGGGAGGATGGAAGTATGAAATTCCTAGGATCGAGCTAGCATGCCTTGCAGGACTGCAGAGGCAAGCCTGCCCAAGCCCTGGAGAACAGAGACAGGTGGTAGTATTTGGTGAAGGTATGGACCGAGGTCCAAGTGGCAGCTTCTACGATGTACCTGGTGGATACTCCACTAAGGAAGGCAGTGGAAGTACAGGCTGCCCTAGTGGAATGTGTTCTGATAGATTTAGGAGGAGCTTTTCCATGAAAAGTGTAGCAGAATTGTATGTAGTGAGATATCCATTTTGAAATGGTCTGTTTGGAGACAGAATTCCCCTCTTTCCCTAGGGTGAAGCCAACCAACAGTTGATCTGTCTTCCTAATGGACTTTGTTTTATCCAGGTAGTATCCTAACTGTCTGTGCACATCCAGTGTGTGCAGAATTCTCTCCCCTTTATTCTGAGGGTTTGGAAAAAAGATGGGGAGCTGTATAGCCTGGTTTAGGGTCACATCTGATACTACCTTTGGCATGAATGAGGGATTAGTCCTGAGAGACACCCTGTCTGCATGGAAGATAATGAAGGGTTCAGTGGCCATGAGTGCATGAAGTTCTGACACCCTCCTAGCTGAAGTAACAGCCAAGAGAAAGGAAGTCTTCCAGGAAAGGTGTTTTAGGTCTGCTGACGCAGCTGGTTTGAAGGGAGGCAATGTCAGTTTTTCTAACACACAGTTCAGGTCCCAGGCTGGAGTGGGTGCCCTTCTAAGGCGCCTAAGAGACATCTCTGAGGAATTGCTTAATCAAAGGGTGAGAGAAGACATGCTGTTCAGCATGAAAGTGTGCTGAAATGGCTGAGGCGTGGATTTTAATGGAAGAAAAGGAGAGGCCCTTGTTAAGTAGCTCTGCTAGGTAGTCCAGAATAAGTGGGAGGGATGGCTGGGAGCTGCTGTGACCTTTTGATAGGCCCCAGGAGTTGAATCTTTTCTATTTCTGTGAGTAAGATTCCCTGGTGCTGGGCCTTCTGGCTTCCTTAACAATGTCTAGGACTTCCTTGCTCGACTGTGGGTTATCCCTGGTCCCTGGGGGATAAGCCATGCAGAAGGTCTGAGACTGTGCAGGTTTGGATGCAGAATCTCCCCTCTGGCTTGTGTAAGGAGGTCTGTAGTTACAGGCAGGGGTCTGTAAGTCTCCTTGGTCAGGCTGAGCAGCAAGGGGTACCAATATTGCCTGGACCAATCTGGTGCTATAAGGATGGCTTTTGGTCCTTCCTGCCTTATTATGAGCAGTACCCTTGGGAGTAAGGGTGGGGGGGGCACATAAATGAAGAGATTGGTCCATTGGAATGAGAGAGCATCCACTTTCCAAGCTAGGGGGTGGAGCTCCCTGGTGCAGCATTTGTGCAGCTGATTGTTGTGTTGTGAGGCGAAGAGGTCCACCTCTGGTGTCCCACAGGCCTGGGTGATATGGAGGAATGTCCCCTTTTGGAATTTCCACTCATGGGGCTCCGAGTAGTTTCTGCTTCGATGATCTACTAGGGTGTTGGTTACTCCTGGGATGTACTAGGCTATCAGGTGTAGACCCAAGGAGGAGGCAGTCAGCCAGAGTCTCATGGCTACTCGGCAGAGAGGGTAGGAGTGTGCCCCCCCCCCCCGCTTGTTGATGTACCACATGACTGTGGCATTGTCTGTTTTTATGAGGAAGGCTCCTGGTTTTAGGTGGTCTTGGAAGGATGTGATAGCCTTGTGAACTGCCATCATTTCCTTTAGGTTGATGTGCCAGTAAAGGTGCCTGAGGTCCCAAGAGCCTTGGGTGCACCAGGTGTCTAAATGAGCACCCCAAGCTAGGTCTGAGGTGTCTGTAGTGATAGTCTGACCTTGAGGAAGGTAGGTGAAGGGAAGGCCCTTGTTCTCTGAGTGCAGGCCTCTGCCTACCAAAGAAACTCGTTCCTTTTGCATGGAATGAGGGGGAAAGTGGTCTCCATAGATAGACAGTGTTGGCACCAAAGGCTCTTTAGGTACCACTGGAGTTTCCTCATGTGCAGCTTGGCCAGAGGAATCATCAGAATGCAGGATAACATGCAACAAAGTGCTTGCAGAATTTTCCTTGCTGTGAGTTTTTTTTCTGAGAGCTAACTGGGAGCAGTAATTTGGCAGAAAGCATTGTTTTTCTGGAGAGAGGAAGGCTGTTTGGGAGGCTGTGTCCATGAGTGCACCCAAGAAGGTGATCTTCCTGGATGGAGTTCATGTTTGATTTTTTCCTGTGTATAGTGAACTCTAGAGAGGTTAGGGTTGTTTGTACAAAGAAGAGGTCCTGTAGTAACTTCACTTTGTTGTCTGCCTGGATTAGGCAGTCGTCCAGATAAGGGTAAAGCTGGATGTTTTGCTGTCTGCAGAAAGCAACCCCAGGGGCCAGGCATTTTGTGAAGACCCTGAGAGCCATAGATAAGCCAAAGGGTAGCGCAGAGACATGAAATTGTTGCGAACCTGCTCTGAAGCCTAGGTATTTTCTGCAAGACTTCCTTATGGGTATATGAATGTAGGCATCCTTTAGGTCTAGAGTGGCTAGCCATGCATTTTTGCCCAGCATTGGTAAAAGTTTTTGAAGAGTTAGCATTTTGAATTTTGGGACCTCTATGAAGGTGTTTAGAGTGGACAGGTCGAGGATGGGTCGCCAAGTGCCTTCTTTTCTTGGCACTAGGAACAGTCTGGAGTAAAAACCTTTTCCTGCTTGCTCCTGTGGCACAGGCTCCACTGCCACTTGAGCATGGAGAATGTGCACTTGTTTTAATGCTTCTGCCCACTGATTTAGAGGTAGATTTTGGTACCCTGTTAAGGTTGGGACTTATTGGAAGGTAAATTTGTAGCCCTGAAAAATGATTTTTAATACCCGCTGGTCCTTTGTTACACACAGCAAATTTTGTTTGTAAAGGGATAGCCTTCCTTCTAACCTCTAATGGGAGGGGGAGTGGCAGTCACTGCACGTTCGTAGAGTAGGGAGTGGACTTAGAACTCCCTGCTGTGAGAGTGGTGGTGGGCCACTACTTACTTCTTCGCTGGCCTTGGTTTTGTGGTCTAACTGGTCTGTCCCTGCGAGGCCTCCCTTGAACCGGTCTACTGGGGGTTGGGAAAGACCAGTGCTTAGAGGGGAAGTTTCTGCTGAATCTGGGAGGTTGAACTTGGAGGAAGTCTTTAACTGTTTGCATATATTTAGCTTTATCCTCCATCTTTTTGATGACCTCCTCTGTTTTTGATCCAAACAAGTGGTATTCATCCAGGGGGACATCAAGTAGTTTTGATTTTACATGATCAGGCAGTGGCTGTCCTTTTAGCCATGCGTGCCTCCTAATGACTGAACCTGCCACAGCAGCCCTACTTGAGGCTTCTAGGGCATCAAATCCGCAGTGCAGGGAGTGTTTAGCTACTTGAGAAGTAGAGTGCAGAAGATCTACTAACTCTCTGGAAGTATTAGTGCCAGGTAAAGATGACTTTTTGTTTCATAAGTTCCAAGGTGTGCTGTTGATATTTTAGCATATGGAACTGGCAGTTAAGAGCTCCAATAGCTAAGGTTGTGGAGGTGTACACTTTCTTGCACCATCTGTCCAGAGCTCGAGTCCTTGTCAGAGGGAATTGAGTTTTTAGATGAGCTAGCCTTGGCCCCTTTGGGCCCCTGTGTGATGACCTCTAGGTCTGCTGCAGGGTTTTTAAACAATTACCTATGTGAATCAGGCATCCTGTAGTACCTGTCAGGTTTTCTAGGAGCATGGGGTAGGGCGTTGGGGTGAGGCTAGACTCATTGAAAACATCATCCACCATGTCCAGAATAGAAGGGATGGCCAAGAGTCTGTGCTGAAGAAGCTCTAGAAACTCTCTTAGTCTTTTCTTAGACTGAGGATAATCTTGGGCTTCCCAGTGGAAATGCTCTCTGAGAGTGTGCAGGTTTCCTCAAATGAAAGATCCTCAGGGGGGGGAAGCAGAAAGAATAGACTCCTCTGCATCAGAATCCTCAAAGGAGGTGAGAGATTGCTGTTGCTCATCTGAATCCAGATAGTCCGAAATTTCAGAATCCGTCTGAGTGAACTTCAGGGGAAGTATCCTCTTTCTTTTAGAAGGAGTGGTATGGCTACCCCTGATGAAAGTGAAGAGGTCCTCTGCCATTTTCCGTAACTGTGTGTCTGAGGCAGTGGAGGAGTAAGATGGAGACTACAGACTGTTTTCTTTGGGGTGGTCTTGCTTTTTGACCTTAGTAAATCCATTTGTCGTTGGGATGCAGTAGTCAGAGGCGAAGACGTCAGTTTTTGCCTTGCATCAGTTGTGAGAAGAACCTCCTCAGAAGCCAGTGCCTGTGTAGCAGCTCCAGACCCAACCAAAGCGGAGACAACCTAGGGATCGCATGATGAAGCATTCCCCGGCGGCATACCAGACTCCAAAAGGGTCTCGTAGAGGCCAGAGAAGGAATCGAGTCGGCCATCAGGGGTTGTGAATGCGCCTCAATGAATTCCTGAGAACTGATGACTTACTTCTGGGACAGGTCGTCTGAAGGCTTAAGTTTGTGTGGTCTGTCCCTTTCTTTATCTTTTCATTTTTTGGGAATATCCACAGACTGCTGACCGATGGATGCCATTTCTTAATGCAAGGAACTACTTCAGAAATGCCTGGCTACAAATTCAGCTCTATGGCGAATAGTCCTAGAATTGAAAAGTGCACAGAACCGACAACGGGGGACATTGTGGTCTGGGCCTAGACAAGTAAAGCACAATATATGGAAGTCTTGGTGTGATATTTATTTTCTACAGTGGAGACAATTATTTACTTTTTCGGACATCATTTAGTGCAAGAAAAAGGTCCCCAACGGGGTACTTAACTTTAGTCATTTTCAGATTTAACTTCAACTCTGGCAACAACCGACCGGCACCCATACAAACTGCTTTTGCTTCGGGCTCCACGGCAAGAAAGACTGACGTAATGGCACCGGCTGCTCTCCTTTATACCACTGACGACCTGACGTCAGTCCACAGGCGACAGCAGCCAGTGCAGGGAAAAAGCTTGACTCTGATATTCGGGCTGACCAAGGGCTACCCAGCAGGGATAACCCACAAGTGATGACTGCAACAGTGAAACACAAAGAACATCAAAAAGGTACATCTGCACAAAGACTACTCAGAATTTAACAGAAGCACAGTAATAAAGAATAATTGTAAAGATGAATATGGATAGCAAAGAACCACAGTAAATATTAAGAACAGGAGGCTATGACTGTATACCAAATGTGGCAGAGAAGGTATCCCTGCACTAGTTGTGACAGATGAGATCTATAAACAGAAATATGCACCTGCAAGTACATACTTAGAAAAGTAAAACGTGAAGTGAATAGTGTGCTAAGCAGCAGTTCAGTGCAGCTTTTCATTTCAACAACAAACCAACTACCAGTTTGCAGAGGCTGCTCATGACAATGAGTGGTGCTGCAACTTACGGTGCACAGCAGGCTGCTCCCTAAAAATACAAAGCGCTACAAATGCATGGATAGAGGGGGGCTAGGAAGTGCAGAGCACACAGCAGGCTGCACCCTAAAAACACAAATTGCATGGATTGAGAGGTGATGGGAAGTGAAGGTCACACAAGACAGCAGA
Source organism: Protopterus annectens (assembly GCF_019279795.1). NCBI lineage: Eukaryota > Metazoa > Chordata > Ceratodontiformes > Protopteridae > Protopterus > Protopterus annectens. The sequence goes on along the minus strand of NC_056737.1, from coordinate 1,110,974,217 downwards.
CTGCTCCCTAAAACTACAAAGTGCTAAAAGTGCATGTATTGAGAGGTGACAGGAAGCAAAGAGGGTAATGCTACTCAATGCTAGAAGTCTAAACCTCAAAATGCACTCACTCGAGGCACTCCTTAAAATGGAGAACATCGACATCTGTGCAGTGACAGAGACCTGTTTCAAAGTTCCAGAGAGCACCCCTGCATTATCAGGCTATAATTCATACCACACCTTTCGGCCACCAAACCTGGACCGAAACACTAAAGGTGGAGGCATGTCCATATTCATTAAGGATATCCACACCTCCAAGCTGGTTGCTCAGCATAATGCATCCAAGATTATCCAAGTTCAACTAAAGTACAGCTGTGTACACTTACCATAAATGCAGATGTTAGAGTGTATTCACTGCTGCAGTCATTACATTTGGGTAATCTGCTGGCAGGTTGCCCTCAGTCGGCCTGATTAACAAAGTCTTGGGTCCTGCATCGGTTGCTGTCCCTTCTTCCATGATGTCAGGTCATCAGGGGTATAAAACATACAGCCGACGCCATTACATCAGTTTTTTTTGCCCCAGATGTCAGGTGCCACCCAAATGGGGAGCAATATATATATATATATATATATATATATATATATATATATATATATATATATATATATATAATTTTAAACACAAAAAATATACCTCCAAACAAAAGCAAATACACCAAAAATGCTTTTAAGCATAGTAAAAGAAAGGAGAGGTATAGTAAGAGAAAAACAGGGGGCTGGAGGGTGGGTAACCAGGACTGCAACAGTGAATACACTCGAACATCTACATTTATGGTAAGTGTACACAACTGTACTATGTTCTTCGTGTTTCACTGTTGCAGTCATTACATTTGGGTAGATTCCCAAAGCTATGGTTGGGAGGATGGATTTAGAAAGCATTAGGAGCAGCTATAAGGCACTGCAAAACAGCAGTGGTAAAGCCACCTCTGGATTTAGAGAAGAGAGGTAAATGGTAATGTTTGGTGAACGTATGAAGTGAGCTCCAGGTAGCAGCTTCTAGAACGTCTCTGGTAGGAACCCTTCTGAGAAAGACTGCAGAAGTTGATGCAGCCCTGGTGGAATGAGATCTGATCCCCTTGGGGATAGGTTTACCATGGTGCATATAGCAGAAACGAATACAATGGCTTATCCATTTGGAAATAGTCTGCTTTGAAATAGCCTTTCCCTCTGCCCCTGCAGCAAATGCCACCAATAGTTGTTCAGATTTTCGTAGAGATTTTGTCCTGTTTAAGTATAATCAAAGTAGTCTGTGTACATCCAATGAAGGCAGAATCCGCTCACCCTTGTTCTGTGGATTGGGAAAGAAAGTTGGCAGATGAATGGTCTGATTAAGAGCCACACTGGATACCACCTTAGGCATGAAAGATGGATTGGTCCTGAGAGCCACCCTGTCCGGATGAAAAATAATGAAAGGCTCCACTGCCATAAGAGCCTGTAATTCTGAAATCCTTCTAGCTGAAGTGACTGCTAAAAGGAAAGCTGTTTTCCAGGAGAGAAATTTTAGGCCTGCAGTAGCAGCTGGCTCAAAAGGAGGAAAAGTGAGTTTTTCCAAAACAAAATTGAGGTCCCACGCAGGAGTTGGTGCTCTCCTGGGAGTGCTTAAATTTTTGGCACCTCTGAGATACTGCTTTAGCAGAGGATTAGAGAAGAGGGGAGGTTCTGTGTTGTAATGAGCTGAAATGGCAGAGGCATGGATTTTTATGGAAGAAAAAGATAGGCCCTTGTGAAGCATCTCAGTTTAGTATTGCAGAATCTGAGGAATATTGGGCATTGCTGTGCTTATTCCTTGTGATTGGTTCCAGGCACAGAATCTTTTCCATTTGTCAGCATAAGATTTTCTAATACTAGGCCTTCTAGCCTCCAAAATGACATCCATCACTGGTTTGCTGAGGGATGGCAAGGGTGAAATTAGTTGATTAACCATGCTGCAAGATTCAAAGTTTGGAGCTGAGTGTGCAGAATTTGGTAGTTCTGCTGAGACAGTAAGTAAGGTGTTTGAGGCAGGTGCCACGGAAGAAGGTGTGACACATTGCGCAGGAGTGGGTACCAGTGTTGGCGAGGCCAGTTTGGAGCAATCAGAATCATTTTTGGTTTGTCCTGTCTGACTTTTAGTAGAACTTTGGAGAGCAGAGGCAGAGGGGGAAAAGCATAGACTGATAGGTTTGTCCAGCTGAATGACAGAGCATCCACTTTTCAAGCTTTTTTGTGATGAATTCTTTGCAGAATTTGTCCAACTGATAGTTCTGGGGTGAGGCAAAAAGATCTATGTCTGGGCTCCCCCATTTGCATGTCAACATGTTGAAAACTTGTGGTTCCAGTTTCCATTCGTGTGGGTCCATTAGATTTCTGCTTAGTTCGTCTGCCAGAGTACTTAGCTTTCCTGTCATCGAGGTCATGTTCCACAATGCCATGGCTAGTCTGCAAAGGGGCTAGGAATGTGTGCCCCCCCCCTGCTTGTTTATGTACCACATTACTGTGGTGTTGTCTGTCTTTATCATTAGTTGTCTTGGATGAAGGTAGTCCTTGAAGGCTGTCAGTGCATTCTGTACAGCTAGCATCTCTTTCTGATTGACATGTAGGTGAATTTGATTTGGGCTCTATTTGCCCTGAATGCACTTTCCTGACAGATGTGCCCCCCAAGCATAGTCTGATGCGTCTGTAGTTAGGGTTTGGGCAGCAGGGGGTGGAGTGAATGGCAGTCCCTTGTTTTGGTGGCAGGCCTCTGCCCACCATAGGAACTCTAGTTGCAGGCAAGGTATGACAAGAACCATTGTTTCCAGGCTGTGGCAATGTTGACTCCATAAACCTTTTAAGTACCACTGAAGTGTCCTCATATGCAGACTTGCATACGGAATTAGAAGAATGAAAGAGGCCATGAACCCCAAGGCTTGCAGAATTGGTCTTCTAGATAAGCAGGGTTCTTGTGGCCACCTGTTTGAAGTAAGTCACCAATTGAATTTGCTTTTCTGGGATAAGGTAAGTCATCTGGGTAGTTGTATTCAAGCTTGCACCCAGGAATGTAATTTTTTGAGAGGGTACCAGTTGTGATTTCTTTTGTTTATGGTGTACCCTACACAAGTTAGAACCCTTTTTACAAACGCCAGATGCTTTAGAAGAATGTCCTTGTTTTCTGCCTTGAATTAGACAATTGTCCAGGTATGGATATATTTGAATATTTTTTTGCCTGCAAAATGCAATTACTGGAGCCAGGCACTTTGTGAAGACCGTGGGCCCAGTAGATAAGCCAAAGGGCAGTGCAGAGAACTGGTAATGCAAGTAGCCTGCTTTGAAGCGGAGGTATCTTCTGCAAGATTCCCTGATTGGGATATGCAGGTAAGCCTCTTTCAAGTCTGGAGTTACCAACCAGGCATCTTTGCCTAGCACAGGTAGTAACTGTTGAAGAGTCAGCATCTTGAATTTTGGAATGTCCAGAAATGTGTTTAGAGTGGATAAGTCCAGAATTGGACGCCATGATTTGTCTTTTCTGGGTACCAGGAAAAGTCTAGAATAGAAACCTTGTCCCTTTTCCTCTTCTGGTACTGGTTGAATAGCCCCCATGTTCATGAGGGACAGAACTTGTCCACTGATTTGGGGGCAGATCTGGCCATCCGTTTGGGATTGGCAATGTGTGGGAATGAAATCTGCATCCCTGGGATACTATATTTAAAACCCATTTGTCCTGGGTAATAAGTTGCCAGTTTCGTGTATGAAGTGCCAGTTTTCACCCCAAAGGGGCGGCCAAAAGGTAAGTGCTTGGTGACTGTAGAGGGAAGTCACTGACACTGTTTACCATAGGGAGGTGCCTTGTTGTTTCCAGATTTAGAGGTGGAGGCACCTCATTGTTTTGATTTAAAAGTTCCTTGTGACTGAAACCTGGAGACTTTGGAATGTCTTGATTTGACTTGAGCGGCTCTTGAGGGGACTGGAAAGGACCAGTTCTTAGTAGGCCAGTGCCTACTAAATCTTGAAGGTTGCACTTGTAAGAAATCTTTCACAGTTTGCATAGATTTAGCTTTATCTTCCATTTTTTTTAACACTTCTTCAGCCTTATTACCAAGGAGACGGTCCTGTTGTAAAGGAGCATCCAACAATTTTGCTTTAACATGGTCAGGCAAAGTTTGCTCTTTGAGCCAAGCATGCCTTCTTAGTACAGATCCAGTTACAACAGCCCTGCAAGAGGCCTCCAAGGAATCAAAACCACATTGCAAAGTATGTTTTCCAACTTGTTCAGCTGAATGTAATAAATCCTGCAAATCTTTATTTTCCACACAGTCAGAGATTAACATAATTTTCTGTTTAAATAGTCCCATGATATGCTGTTGATATTTAAGCATATGAAATTGACAGTTTGAAGCCCTGATTGCCAAGGTTGCAGACGTGTAAACCTACCTACCCCATCTATCCAGCGCCCTGGAATCTCTATCAGAAGGGGTAGTATTTTTAGTAGTAGAGGCCTTAATGTCCTTGGGAACATGAGAAATGGTTTCAGGATCAGCAATAGGATTTTTGAAAAGGAATTTGTGGGAGTCAGGAACCCTGTAGTATCTGTCTGGCTTACAAGGAGCCGGAGGCAGAGAATCAGGAGTTGTACTAGATTCTGAAAAAAACATCATCAACAATGTCTAGAACAGGAGGTATAGCCAAAGGCCTATACTGAGGAAGAAGAAGAAAATCCCTAAGTCTCTTTTTAGATTCAGAGAAATCCTGACTTTTCCAGTGGAAATGTTCCCTTAAGGTATGTAAAGTTTCCCCAAAAGAAAAATCCTCAGGGGGAGAAGCAGAAAGAATGGAATCTTCTGCATCAGAGTCCTCATAAGTAGGAATAAACAAATTCTGTTCATTAGAAGAGTCACAAGAAATAGAATCCTGTTCAGAAGACTCAATCAATGTCTTGCCTAGGCCTCTTAGAAGGAGGGGTTGGCTACCCTTGAGCAGAGTAATTAAATCTTCAGCCATTTTGATCATTTGTTTTTTAGGCATAGGGGCTTGCACATGTGGCCCAGGCGTCAGTTTTTTAGACCTAGATTTAGATTTTGGCCTTAGTTTTGAAGATGGCGTCGGTCTACTATACAAATCTGCAGGCCTGAAAACACCCTCAGAAGCCAGTGCCTGCACAGCAGCTCCGGCCCCATCTAAGGTAGAGACATCCGCGGGTTCCATAATTGAAATATCTCGCAGCATACCAGACTCTGAATGGGTCTCAGAAGAGGCCTGCGAAACAAAAGTAGCGGGTATCAGGGGCTGCAAAAGTGCCTCACTGATTACCGGCGAACTGGCGACTGGCTTAGGAGAAGCGTCGTCGTCAGTTTTGGACCTCGACAGTCTGTCTCTGTCTTTTTCTTGCGTTTTTGTAGGTATTCCGGTAGTCGGATTGCTAACCGATGACATTTCTGGATAATTAAATCTTGAGCCAAAATATTTAGAAGCAAAAATATACCGACGTTTAATCGTGCGTTGATTAAATTTAGCACAAAACCGACAGCAAGGCACGTTGTGGTCAGGGCCTAGGCAAGGAATACAGTACAAATGAAAATCCTTATGAGATATTTGCTTCCCACAAGTAATGCAATTATTAACTTTTACTGACATCGGTAAGGAGCAAGAAAAAGTTTCCCCAATGGGGTACTTAGCTTTTAGTTGAAGACTTCGGTTCTGAAACTCAAAAACGAAAATTTCAGGAGTCGGCCGACCAGCACTTGCAAACTGCTTCTGCTTCAGGCACTGTGTGGCAAGAAAGACTGATGTAATGGCGTTGGCTGCATGTTTTATACCTTTGACGACCTGACATCATGGATGAAGGGACAGTAACCGACGCAGGACCCAAGACTTTGTTAATCAGGCCGACTGAGAGCAACCTGCCAGCAGATTACCCAAATGTAATGACTGCAACAGAGAAACACGAAGAACATCTCTGGGCAAAACCGCAATCCAGACCGTAGCTTGCTACAGACCCCTCACCATGCCCCAAGATTCTCACTCCTCTTTTCTTGATACACTGGAAAATATTAAGGTACAACCCAACACCCTAATAATGGGTAATTTCAACTACCCCACCATTAACTGGGAAAACTACTCGTGTACCAACTCTTTTGCTCAACGTTTTCTGGAATTCATCAATTCCAACGCCTTGGATCAACTTATCCACACCCCCACCAGGGGCAGCAATATGCTAGACCTGGTCATCATCACCAACATGGGCGACCGGTGTTCCACATCAGAGGTCAGCTCCTCGTTGGTTAGATCCGACCACAAGCTAATCACTCTAGACATCCACATCCTGCTCCCACCCCCCATCAGGAAAAAACCGTAAAAAAATTTCTCCAAAAGCCAACTTCACGCTTCTTAAGACAGAAGTGGCAAACTTCACAACACCCATGCAGATGGACAATAGAGGTACGACTGCTGAATCCTACACAAATGCACTTTATAAGCACTTACATGAGTGCATGGATCGTGCTATCCCTAACAGAACCAAGATGCTATCCTCCAAAAAAGGAAGCCAATCTGGTGATCTTCAGCCATAAACAAACTCTACAACAGAAGAAAGAAACTGTTGCAAAAAAGAGTAAAATCCCACAACTGGAGGAACTCCCTGGTCAGCCTCAGTAAGAAGCTGAGATCCCTCATAAAATCCTCCAAAGCTAGAAAATTGCCATTGATTCTAAAGACAACCACAAAGCATTCTACAGCTATGTCAAGAATCTCAATGGCAACACTCAGATCTGCTCTGAGTTACAGCACAATGACACTAAATATATAGAACCAACTGATATTGCCAACATCCTGGCAGATAGGTTCAGTGCTAACTTTACCCCCCTCTCACCGCCTAAAGGGCCCATCTTTATACCGGAAGAATGCAAAGTTCCTGTAATCACGGCTGCACAGGTAAAAACCTCACTCTCCAAAGCCAAGAACACAGCATCCATGGGACCTCACAACATCCCAGGCTGCCTTCTACACGAACTACAGAATGAACTGGCACCCCACCTAAGTACCATGTTTAATCATAGCCTCACCGCAGGCTTTGTGTCCATTGAATGGTGTACCGTGACAGTTATCCCACTCCACAAAGGGGGGGGGGGGGCACAAGAGACCCTGGGAACTACCGCCCCATTAGCCTGACGAGCCTGGTCTGCAAGGCTATGGAACATATCATCATGGAACTCATAAACAAAGACATTGGAGATCTCCAAACTCTGGACCCCACACAGTTCGGGTTTGTAAAAGGTAGATCATGTCTCCTACACCTGACTGACTTCTTTGAAGCAGTCACCAAAGCCATAGATGAGGGTAAGGTGGTTCACACAGCCTATCTAGATCTCGCCAAGGTGTTTGACACCAACCCCCACTCTGGAATTATAGATAAACTCACTAAACTAGGTATAAATCCATATGTCACAAGATGGGTTGCCAACTGGCTTAATGACAGAACCCACACTGTAAAAGTAGCAGACTCCAAATCAGACTTCAGACCAGTGACAAGTGGAGTACCATAGGGTTCAGTCCAGGGTCCTCTCCTATTTGGTATCTACTTCTCTGAAGTACAGGCCAACACAGAAGGTCTTAGGCTAACTAAATTTGCAGATGACTGCAAACTAGGAGCCATAATCAAAACTCCTAATGATGTGGACATCCTACAAAAGGGCCTCACTGAGACAGATGCCTGATGTCAAAGCCATGGTCCCAAGCTCAATGCCAAAAAGTGCATTGTCATCCCCTTTGGTAAAAGCTCTGTACCCATGAACTACCACATAGGCGGTAGTCTACTCAACACCGAAAGTGTGATAGGAGATCTTGGGACACAGGTGGACAGTAGTCTCTCCTTTGATAATCACATCACCACAGTGGTCAGGAAATCCTTCTATGTGGCACACCTCATCACAAAAGGTTTCTCATCCAGAAAAAAAGAGGTCACTATTCCCCTCTACTCATCACTCATTAGACCCATTATAGAGTACAAAGTACAGTTGTGTACCTACCATAAATGTAGATGTTCGAGTGTATTCACTGTTGCAGTCATTACTCTTGGGTTATCCTGCTGGCAGGCTACCCACAGTCGGCCAGATTCCAAAGTCTAGGTCCGGCGTCGGTTGCTGTTGCCTCTTCCCTGACGTCAGTGCACCAGGGGTATAAAAGATCAGCAGACGCCATTTTCTTCAGTTTTTCTTGCCCCAGATGTCAGGTTCCCCAAATAGGTAGGCTGAAAATATCGAAGAAACTAAGAAAAAAGATCCAAACCAATAAACACAATAAATCCAAAGGCTGAAAAAAGCGAACCAGTCCAGAAATAGCTCACCCACAACTTTATTCAAAATAAAAAAAGAGAGAAATATCATCAAGCGCTTTCGCCTGGAAGAATACCAGGCTTTTTCAAGATAACTTGTTCTCAAAGAGTCACAGGTTTATATACTATACATAATAAAATCACATGACCAATACCTTAATGAATTGACTGATTAAATAAATAATCAAAATGAATTATAAAACCACTACCAACAAGCTAAATAAAACTAGTTCATGAATAAATTGTGAATGAAATCACAATAGAAATGCTTTTCAAACCTATTTTAAAACAAATAAATGCTAAAAATATCATTAGCAAGTTGTAAGAATTTCTTGCAAGAATGAGTAAATAAACCCGATAAAACCCCAAAATATATATTCAATGCATGTTGTGTGAAAATGCCAACAAAAAAAATATTGGTCATGTGATTTTATTATGTATAGTATATAAACCTGTGACTCTTTGAGAACAAGTTATCTTGAAAAAGCCTGGTATTCTTCCAGGCGAAAGCACATGATGATATTTTCTCTTTTTTTTATTTTGAATAAAGTTGTGGGTGAGCTATTCTGGACTGGTTCACTTTTTTCAGCCTTTGGATTTATTGTGTTTATTAGGCTGAAAATATATATCAATAAAAAATGCATGCACAAAAATAACATTTCCTTCATTTACAAGTAAATATACCAAAAAGGTTGTATAGGATAGAGAAGTACAGATAAGTCCCAGCAAAGAAAAGGAGGATGGTGGGTAACCTGGACTGCAACAGTGAATACACTCGAACAGCTACATTTATGGTAGGTACACAACTGTACTATGTTCATCGTGTTTCACTGTTGCAGTCATTACTCTTGGGTTGAATCCCAAAGCTGAGGATGGGTGGCTGGGCTAAATAGGATTAGGAGAGGCTATGAGGCCCTGCAGAACTGCAGTGGCGAAGCCTGCTCTGGACCTAGAGTAGACAGGCAAGTGGTAGTGCTTTGTAAAGGTGTGCACTGAACTCCAAGTTGCAGCCTCTAAGATTTCTTTGGTTGGTACTCCTCTGAGGAAGGCTGCTGAAGTGGCTGCTGCTCTGGTGGAATGAGGCCTAATGCCCTTAGGCACTGATTTGCCATGTTGAGAATAGCAGAAACGGATGCAATGGCCTTTCCATTTAGAAATAGTCTGTTTTGAGATAGCCTTTCCTTGAGATCCTGCAGCATATGACACTAAAAGTTGCTCAGTCTTTCTGAAAGCTTTAGTTCTGTCCAAGGAGAAGTGTAACTGCCTGTGTATGTCCAAAGAATGCAGAATTTTCTCACCCTTGTTCTGTGGATTTGGGTAAAAGGTAGGCAAGTGAATGGTTTGATTGAGGGCCACACTGGACACCACCTTAGGCATAAATGTAGGGTTTGTCCTCAAAGAAACCCTGTCTGGATGACAAATGATGAAAGGTTCCACAGCCATGAGTGCTTGTAACTCCGAGACTCTCCTTGCAGAGGTTATGGCTAGGAGCAGAGCTGTTTTCCAGGATAAGAATTTAATATCCGCTGTTGATGCTTGCTCGAAAGGAGGCAATGTGAGTTTTTCCAAAACATAATTGAGGTCCCAGGCCGGAATTGGTGCTCTCCTTGGAGGCCTAATGTTTTTGGCCCCTCTGAGGTACTGCCTTATTAAAGGATGAGAAAAGATAGGTGGTTCCGTATTGTAATGTGCAGAAATGGCAGAGGCATGAATCTTAATTGATGAGAAAGAAAGGTCTTTGTTCAACATCTCAGTCAGGTATTGTAAAATCTGAGGAATATTTGGTACAGACATTGTCAATGCCTTGTTCCTGGTTCCAAGCACAGAATCTCTTCCATTTTTCTGCATAAGATTTTCTGGTACTGGGCCTTCTGGCCTCCAAGATAACATCCATAACAGCTTTTGAAAGAGGAGTTTTCTGAATGGCTACATTATCCACCATGCTGCCAGATTTAAGGTCCTGAGTTGGCTGTGCAGGATCTGATTGTTTTGTTGGGTCAGTAAGTGAGAAGTTTGAGGCAATATCCATGCTGGGCCTTGAGACAAGCTCTTTAGGATTGGGTACCAGTGCTGGCGTGGCCAGTCTGGTGCAATCAGAATCATTTTTGGCTTCTCTTGTCTGACCTTTAGGAGTACTCTGGGAAGGAGAGGTAGTGGGGGAAAAGCATATACTGTTAAGATTTTTCCAGCTGAATGATAGGGCATCCACTTTCCATGCTTGCTTGTGGTAAATCCTTGTGCAAAATCTCTGCAATTGACAGTTGTGAGGGGAGGCAAATAGATCTATGTCTGGGCATCCCCATTTCCTTATTATCATCCTGAAGACTTGTGGATCCAGTTTCCATTCGTGGGGATCCATGAGGTTTCTGATTAGTTCATCTGCCAGCGTATTTGTTTTTCCTGGCAGGAATTGTGCTTGCAGGTGAACTTGAAAAGCCAATGCTGTGTCCCATAAGGGCATTGCTTGTCTGCAGAGGGGGAAGGAATGAGTACCTCCCTGCTTGTTTATGTACCACATGACCGTAGTGTTGTCTGTCTTTATCAGTATTTGTCCTGGATGAAGCAGGTCTTTGAAAGCTGTCAGGGCATTTTGAACAGCTAGCATCTCTTTTTGATTGGTGTGAAGATGCATCTGGTTTGCAGGCCATGTGCCCTGAATACATTTTCCTGCCATATGGGCCCCCCAGGTATAATCTGATGCATCCGTTGTCAGTGTCTGTCTGGCTATGGGTAAACTGAATGGCAGACCCTTGTTGTGGTGACAGGCTTCTGCCCACCATCGAAACTCCTGTTGTAGGCAGGGAATGAGTCTATTTACTGTCTCCAGGCTGTGGCAATGCTGAGTCCAAACACTTTTCAGATACCATTGTAGTTTCCTCATATGCAGTCTGGCATATGGAATTAGTAGAATGCAGGATGCCATGAAACCCAAGGCCTGCAGGATTTTCCTTGCAGATGAGTGGGTTTTTGTTGCCAATTTCTTGAAGCAAGTAGTCAGTTGTTTTTGCTTGTCTGGCGTGAGATAAGCCCTCTGGGTAGTTGTATTTAAGCTTGCACCCAGGAATATTATCTCTTGAGAGGGCACTAGGTTTGATTTCTTTTAGTTTACTGTGTACCCTAGGCCAATTAGTAATCTTTTTACAAATGCCAGATGCTTTAGAAGAGTGTCTTTGTTCTCTGCTTGAATTAGGCAGTCGTCCATGTAGGGATATATTTTAATTCCTTTTTGTCTGCAAAACGCAATTACTGGTGCCAGGCATTTTGTAAAGACCCTGGGCGCAGTAGATAAGCCAAAGGGCAGTGCAGAGAATTGGTAATGCATTGAGCCAGCTATGAATCTGAGGTATCTTCTGCAAGATTGTCTGATTGGGACATGCAGATATGCCTCTTTTAGGTCCAAAGTTACAAGCCAAGCCCTCTTTCCCAGCATGGGCAGTAGTTGCTGAAGTGTCAACATCTTGAATTTTGGAACTTCCAGAAACGTATTTAGTATAGACAGGTCCAGAATTGGTCTCCAGGTTTTGTCCTTCCTGGGTACTAGGAAAAGTCTGGAGTAAAATCCTTGACCCTGCTCTTGTTGTGGTACTTGCTGAATGGCCCTCATGTCCATGAGGGCTGTAATTTGTTTTTGTGCCTCTGCCCATTGATTGTGTGGCAGGTCTGGCATGCCCTTTGATCTTGGTAGAGTGTGAAAATGGAACCTGTAGCCTTGGGACACTATGTTCAGAACCCATTTGTCTTGGGTAATCATTTGCAAATTTGATGAAAAAAGTGCTAGTTTTCCCCCTAAGGGGGCTGTCAAAAGAAAACTGCTTGGAACTAGTAGAGGAAAGTCATTGGGACTGTTTCCTGTAAGGTTGAGATTTGTCTTCTCCGCTTTTGGAGGTAGGAGCACCCCCTTGTTTAGGCCTGTATGAGCCTTGGGGCTGAGATCTGCCTCTGGGACGCCTGTATCTGCCTCTTTGTGGTCTGTCTGAGACTGGAAAGGACCAATTTTTAGAAGGCCAGTTCCTGCTAAACCTGAGTGGCTGTACCTGTAAGAAATCCTTGACTGTCTGCATGGATTTTGCTTTATCCTCCATTTTTTTCAACACCTCTTCTGCTTTAGTACCAAACAAAGTATCATGCTGTAATGGTGCATCTAATAATTTTGCTTTAACATGGTCAGGCAGATTTTGTTCCTTTAACCAAGCATGCCTTCTTATAACAGAACCTGTAACAGCGGCCCTGCAAGAGGCCTCCAGTGAATCATAACCACATTGTAAAGTATGCTTTCCCACTTGTTCAGTTGCAGGCAATAAATCCTACAATTCCTTGTTCTCTGAACATTCAGTATTTGTCAACATTTTCTGTTTAAGTAGTGACATTAAATATTGCTGATATTTAAGCATATGAAATTGACAATTTAAAGCCCTTACAGCCAGGGTGGCAAAAGTGTAAACTTTTTTCCCCCATCTGTCTAGAGCCCTAGAATACCTATCAGAGGGGAAAGGGTTTTTTTGCAGTGGAAGCTTTAACCCCCTTGGGACCCTGAGATATAGTTTCTGGGTCAGCAGAAGGGTTTTTATACAGGAATTTATGAGAATCCGGGACCCTGTAGTACCCGCCTGGCTTAGCAAGTGCAGGGGGTAAAGTGTCAGGGGACAGTCCGGACTCTGAAAATACATCATCTACAATGTCTAGGACAGGTGGAATAGCAAGGGGTCTGTGCTGAGGAAGAAGCAGGAAGTCTCTGAGCCTTTTCTTAGACTCAGAATAGTCCTGGCTCTCCCAGTGGAAATGCTCCCTCATAGTATGCAGAGTTTCCCCAAAAGAATAGTCCTCAGGAGGAGAGGCTGAAGGAATGGATTCTTCAGCATCAGAATCCTCATAGGGAAGCATGGAGTAATCCTGTTCAGAAGAGGAATCAGAGGAAATAGATACCTGATCAGAAGAATCATACTCAGTCTCTTGCCTAGGCCTCTTATCAGGAGGGGGATGGCAGCCTCTGATCAAAGTAATTAGGTCTTCGGCCATTTTGAGCATCTGTTTTTTAGGCATGGTAGTCTGAATAGGAGAATGTTGTACTTGTTTCTTTGTCTTTAGAGCTGCTTTAGTCTTTGTAGCTGAGGATGGCTTAACATATAGCTGTGTAGGTCTGAAGACACCCTCAGAAGCAAATGCCTGCTCGGCGGCTGCGGACCCATCTGAGGGACTGATTTCCGAGTGTCCAATACCTTGAGTTTCCAGAGGCCCAGTCGGCTCCATGTTGGAGTCGGTAACGGCCTGTGGCTCTGAGGTAGCGGGTGCCAGGGGCTGCGAAAGCGCCTCACTGAGAACCAGCAAACTGGCGACTGGCCTAGAAGAGGCTTTGTCGTCTGTTTTGGACCTCGGATGCCTATCCTTGCCCTTGCGTTTTTTGTAAACTCCGGTTGTCGGCTGTTCCGTCGGCATTATATAATTAAATCTTCGGTCAAAGTAATGAAATGCAAAATCGAACCGACGCTTGATAGTGCGTTGGTTGAATCTAGCACAAAACCGACAGCTAGCAACATTGTGATCAGGGCCTAGGCAATGAATACAGAAAGAGTGAAAATCCTTATGAGGTATTTGTTTCCCACAAGAAATACAATAGTTAACTTTTTCTGACATCAGTCTGGAGCAAGAAAAAAGTTTCCCCAATGGGGTACTTAGCTTTAATGAAGACTTTGGCTCTGAAATTCAGATTTGAAAATCTCAGGAGTCGGCCAACCGGCACTTGCGAACTGCTTATGCTTCGGGCACCGCGCGGCAAGAAAGACTGAAGAAAATGGCGTCGGCTGCATCTTTTATACCCTTGGCGCACTGACGTCAGGGAAGAGGCGACAGCAACAGACGCTGGACCTAGACTTTGGAATCTGGCCGACTGCGGGTAGCCTGCCAGCAGGATAACCCAAGAGTAATGACTGCAACAGTGAAACACGATAACATCGCCCGTTTAGGTTATGTACCTCACAAAATATCTACAACAACTGGAAAGGCCGCAGAAATACCTCACAAAGAGGATTACTGGCCTCAAACAGATGCCCTATGCAGACCGACTCAAAAAACTCCAGCTTTACTCCATCGCATATCGCCTATTCAGAAGTGATCCCTGCCTAACATACAAAGCTATGTCAAACCCAGAGCTGCTGGACATGTTCCACTTAAAGAAATCCCTCTGAGCTACATGCTCTACGGACCTAAACCCTTCTCACCACAATAAACAGAACATGCTGGAGGGATAGATTCCTGTCCCAGAGACTTCCCATACTCTGGAACAGACTACCTATCTATGTCAAACAGAGCTCTTCATTAGCACTCTTCAAGAAAAATCTTGATGATTGGATGGGTAATAGGAAATTCACCCCAGGGATCACTTCTGTGGTTCTGCTTGACAGGGGCACAGGAAAATAATTTTCTTGGGTGGTGAAAGCCAAGGTACCTTTTGGCTAGGCTTGTATAGGCCCTAGGGATAATTAGCCTAGTACCTACCTATGAACCTATGAACATGGCACAGCAGACTGCTCCCAAAAATAAAAGGCACAACAAGTGCATGGATTGAAAGATACAGGAAGCAAAGGGCATGTGGCACAGCAGACTGCTCCCTAAAAATACAACCTGCTAAATTTGCACGGATATAAGGCAGTAGAAAGCAAAGGACACACAGCACGACAGGATACATACTTTACAACTGTACAAACTAGCGGAGGCAAGAAACAGGAGACAGGAAACATTAAAGGCACAGAGCAGGGCAGACTCTATGACCACTAATGTTTAAGTACATTTACTAATTTGGCAAGGGAGTTACTCTGCAGATCAATGTGCTCCCTAAACAGTACATGTGGAACACATGCCCATATAAACTGCAGAATACTGAAGGATGACAGCTATGCATAACTAACTTACCACACTGACTAGGTACGTGTTCATCTTCTTGTACATGATGTACCATTTCTGGGAATTTCACTAAAGACTAAATAATAGCATTCTAAAACGCGTGAAACACTACAACACAAGACTTCATTTTATGCTATAATTTAGCATAGTAAGAAAGTTAAGGTGAGGAAAAGGGCTGACTATCTGGGCAAGGAGGTATCCAGCTATCCTCACTGCCTCTGCATTTGTTTTATACAATTACAACCTATTACAAATCAAAGGAAATGGGTGGTTATTGTGAAAAAACATACTACAACCCTTATAGCAGCCATCCTGTATTATTACAAATTTTTGCAGTACCGGTACAACACAAGTCTGCTGTGGCACTCATGCTACACACTAAATCATGCAGTCATTTGATTTTGTTACATCAAAGTTCCCCATCTGCTACTACAACATGCAGGTGTCTATACAATCTTGAGCTGCTATGGCCATACAAGAACTTACAATACACTGTGTCCAATCAGCTGAGGTACAAAATCCATAGGTGAAATGCCTTACACATGCACTGAGTTAACTGTCACAGGTTCACAGGCAGTTATTAGGCATGTGGTCTAGGAGACCACTGAAGAGTTCAATTGCCCCAAAGCACCATCTGGTTGAGTTACTTGCTCAAGATCACACAGTACGCCAATGGAGGCTAAGGGAAACGCACCTTGTATCACTGGATGCAGCACATTAACAGCTGACAGCCTTAATCCTCTGTGCTGATAATCAACTTCACAAAGACAATTAGGCTTGAACCATGGACCCCAGAGCTATGAGGTACAGCTCTTACTATTAAAAGCCATTGTGAAGTACCATCCAAGATATTATTAATGACAAAGTCAGGGCCCATCAGTTATTAACAAGAGAAGCAGAAATTGAAAATATTTTCGTGAAAGGCAGAATACAACTAATAACTTCAACAGAAAAATACAAGATGTGCTGAAAAATCATAACTGCAACTACTGTAGGTAGGGAGGCCACAACATTGAGATGCAAGGAACTTATAAATCACCTTATGTGCATAGGCTCTGACTAAATTTACAACTAAATGAAACCATCACGAAGTTCAGTCACATCATTCAATACTGTGGGAGACTATCAGTGTCTTCCATTAAGTAGACTTTCTCCACATATCCCTGGTGAAAATTTGCGATCACCCATCCAGTCATCCAGACTGCTTTTAAATGTTGCTAGGGAGGTACTTTACTAGACAGCTGTCTTGTCATGTTACGACCTATGGAAGACCTAGGCAAGCACACGCCACGATACACTGGAACCAAAAGAGGCTCGAAACCTTGAGTGAATATCTAACGTGCAGTGCGACACAAAAGGATGCCAAAAGAGGCTGGAAACCTTGAGTGAATATCTAACGTGCAGTGTGACACAAAAGGATGCCAAAAGAGGCTCGAAACCTTGAGTGAACATCTAACGTGCAGTGTGACACAAAAGGATGCCAAAAGAGGCTCGAAACCTTGAGTGAATATCTAACGTGCAGTGTGACACAAAAGGATGCCAAAAGAGGCTCGAAACCTTGAGTGAATATCTAACGTGCAGTGTGACACAAAAGGATGCCAAAAGAGGCTCAAAACCTTGAGTGAATATCTAACGTGCAGTGTGACACAAAAGGATGCCAAAAGAGGCTCGAAACCTTGAGTGAATATCTAACGTGCAGTGTGACACAAAAGGATGAAGAACCACCCACATAGCAGCACCACAAATGTCATCCATTGGAGGGCCATAGAGCCCCAGTAGCATTGCCCTTCAGTCTGCAAAACAAATCCTTCCCTTTTAAACTATATACAAATAAAATGCAATCAGAAAGCCACTTAACTTTACCAACTGGGCTTTAGAGAAAGAGACAATCAACTGGATCCACTTTCTGAAGGGCTTGGTCCTGTCGAGATAACATCTCAATTGCCTATGAACGTCAAAACAATGAAGCAAATATTCTCCTTTGTTAGACAATTTTGGGAAATAGCCTGATTTTAAATTAGTCTCCATAGCCACCTTAGGCAAAAAAGCAGGATCTGTTCTGAGAGACACCTTGTCTTTATGAAAGATCAGATATGGAGGTACCAAGGATTAAGCATGCAGCTCTGACACACACCTGGCCAAAGTACCAGCCACCAAGAGCAGAGTCTTCCAAGATAGCAGTTTCAAGGAAACTGTTGTTGATTGCTCAAAATGAGGTCAAGCAAGCACTTGAAGCACAGAGGAGAGATCCCAAGGAGTAACACAGTCCTGCACAGAAAGCCACAACAAAATGTTCCCTTGAGAAAAAACCTTTAAAGCCACTACTGGCATTCTATCTCTACCAATGTAAAGGCTAGACATTTCTGCCAATTCTATCTCAAGATTGGAATAACTAGATCTTAAATAAAATAAGTTATAAAGAAAATGAAGGATAGCCTCCAACAGCACTGAAAAAGGGGTCCATACCCTTAGAATAAGCCCAAAGGGAGAATGGTTTCCACTTGCTAACTAGACTCTGTGCGGAGACAGCATCTAAGGGAAGGACAAAATGTGGACCACTTCATCTGAAACCTTGTGATCTCCGGCCATCACGAAAACTCGAGAAACCATGTAGTAAGTCTAAACATCTGAAGATCAGGTGAGTCCAAGCCCACCAGATGAGAAATGAGATCTGGAATGGGATCCAGAACCCAGGGCGATCACTTCAGAAGAGGCCACAGAAAGAGGAACCACACCTGTTGGGTCCAGAAAGGAGCAATGAGGATTATGGTTGCTCTGCAACAGGCAGCCTTCTGGAGGACATTTATTATTAATGAAGTTTGGGGATAAGCATAAAGGACACCTTGGGACAAAGCATACAGCACAGTGTCTCTAGGTGACCGTTTCTGTGGGGGAACCAAGGCATAACAACTGCTGCACCTGGTGTTGGATGGGTAGACAAACAAATCACAACAAGTTGTGCCCCAGCGCAGACAAATCTGCACAGCACCTCTTAGATTTAGGGACCACTCGTGAGGAAGAGTATTCCTGCTCAGACTGCCGCAAAAATGCTGGACTTCACTGGAATGTGCATTGCTAGCAGAAACTGTTGATACAAAATATCATTGTCAGACCCTCATGCTCTCCCAACAAAGAGGGTATGAGAAAGATCCTCCCTGTTTGTTTAGATACCAGATGACAAACCTATTGTCTGTCTGTCTGTACTGACATCACAGCCTTGGGGGAGAAGGGCTGGAAAAGCCTGCAAATTGAGGACTGCCCTCATCTCTAAGACACTGATGTGAAAATTGGCTTCGACAGTCAACCAGGTCCCCTGGATTGTCTTTCTTTCAAAATGCAACACCCCCCCCCCACCTGAGAAGGAAAGCATCCATTGTGATTGTACCCTGTTGGGCAACAGGAACAAAAGGTCTCCCAGCTGACACGAGGGGAGACTCCGCCCATCACTTGATTAAAGTCCAGCAGATTTGTGTCATTATTACTGGAAAATCCACAGGATGAGTCAAGTAGGACCATGGTGTTGTGAGTGTCCACTGTATAATCCTCATGTGGTACCTCAACTGGGGAACTAAACACATGGCTGCGGCCATGTGTCCTAAACATTTGAGAACCATGGGTGTCCAATATTTTCTCTCAGACTCTAAGGATGTCACGTGAAAGCAAAGGGTAGAGACACTGAGTGTTGGGAGGTTTGCAGTCTGAGACACCATGCCTAAGCACTCCAATATCTGGACTGGTTGAAAATTGGACTTCTGATGGTTTGTGTTGAATCCAAAGGAATGGCACAATTGCAGCAAGAAGTCCCTGGCCCTGACTAGTGGTACCCTCATAAAGGCAATGAGAAGCCAATCATACAGGGCAGGAAGACATGGACCCCTGCAGCTTAAGCCAGGCTGCCATGACTGCCATACAGTTGGTGAACACCCAGGGGGGTGTTGATTAGACCACAGGACAGCACTCTGAATTGGTAATGACTGGCTCCGAGCCAGAAGTGGAGAAACCTCCTGGACCACCTCAACATCTTTATATAACAGTAGGCATCCTTCAGGCCGATCGACCACATTCAATCACCCTTCCTCAACAGAGGCAGAATGGACTGCATTGCGACTATCCAGAATTTGGTCTGCTTCACAAAGTGAATTAATTTGCTCAAATTCAAGACTGGCCTGATGCACTTCTTATTTGGAATCAAAACAAATCTGGAACAGACCCTGGATTCAATTTTCTAACACTTTTTGGATTTCAGCAGCTGCCTCCCTTCTCTGACAGGATAGTATGTCTGGAAGGTATCAGGCATTCCCTTTTGGAGGAAGTAAGAATGGAATCAGTAGCCTCCGGATACGACACTTAACCATGTGTCTGAGGTGATGGCCTTCCAAGATTTCAGGTGTAGGGCCAAACGAACCCCAACTGGCTCCAGAGCTGGATAGTCAGGTACCTCTGTGGAGCTTGTGACTAACATAGTGTTCTGTAAATTGTGTAACTAAATAAGCCAGAGACCGTGTAACTAGATAAGTCAGAGGTTCAACCCCCAGCATATGAAACTTGTGTGCATGTCTGTGTACCTGAGATGTGTGTGTAATACTTAGTGCTGGATCCATTTCCCCTGAGAAGAATACATTTAACTCCAATCAAGGGCAGGTCATGCCTACATAAGCTGGTAGATGACTTTGAGAAGGTCACCAAAGCAAAGGATGAGGGCAACATGGTTCACAATGCCTTGACCTGGCAAAGGCATTTGACACAACATCCCACTTGGGCATAGTTGACAAACTCAGAAGTTAGATATAAACCCTTATGTTACCTGGTGGATAGCTAGCGGTCTCACAAACAGGACCAAGAAGTTAGAATTGGGGAGTCCAGCTCTATAAAGAGGACAGTCAAAAATGGAGTCCCTCAGGGATTGGTCTTGGGACTGCTCCTTACCGGCATTTACTTCTATGAAGTAAAGGTCAATATCACGGGCCTCTGGCTGACTAAATTTACAGAGGACAGCAAATTAGGAGCAGTCACTGATTCCCCCACTGACACAAATGTTCTCCAGGAAGGGCTGGCAGACAAATAACTGGTGTCAGAGCTAAAACAAAATGCCAAGAAATCCAAAATAGTATCCATTGGGAATTTATCCACCCCAAGTAACTAACATATTGACAACGCACTCCTAACAGCTGACCCAGTAATCAGTGACTTGAGGATATGCACAGACAAGTAACCTAACCTTTGATCATCACGTCTACAGCAGTAAAGAAATCATTCTATGTTGTGCAACTTACAAAGGTATGGCATCTAAGATCCAAGGAAGTCATATTTTCACTGTATTTGGCATTCATCAGACCTATCATTGAGTACAATGCCCCCTTCGGTATGTACTTAACTAAGCATACACAACAAATGGAGCATCCTCAGAGGTTCCTCACTAAAAGAATACAGGGTGTAAGTAACATATCCTATACAGACTGCCTCAAGGGTCTATTCCTGTAGCTGTCTTATATAGGCTGTTGAGGGGAAATCTATGTCTGGAATACAAGGCATTGTCAGACCACACTTTCATGGACCTCCTGAATATCCACAAAAAACAGTACCAGAATTAACCATTCTAAAGACTTAAACCTTGCCTGTTATATAAATAGGACCTGTTGGAGAGACAGATATGTATCACAGAAACTACCCCTTCCCTGGAACAGACTTCCTATCCATGTGAAGCAGAGGGCCTCCCAAACCCAATTCAAGTGCAACTTGGACAAATGGATGGGGAACAGGAAATTCATCCGTGGTTTGGCACCTATGTCTCTAATGGAAACAGGCAGCCTGTAAATGGTTCATTTCCCAGGTCCCTGCTTGTAAATGTTTCATCTCACAGGCCCCTGTTTACACTTATCAAGGGAACAAGAATTTGTCAGAGATTTGGGATGCAAGACTAGGCTTGAAAAGGCCTTTGTGGTCGTTAGCCTAGTAAACACCTACGAACGTTCCAATGAAAGCTCCATGGAAGCCCTGATTTGGCAGACCACCTCTGCCTCGCAGGTTCCCATTCTGGTTTCCTCCTTGCTGCTGGGGGAACTTTCTGCAAGAACATCCCGAAAAGGCTGTTGTGCTCTTCTACAGAGGAGGCGTTTCATCCCCTTCTGATTCCTGGAGAAGGTACATTAAAAGGGGTGGCAAAATGTACTCTGATGACAGACCGTGTTTTCCCATCCTGCCTGTTCCTGGTCAAGTTGTTTTTACCTTTAAGCCAGTAGAGTGAGAGGCCATTTTAAGGGGTATTAACAAATGCTGCCTTGAAGAAATTCACAAAGTTATAATGTCTTATCCAAGAGTGGTGAAGCACGGTGATGCCGTCATCTGCAGCCCGGAACACACCATCTGCTGCAATAGAAAGCAGATGCAAGGATACATCGGCAATACACTGCAACATGGACAATTGTATCGCTACAGTCTCTGGAGTCTGTTGTGTTTTAACCACTCCTGGCACCTCAGACACAATGTCTTGATGAAGTCTTGTCAAACGGGCAAGTTAGTTTAAAGCTCTTAGTGCAAATGGGACTGATGTGTAGGCGACTTCTTCATCCAGTCCAATGCCCTAGATTCCCTATTAGGAGGGTGACCTGATAAATTCTCTTTCGAAATGTTCTTTTTGGAGGCTGCCACCACAACAGTGGTATCAACGGTGGGACCCTTACTCCAATGCTGATGATCCATGGGAGGGGTCAAGTTTTTATCAAGTTTCTTGTGAAATGGCTTCACTGTCTCAGGCTCTCTCCAGGCCCTTTGAGATACCAAATTGATAAGTGCACCTAGAAGGGGATTACACAGGATTTGGATGGGCCCCCTCCAAAAGCCTACAAAAACACCGCCTCCTCTGCAGATAGGGCTTTAACCGCCCAACTCCTGAGGGTTGAGTTTGTAGAAACAGCTTCATAAGGTACCCGAAAGAGGCATCCTTGTAAGGGGGGTGCTGGGGACCCCTCTCCTTCCCCAAGGTCTGTATCCTTGGTGAGGGATTCTTTTAGGGAATCCAGGTGCCTCTCTTCTTGCACTGTTTCCTGCCAAGACCTTCCTGTCCAAGAGAATACAGAGTGAAGTGGAATAGGCCCCTGGCCTGTTCCACTTCACTCTGTATTCTCCTGGCCTGTTCCAGGAGAATACAGAGTGAAGTGGAACAGGCCAGGGGCCTTGGATGCAGGGTGGCCTGGAGGCTAGTTGGAGTGGACTGTCCCAGAGCAGGCTGATGAAAATTAGCAAACACAGACAAGGAGGAGGGATAGTGACTGGCACTGGTCACTCTGTCGCTGGATGGGAGAACATCCTCTGTACAATGTCAAATGCAGACACTGAAGCTGGCCACCTGAAGCCAGCACCCCTGGAATCCAAGGA
The DNA here is from genome assembly GCF_019279795.1 of Protopterus annectens. Classification (NCBI taxonomy): domain Eukaryota; kingdom Metazoa; phylum Chordata; order Ceratodontiformes; family Protopteridae; genus Protopterus; species Protopterus annectens. The sequence continues at coordinate 1,110,951,623 of NC_056737.1, read as the reverse complement.
CATAAACTGTGGAGCTGCCCCAATGCAGACACCAGAGCTGAGCTGTCGAGAGCTGAAATGCAGAGAGAGACAGAGACAGATATAGATAGAGAGAGAATTTGGAAATGCGAAACATTGAACCTGACCCAGCAACCCTGGCTCTGAAGGGTCGGCTTCGAGACAGCTGGAGTCAAGAAGATCAATGCAGGGATGGGAGACAAAAATCAACCAAGTTGTCAAATCTGAAACAAATTTGATGGCGCCAAAGCCTCAGGTCTGGGACTTGAGGCTGAAGGGATTAGATCTCACTCTCCCCACCAACTGGACTGACTGAGATGAGAATACTATTGAGAGGGACTTGGAAGCTCCCCTGCATATAGGAAATTCCAAGGACTAGAACTGAACTGGAGAAGGTTAAATCTGGAGCAGACATGGACAGAACTCTGGAGAGAACTCTTGGAGAGTACAGGGAGAGAAAGATGACTAAATCCTGCCTGAGGGAGCCCCCCTCGACAAAAAAAGGGCTAAGGAAGCTAAGCATGAGGGAAGGAGCCAAGAGAGTTGTAGGAGATGTAGACCTTGAGATCTTCAGATCCTGATAGCTATAAGTAGGGGGATTCGTTCATTTACAGCCCCCTTGAAGAATCTGGGGTCCTTAGTTACCTCCTTCTGACCCAGATCACTTTTGTCATGTTTGCTAGATGAAGAACAGGAGGAATAATCTTCCAAGCTGATAAATGTTTTTTAGTACCAGCTTGTTCCTCCTTTCATTAATGGCCCTGGAGCCAAAGCTATCACAAACGAGTCATACTGAGTCTCCAGGTGCGCAAGTCTGACACAGAGGATGCACTGATCATGTGAGTGCTGAAAGGGAAGTTTATAGCCACACACCACGCACTTTTTAAATCCTTTCTCCACCCTCAACAACAAGGTAAAAACACAGCTTCACTAAAAGAGAGATACTAAACGCAACTACAAAAAAGAATACACCAGATACTACAATGCATGAAAAGTCCGCTAATATTAATATCATACACTCTTACCTAACCCTACCACTACACCAACTAAAAACAATACATAAACTACAAAAAATATGTACTAAGTATCAAATACCCTACATTATAAAAAGGATAGATAAGAAACAAGATAAAAATACACTCTATAAATTGCAAAGCAAAGGATACAACTGCAATGGAGATCAAGCTGCTATCCCAGAAGGCAACAAACAAGATTTGTGGTTAGTTTGTCAGTGTTAGGTACTGTGTGAAGGGGGGGGGGAGAGCTCAGGGAGCTGAATTATTTTGGAAAGGGACAGTCTCAGATCTGAGTCTGATCAGATAATCCACAGGTTGAACCCTGATGGAAAATACAGCAGCGGATCATTTTTTGCACTACAGTTCTTGTTTCATCAAATGTTACTGTGAGGGTTGCTGAAAACCAGCTTGATCCAGGAGAATTTACCCAACAGGTACTGCTGGACATCTTCAAGTACTGAAAGCATCATTCAAGTCAGGGAACTTAAAGTGTACACCAGCTCCATTAGTCCAGATTCATAAATCTCTAACTATGACTGATATTGCCAACATCCTAGCAGATAGGTTCAGTGCTAACTTTACCCCCCTCTCACCCCCTAAAGGGCCCATCTCTATACCGGAAGAATGCAAAGTTCCTGTAATCACGGCTGCACAAGTAAAAACCACACTCTCCAAAGCCAAGAACACGGCATCCATGGGACCTGACAACACCCCAGGCTGCATTCTACATGAACTACAGAATGGACCGGCACCACCACCTAAGTTCCATGTTCAATCATAGCCTCACCTCAGGCTTTGTACCCACTGAATGGCACAGCAACAGTTATCCCACTCCACAAAGGGGGAGCCACCATGGACCCTGGGAACTATTGCCCCATTAGCTTGATGAGCCTGGTCTGCAAGGCCATGAAAAGTATCATCATGGAACTTATAAACAAAGACACTGGTAATTTCCAAACTCTGGACTCCACCCAGTTCGGATTTGCAAAATGCAGATCATGTCTCCTAAACCTGATAGACTTCTTTGAAGCAGTCTCCAAAGCCTCAGACGAGGGTAAGGTGGTTCACACAGCCTATCTAGATCTCGCCAAGGCTTTTGACACCATCTCCCACTCTGGAATTATAGACAAACTCACTAAACTAGGTATAAATCCCTATGTCACAAGATGAGTTGCCAACTGGCTCACTGACAGAACCCATACTGTGAAAGTAGCAGACTCCAAATCCGACTTCAGACCAGTGACAAGTGGAGTACCACACGGTTCAGTCCTGGGTCCTCTCCTGTTTGGTATCTACTTCTCTAAAGTACAGGCTAACAGAGAAGGTCTTTGGCTAATGAAGTTCGCAGATGACTGCAAACTAGGAGCCATAATCGAAACTCCTAATGATGTGGACATCCTACAAAAGGGCCTCACTGAGACAAATGCCTGGTGTCAAAGTCATGGCCTCAAGCTCAATGCCAAAAAGTGCACCGTCATCCCCTTTGGTAAAAATTATGTACCCATGAACTACCTCATAGCGGTAGTCTACTTAACACCAAAAGTGTGATAAGAGACCTTGGGACACAGGTGGACAATAGTCTCTCCTTTGATAATCACATTGCCACAGTAGTCAGAAAATCCTTCTACGTGGCACACCTCATCACAAAAGGTTTCTCATCCAGGAAAAAAGAGGTCATTGTTCCCCTCTACTCGTCACTCATTAGACCCATTATAGAGTACAACACCCCTTTTGGTATGTACCTCACAAGACATCTACAACAACTGGAAAGGCCACAGAAATACCTCACAAAGAGAATTACCGGCCTCAAACAGATGCCCTATACAGACCGTCTCAAAAAACTCCAGCTTTACTCCGTAGCATATCGTCTACTCAGAGGCGATCTCTGCCAACCATACAAAGCTATGTCAAACCCAGAGCTGTTGGCCATGTTTCACTTAAAGAAATCCCAATCCCTCCGAGCTACACTCTCTAGGGACATAAACCTTGTCACCAGAATAAACAGAACACGCTGGAGGGATAGATTCCTGTCCCAGAGACTTCCCATACTCTGGAATAAACTATCTATCTATGTCAAACAAAGCTCCTCATTAGCACTCTTCGAGAAAAATCTTGATGATTGGATGGGAAATAGGAAATTCACCCTGGGGATCACTTCTGTGGCTCTGCTCGACTGGGGCACAGGACAATAATTTTCTTGGGTGGCGAAAGCCAGGGTACCGTTTTGTCTAGGCTTATATAGGCCCATGGGCCAGCAGCCTAGTACCTACCTATGACCTAAATGACCAGAGTTTGAATAGTGGCGTGGGTACCTGCTGGAGCCAGCAGGGATGGAATGACAAGACTAAGGCTGCTTGCCTCTCCCAGTTGGGGGGGGGGCTGCAGAGAGGACATGCAGACAAAGCTATAATGCACATCTAACACTGGTGGAAGCTTGGAGCAGAGAACAGTAGCTGGGCTGAGAAAACAGGTGGGTCTGTGGGCATACAGTCACTGAGCCTGGAGCAGGGTTACTTCCAGTAACTGCTCAACTCATCCTCCAGTGTGACAGCAGTATGTGGGGGGAAGGTGCCTGCAAACCTCCAGCACTTGGGAGGGTGCCTGTTGCCAGCAAGACACCAGTACATGGGTGGGGGGCCTGCGCTAGCACACAGGAAGGGGCGGGTTCTGACACGACACCAACACAAGAGAGGGGTTGGGCTCCAGCATGATGACAGTACTTAGGAGGGTGGGGTGTTGGCATAATGTCAGCATGTGGGGGGTGCAAGTATATTGCCAGAATGTGGGGGAATAGTGCCATCATGATGTGAGCACACAGTGGGGCAGGCACCAATATGATGTAAGCACATAGTGGGGCAGGCACCAATACGATGCAAACACGGGGGGGGGGCAGGAAAAATACGATGCAAGCACATAGGGAGCAGGTACCAATACGATGGGAGCACATGGGGGGCAGTCACCAATACGACACAAGCACATGGGGGGCAGGCACCAATATGACACAAGCACATGGGGGCAGGCACCAATATAATGCAAGCACATAGAGGGGCAGGCACCAATATGATGCAAGCACATATGGCGGCAGGCACCAACATGATGCACGCACACAGGAGGGCAAGTACCAATACAATGCAAACACATAAGGGGGCAGGCACCAATGCATTGGGAGCACATGGGGGGCAGGCATCAATGCATTGGGAGCACATGGGGGGCAGGCACCAATACAATAGGAGCACAAGAGGGCAAGCACCAATACGATGGGAGAACATGGGGGCAGGCACCAACACAAGGGGAGCACATGGGGGGCAGGTACCAACACAGGGGGAGCACATGGGAGGCAGGTACCAATATTATGGGAGCACAAAGGGGGCAGGCAACAATACAATAGGAGCACGTGGGGTGCAAGCACTGATACAATGCAAGCACATGGGGGACAAGCACTAATACAATGTAAGCACATGGGGGTAGGCACTAATATAATGCAAGCTCATAAGGGGCAGGCACCAATATGATGGGAGCACATAAGGGCGCAGGTACCAAAACGATAGGAACATATGAGAGCAGGTGCCAATATGATGGGGTTATACAGGGGGCTGGCAGCAATATGACTCTAGCACTTACAGTGACGCATTACACCAGCCCACAACTTGCTAAAGCTAGGCCTGCCTCTGCATGCAGTAATGGTGGTTACAGGGTCACTCACCTCCTGCAGCAGCCTCACTGTCACCAGTCTTGAAGGTAGCCAAATAACCTTAGCCCAGGGAGGGTAAACATCAAGTGTGAACAATCAGAATAAGGGCCTGCAGGGTGGAGTGAAATGTCGCTCAGGGATGCAACACTGCAGCAAGGGTAAGAACAACTCCAACCCAGCAAGAGAGAACCTGTAGCAAAAAAAAAAAAAAAAAAAAATATATATATATATATATATATATATATATATATATATATATATATATATTATAGTGTCACCTAAAATGTTGATATTCACATTTAAACAAAGTTATAAATGTGCTTTCAGAACAGGAGCAACAGTATAATCCCACCATAAAATTATATTCAAGAGGAAAACAAAATCTAATAAAGGCTCTGCTGTACACATGACCAGTACTTTAAGCTTCCTCAAGAAACACAAGAGTGGGTGAGGGGAGGGAAGGATCACCATCAGTTCATCTGGAAGAGCAGCTTATACATAATAGTGTTCCATACTTCTGGAAATAAGTGGTAGGAAAAACTAAATCAAATTCCTTTCATCGGCCCTGGAAATGCTTATCCAGCTGCACTCACATTCCAATGGCTTTTTAAAAAAACAATGAACAATCAAATAAAAAATGCATTTTGACAAAGACAACTACAAAGAAAGACATTTTGGGAGAATGCAGTGCACAGGGACACAGGCTTATTTGCTATAAAAAAAACCCACATATAATTTACTTCTTTACTACATAAACTAAAGAAAAAAAAGAGAACCAGAGGAGAAAACATACTACAAAATCCTACAGAACAGTAAGCTTCTTCTGACAGGCTGTATCTGTGTAATGCAGAGAATGAAGCTGAGACAAACAGCAAGATCACTGAATCTTACAGGTAACATAAACTGCCCGACTTATTCTACTATTAGTAGACTAAAAGCAGAAAACTCATTGAAATGACCAGCCAGTTCATTAGTATGGAAACATTGGGCTGCAGATGTCTACATGCGCTGCCAGTAAGGCACAAGAATGGGTCAGCGACCCTGAAAAGACTATACTCTTCAGGGATTTCCATGGCACGTGGCACGGCCAAGCTCCTGCATTCCCCCAAAGAAATAGGGCTACGAGGTCTGTGGCCTTCACTGCATAACCAAATAGACAGATGATTGATTCTTAAGCGCGTTACAAGATAACAGCACTTGATTAATAGTCATTAACTGCCTCAGTTATACCCAAGGGAGACTTTCACAAGTAATACTTATGCAAATACTTTAAAATTAAAGAGGGCGATGTCCAACCCCTGGGTCTGAAGAGAGACAGAAAGAGAAAGATAGCAACACATTTAAATATAATTTTTTTTTTTAAATATTAGAGTTAGCTCAAGTAGAGCACAGTGGTCTAAGGCAGTGAGTGATGAATCTGGAAACCTAGGCCCTATGACATTCATCATTTACAGTAATGATAAGAAGCAACTTACTCAGTTTGTCACCATTCCTAGGCCATCCATGAAGTCAAAAAGAGAGTCACCCCACTTATCAAGTAAAAGCTAAATAAAGGAGAAACAGTCTTCTACACAGAGCCAGAAACTCTATTTTAACCTAATGACACAGGAATGCTGCAATGCCTTTAACTTGTTCAAGCATAATGTCGCCACTTTTCACCTAAGTAATGATGTGTGGTTCCAGTACTAGCTATTTGATAACATCATGACGTGGGATTGGTCTTTCATGTTAGGTAGGCTTTAACAATTTAAAACAGTATTTCTGTGAATGCCTCAAACAAATGCAAGATGCACAATGAATACGTCCAGATGACCTAATCCTCATCTACACCACAAATGCATACACTGAAAGGACTACCTGCCCACAACACTCAAATGAAAAACAAAAGCCCTGATGTGAGGGAATACATCCATTCCATTGTTGGGTCTATGCACCACATACCTTGATTAATTGGCTGCTGCTGCAGGAATGGTATGGCTACACTTTCTCAGCATACACAATGTCAAGAAATACTTTACATGCTACGTGGGCATGCAAGTTTCATTAATAATAAAATGCACTTTGCATAACCATCCAATTTTGATGCATTCAGCTATTATTTTTTAAGTACATCTGTTAACCGGTTAAGTGAAGAGGAAAACTAAACAGAAATGCTGACTGCAATTGTAGCTGGGTAATCTGAAATCAAGAAAACAGCTGCTTTAAAAGCACCTATTTCAGGGGGTTAAAATTAAGCCAGAGCATAAGTGCATTTGTGAGGAATTACTGGTCTGCTTAATTGCTCATGAGCAGACCTCTGAACTGTTCCAGATTCTGCAGAACGTGTCAGAATTTGCCTCATTTTTGTCCTGCTCCTCCTGAAATTTTTTTTTCTGGTAAATTACTGAGGATTAGAGTCAGTCAATAATGCCAGACATTGGAGTTTACTACTTCTTAGTACTCAGAAAATTCACTCTGATGGAAAACCTCTTGGGTTACTATCTTTTTAAGTGACTCAGAATAATATTAAAAAAAAAATTGTCCCTCATTTTTGGCCACTGTTCAGAATTCCTGAATAAAAAAAGTTAAGAGGTATACCCATGCCTACTGTGGCAACTTAAATTAACATGTAAATGAGCAGTAAACTAGTGACCCACGTGCAGTTCCACACATTGCTACAAAGGTGCTGAATAAAAACTATACAAAACTGAATAGAAGGTATGGAAATCACCAACACCCCAATCATTAATTCATCTTGCTGAAATTAACAGCTTTATTAATTAGATAATGACCTGCCTTTAAACAGAAAAAGCAAACCTGTAAAAGGGAACAAACAATCCCATCTTAACTGTATTCCATTCATAACGAAAATTATCCTTTTTATATGCTATATGTAAACTGAAGCATAGTTCTGCTCAGCTGCTATCAGCTAAGCTTTGCTAGAAGGATAAAAGTCTGGTTGAAAAACTGCATATGATACTTGCAGCAAACCATAAGAGGGAAAAACAATACACTGTTAATAATGTGTTAAACTATTATCTGAAGTTGTTCAACTGTGTAAGTATTCCTGCTGTACTTGTATGCATTACTGATAGATCTTGTACATATTAAGCACACTTAGCTTACCAACTCTGTAAATTTAAAAATCTGCAGTGCTCAGTGGTTTTGACCTGATTTTGTACTTGCACGATGTCTTTAAAATGAGTACGAAAAGGTCTGTACATACACAAGCATGTGGATATACGAAACTAACAGCAAAGCCATAAAAAGAAAGGCTCAGCACCTCATTGTAAAAAAAAAAAAAAATTTTACTCCAAGTATGGGACAGACTGCTCTGTTTTTGGCAAAAGTCTTCCTTAGACATAGAAAGAGAACATGCATCCACTGTACAAATAAACAGTTAGAGATCAATCACATGATTTAACCCACATGCTGAAAAGAAGTTATGTACTCAGCATAATGCTCCATCTGTGTTTCTCATTTTCCTTTTTACTCAACAACTGGGTTCGAATCCAATCCTCGTATCAGACTCGGACATTATTTTCAGCTCATAGCCACTAACAATCTCTCGAGATCCTCCCTTACCCATAATTCTCTATCCCCTAACAGATCTTGTTTACTGACTTACAGCATAAAGGAAAATATTAGCAGCATATTAACAGAAAACCATATATGGAGCTCAACATAAGGAATAGTGGTTCCCTTATAAAGTTTCGTTCTTCCAGGAAGTCATTAGCTCAAAGGTAGGGGATGGTGGGAGGGAAACTGAGGAAGAATAAAAATGGCTAACACAGATGGAACATTACGGTGAGTACATGACTTCTTTATCTGATGTTGTCGATTTTCATTCATTTCTCAACAAATGGGGCACAGTCCCAGCTACCTCAAATCCCGGGAGGACTCTAACACGAAGGACATTCCTGAGCACAGTTGAACCAAAGGCTGCTCTTCCCCACCAGACCAGATCCAATATGTAATCAGTAATAAAGGAATAAGGATTAGCCCAAGTAGCGGACGCACATATATTGTCCATGAATGCTCTGGGGAAAAGAATACTGAAAACGGTGCCATGGACCTGGTTGACTGGGCTCTCAATGGTTTTGGTAAAGAAAGGCTTAATTTGTTGCAGAGAAAGGAAATACAATCTGTAAGCCACTTGACTAAGGTTATCTTTGTGACTAGTTTGCCCAATTTAGAATCCATAAATGAAACAAATAATTGATCTGTTTTTCTAAAATGTTTTGTTCTGTGCAAGTAAAAATGCAACTGTGTGTGAACGTCCAGTATGTGTAACATATACTTACCTTTGTTTGTAAAATTTGGAAAGAAAGCTGGGAAATAAATAGACTGGTTGACTTTTGATTATGAAACCACCATAGGAAATACTAAGTAAGGAGGTTTAGAAGCCAATGCTTGAAGCTCTGAAAGTCTTCTAAGAAGTGATGGTTACCAAAATAATTTTCCAGGTTAAGACACCAACTTGCATTTTAGCTGCTGGTTGGAAAGGTGAAGGAATCAAGGACAGTGTTACCAAATTTAAATCCGATGAAGGGGTTGGATCTTTATAAGGGGGTCTCAAAAGAAGGGGACTTCCCAAAAAGTCTTTACAGAGTTTAGATTAAGTCAAGGAGGAATCTTAACCTCAAACATGAAAATTAGGAGGAATCTTAATCTCAAACATGAAAATTAGAAATAGCGGCTAGTTGAACTCTAATGGTTGAGGAATTGGCTCCTTCATTGAAAATTGTTGCTAAAAATTCAACGACACTATGTACTGGTGCTGTAAGGGGGGGGCAATATGTTTCTGTTGCACATAAAAAAAAAATCTCTTCCATTTACTTCTGTAAAGTTGCCTTGTAGAAGGTTTGTGGGAAGACAAACGTATTGGACAAACAAGGAAGGAGAGCTTATGTTGTCTGGCTATTAATGGAAGTGGCGAAACCATGCGGTCAGTGTTAGGTTTGAAATATCAAAATTAATCATACCTGTTGTATGAGACCGACAGTCCGTAATTGGACACAGATTCCAAGGAGGGTAGATGAAATGAGGCCAAAAGAAGAGAAACCAAATTTGTCAAGGCCAGTAAGGGGCAATGACAATGACTTTTCGCTTCAACTGGGATGCTTTCTGAAGAAATTTGGGCATTAAGGGAATTGGAGGATTAGCATATATAGGAGACGGGGGGGGGGGCAATTGTGCAGGAGAGTGTCTCTCGGTGACTCCCCTGGCGGGGGAATTAGGGCAAAGAACCTGCTGCACTTGTTTTTTAGGGGAGACACATATAGGTCGCAGCATGGCTGGCCCCATTGACAAAAAATCTTCTCCGCCACATTGTTGCTGAGAGACCTGTGAGATAGTAGAATGGAACTGCTCAACTTGTCTGCTATCACACTGGATTTCCCCAGAATGTACGTTGCCATCAGAAATCAGCTGGATCAGATCGCCCATTGCCAAACTCTGAGAGCTTCTCAACATAAGAGGTAAGATCTGGTTCTTCCTTGTTTGTTGATGTACCAAACCACGGACATATTATCTGTCTGAATCACAATTGTCCCACAAGGGAGATGGTCTTGGAAGGCCTGTAACACCAAGAGCACTGCTCTCATTTCCATGACAATGATATGCAAATCGACCTCATCGGGGGACTATGTGCCTTGGACTGCATTTCCCAGAAAGTGTGACCCCCCAAGTCTGGGATGTGTTCGTGGTCACTATGACCTTAGGTTGAGGAAGAATGAGGGGACTGCCTTGTAGAACTTGATCTGAGTGGATCCACCACCAAAGGAATCTTTTGCATGCTTGGGTAATTCTTATCTAAGCAGACGTGCTGATGAAGAATGGACCACTGATTTGCTAACATCCACTGAAGAATCCTCATATGAAATCTTGCTAATGGAACTAGGACTATAGCCACAGACATTGATCCCAAGGCTTGTAGGATTAATCGGGGTAATATTGCGAAGCTGTGAATTATTTTCCTGACTTGGACTCTGATAGTCTATACCCTTGACAGAGGAAGACAAAGTGTCACGTATACTGTGTTGAACATAGCTTCTGTGAATTCCAGTGCTTGAGATGGTTCTAACTGAGATGGGAGCAAATTTGGAGTACCTGGTCTCAAGCTCTTATCAGTAGATGTCCGGTCTGGCCCATTAATCAGCCAGTCATCCAAGTATGGACACACTCAGAATTCCTGTACTCTCAAGTGAGCTGCTACTGCTGCCATGCATTCGATGAACATCCTGGGGGCTGTGGTGAGGACAAAAGGGCAGTGCTCTGAACTAGTAATGGTTGGCTTCCAGCCTGAAGTATACATTCCTTCTGGATTCTCTGTTTATTTTTATATGATAGTAGGCATCCTGAAGGCAGCACATCCAGTTGTCCTTGCAAATAAAGGGCAGAATGGACTGAACTGGGACCATCTGGAACTTGGTGTGCTAAACTGATTTGTTCAGATTGCCGAGATCAAAAACTGGGCTCCAGTCCCTTGTTTTCTTTGGCACTAAAAAGAAACTTGAGTAAGTTACAGATTCTACCTGGTGTGGTGAGACCTCCTGAATGACTCTTTCCTAGCAGCTTTTGTATTTCTAGTACTGCTGCTTTCCTTTGACTGGCTGGAACATTGGAAATTTTGCATACAGGTGGAGATGGTAGTGTAAAGGGAATTATATAACCTCTGGAAATAATCCTGAGTGCCTTCTGTGTGGAGTCTGCATGTCCTCCCCGCGGTCGAGTGGCCTCCGAAAGACATGCATGAATGGGCGTGCCTTCGCCGAAGGTTGGGCATCAGGCTGGCAACTCGGCACCATAAAAAATCTACTGCCAATCATTAGCGGACCGGAGTTCTGCTGTGGTGACCCCTAACCGGGAAAAGCCGAAAAGACAAGCAACAACAACAACAACCCATGTATCTTTTCTAATGTCTAGTCAGGCTCTCTGGGTGCAGGGATAAATGACCCCAACTGCCTCCAGAGGTGGAAAATAGGCCCTCCTTTCAGGAGCCTTGGTAGGGTCTGTCGGAGAAGGGAATCTTTGGACCCCTTGTTCTGCGGGCCTCCTTTGCTGTGTGGGTAGTGTCTTCCATTTGAGTTCCCCTCTCTTCCCCTGGAGGAACCATCTCCATGGGGATCTTGGAAAGGACACTGGGACATTTCTGAACCACATTTTCCAACATACTCATTGATTCGTGGAAAAGGTCCTTTGAGGAGTCAAAAAATGTACTCCAACTGCAGAAAAAGTTTTTCCATCTTGCTTGCACTTGGACTGTGTGTTCTTAACTTTAGGGCCGAACAAAGAGCTTCCATCAAAAGAAGCACTAATGAAACAGGACTTGGAGGGCTCTGCAAAGTCACACAAGTGCATCCAGGTGTGCCTCCTATTATAAATGCTTGAACTCACCACCCTTGGGGTACCTTCAGCCACATGGGAGAGAAGCTTCATGGACAATTTACTAATTGATAGTAGGATAGCCAACTAAAAGGCCACAGAAAACTAAGCCTCAGGAGTACTGCTCCCAGACGGAGTTTAAAAGTTCCTTAATCAGATCCCTCTGTAATCTTGTCAAGTGTGCCAAATAATTCCATGATCTGAGTACAAAGGTAGCTGAAACATACACACACTTCCCAAATCTGTCCAACTCCACTGTCTTCATGTTAGGAGGATGGACAGAAGAATTCTGCTCCCCATGTTCTTTCTTGGTGGCCACTGCCATGACCGTGGCATCTACGGGTACTCCCTTGCTCCAAAATTCCTTTCCTGCAGGTGGTGCTAAAATCTGGTCTGGTCTTTTGGGGATTGGCTCAACTGTGTCTGGTTCCTTACATGCCTGCCTATAGATCAAATCAATGAGCTCATCGGTGGGCAGACTCCCCCAGGAGGTAGACAGGCCAGGTCCAAAGGCCTCCAGGAATACTGCTTAAGGATCTCTAAGATGACTCCAAATGAGAAGCTTCAGGTGGAGATCTTGAGGACCCATCCCCATCATCGAAATTAGTATCTTCAAGTATGAATTCCTGAGGAGAGTCCAAGCACCTCCTGCTGCACTTTTTCTTCCTAGGGACTTTTTCAGTGGGATGTTCCAGAGAAGTATCGGAAGAAATAGTAATATCCTGCAGGGTAGCCTGGAGACTTTGGGCTGGCTGTCCCCGTCGAGTGGAATGATGGGGGTCAAGGTGCGGATACATACGGGATTCAGAGGAGAGGAACAGTCTGTCCTGCAGAAGCAGAGAACATTCTCCACACCACCTCAAAGGCAGAAAGCTCTGGGTAGAAGGAAGTCAACTGAGTTGGGAAAGCCAAGCTTATGACCCACTGGCACCCCCTGCCCAAATGGCAATCCACTCGAGGCAGTGGTCGGAGCTGAGCTATAAAATGCTGAATCTCTGAGGGGCAGAGATGGCTCTGACAACTTTGGAGTTGACTCTAAACCTTGGATCAGACAAGGGCGCTTTGGCTCAGAGAGTCCAGCTCCGAAGCACTTGGAGCCGACACCCTCAGAGAATGCCTCAGAGCCGAAGATACTATATTCTTTGGATCTGAACAAGAAAGACCTGGGAGACCCGAATCCAAGGGCTCCAAAACGACAAGCCAGATCAGAGAAGGAGCCGAGATCAGTAGTGCAGTACTAGTAAGGGCTTCCTGACCCAAGGTGGTAGGAGCTGAAAGAACTCCCATCTGAATCTGCACCAAGAGAACGTTCTCATCATTTTATCCACATCAGCCTCAGTCAAGCTTCTGGAAGAATGATGCTACTAAGGGAGACATAGAGTGCCGATGGAATTCCAAAAAAGGACATGGTACTTGAGTGTGTACCAGGTCTATGATGGGAGAGTAATGGGTCCTAGGTAACGACTTTGGATCCACAAGGATAGGATCCAAGGCAGTCTATTTATTTTCCAATGTGGGCTTCGGGGAAGGAGCAGGCATCGGATCCAATTTCTTAAGCTTTTTCTTAGGAGGTTCTATCATTGGATCTGAAGATGGGGTTGAAGATCTAAACGGACACGAAAGTTTACCAGAAAGCTCCTTTTGTTTAGGTTTGGTAGGCTGAGCCCCAGATAGAGCTTTTGAGAAGTAGGAAGGTAGCAAACCTTTTCAAATCAGGTTTTCTTTTCCTGTCCACAATGGCCTTAGGATTAAATGACTTGCAAATTTTGCAATCTGAAAGTGTTCTAGGCCTACGCAATA